>NC_067421.1:25402174-25712174 GCF_009764475.1 Pristis pectinata | reverse complement strand
TTTTTTTATAATCACCACACGTTATAACCCAAGTGATGGATTGGCACCAATCTAGCAGGTTGCCTCCTTTGATGGTATCAACATTCTTATATTCATACAGTTACAGAGTCATACAGCATGGGACATTTGGCCTACCGTATCCACATCAACCACTGGGCACCCATCATATTAATCCCAACTTCCGGCACTTGGCCTTGGCATTTCAAGTGCTCATCTAGATACTTCTTAAATGCTGTCAGCGACTCTGCTACCACGACTCTTTCAGGCAGTATATTTCAGGTACTCATCCCTCAGGCAGAGTTTGAACCAAAGGATTCCCTCCTCCCTCTCCTGACCTTCCCTTCCCACCACCTTTTCTCTCTCTGCCACTTCTGTCTACTCTTTGCTCTGATACAGTTTGAAGGAAAACACCTTTAGTTTTAACTGAAGCTAATTCCAGCTCATCTAATATTAGTCAGACAGCCTAACACAAAGGCAGTGGAGTGGTAGAAGTCGGTGGTAAGATTGATCTAGGTGTCATCAGATGTGTTGTCCACGATATTGTATTTTCAAACACCGGTGTTGATAAGTAACATGAGGAATACCGGGGAGTTGAAGGTGAATTGTTGGAGGGAGTGGCCACAGTGGATGGACTGCAGCTGGGGAAAGCTTGGAAAGGTGGGCAGAGGGTTTGCAGGGATGCATTAGAAATAGTGGACTCGCTCAGTGACAAAGAAGTAGAAAAACTTCCTGAAAGGAGCAGAGAAGAAAGTTTCTTGGTGACATCTGGTAATGGAAATGATCCTGGAATGAAGAATAGTTTTCACAGATGACAGCATGGCCTGGAAATCCTCTGGGATCCAATCAGATCCAGCATTGAATGACAAAACCTGAATGTGTGTTTTAGATGTTCACAATTTTTCACTTTTGACTTAGCAAAGATATTCCACAGTCAGAGCAAGAAGGACCTTAGCTGGGCATAAGAGCACCAAAAGTGGGCTTCAGGATAAGGAGCTGGTCCCATGGCATAATATTAAGCAAGACTGGCCGATGTTCGGTGGAATCAAGAAGAATGAGACGTGATCTGATTGAAACAAACAAGATTTTGAGAGGAGACAAGAGACTCCAGATGCAGGAATCTGGAACAACAGTCAAAATGCCAGAGGAACAGCAGGTCAGGCAGCAATTGTGGAGGGAAATGGACAGTCAACATTTTGGGTCAAGACCCTTCATCTGGACTGAAAGATAGAGGGGAGGTAGCCAATATAAAGAGTTAAGGGGAAGGAGTGGAGCGAGAGCTGGCAAGTGATATGTGGATCCATGTGAGGAGGGGTGATAGACGGAGTGAAAAAGGTAACAGCGGCTGGGAGGTGATAGGTGGAAGCAACAAAGGGCTCCAGATGATGGAATCTGATAGGAAGGAAAGGTGGAAAATGAAATCAAATAAAGGAGGCAGGGTGGGCAGCTGGAAGCAGTAGGGGGAGGAGACCCAATGGGGGAGTGTGTGGGCAGATGGAATGGATGGAGGAGGGGAAAGAAACAGGGTGATGGGGAGTTGGGTAGATCAGGAGGAGAGAGAAAAAGGACAGAGTGGGGAAGAGTTTTGAGAGGGATTGAAATGTAAATGTCGAGAGGTTGTTGAGAGGGATTGGCTATTTAGGATTTAGGTGACAAGTAATCTCTGTTTTGCAAGGCATTGCAAACCCACTTCTCTACCTCTGTGTATTTAGGACTGACACATGTGCATTTTTGGATACTAAAGGAATCATGTAAGTCTTTTGTAAATGATTCCAGTTTAGGTCAATGGCAAAGAGAATTAAAAGGAGAGCTGATGGCACATGTGTGAGACAAGAATAAGCTGCAGGCCTCCAGGGAAATAATGAGAGAGGAAAGGGAGAAATGGAATGCTCTCCTGGGAGTTGACATGGACCTGATGGGCCAAATAGGATATAGACTTGATGCACAGCATGAACAATGATCTTACAGAATCGATGGGCATTATTGATGGGTGAATAGCCTACTCCTTCCTTTAACTTTTAAGCTTTTATAATCTGCTTCAGTGACATAAATTGAAGAATAAATATATTCCACTTTTATTTAGAACTGCTTCACTATGACTATTTTCATTACAGCATTATTGCAGTAAACAGGAAACAAAACAGGAACATATTAAGTAGCATCATTAAACAATTTATTGCACATTAGCAGGATATTAACAGGTAAATATTTATCAATATAATGAGTTTCATAAATCTGAATTAATTCCTCCCCTAAAGTCATTCCTCTCCTCCTACTTCTATCTTTCCCTTACGCTGTTCTCATCCAGACCCCTACCTCTTGCTCTCATAATGTTCCTTCTTGGTGCCCAAGTTTCCCTCTCCAACAGATCTTTTGATGTCTCAATGCTGTGTCAGCATTCTGGAATACCTTTCAAAAGACGTAGATCTGCAGTGACGTATCTATCCTAAGCCATCATTTGCCAGCAAGTACATCTGTGAACAAACATTTTCACAAATGAATGTGGACAAGTCCTGTTTCTTCCCATTGATGAACATCTGCTGGATATCTTTTGCTGACTCAGAACAAAGCTGAAACTGTGAATGAAAGAACTGCAGCTGTAGATGTGTTCAGCTCTCACATTGTGAATGACTGCACTGTTATGCAATAGATACTTGTATCTGAAAGTAAACATACATATCATTTTCTGGAAAAGAAAGTGATTGAGTAAGATGCGTTCAATCACAATTTTATCTTACTTCAAAGTGTCGTAACTCCCTAAATTCAAAAGGTTGCAATTCCTATTTTACATGATACAAAATATGTCAGAAGTGAGTAATTTTGCAGATAGCTGAAAGGCAACAGATCAGCTGAGCAGAAGCCAAGTCTTAGATCACAACTAGAAGGATTGAAGTTAAGTGCCATCTATTGGGATAAATATGATGGGGCATCTGAGATCAGAAGTTCTAGAAGTCACACTTTAGATCAGAGGACTGTACACTGGCTGTTAGTACATGGATGATTGTTGCAATACAAAATCTTATGCAATTTATAAAAAGCAAGAGGGCAATGATATGTGCCGTTCTGCTAGCTCTATGTTCAGAACTGGTATACAACTTTAAGTGAGACAAAATGTATCAAAATGACTAAGGCATAATTGTATGGTGTAATAAATTGTTTTGCTAGTTCTGAACCAGAAATAACTTTAAGCCTGTAAGTATAAGGAAACAGTTTGTAATTAAAGACAGCTAAGATCAATTATTTAGATGCAACCTTGCACTGGCATTGACACATTGTGTAACTTACGAAAGTTGTACCTCCATCATGAATACAGAGCTTTCAAAAGCCAATGGTTCACCTATCAGCCAAATGCACTTGAGGTTTTAAATCCCTTGTGTGTAGATGAGTGTGGAATCCAAGAAGAGTTGATGGGAATAAGGGGAGAATAAAAAGGGATTAGTGTAGATGAGTGCTTCATGGGCTCATTGGGTTAAAGGACTCACTTCCGTGTTGCATAACTCTGGAAAAATTAAAACCTGGTCAACCTTACTCCCATCCTTTCTGTGGACATCATTTAAAATATATTAAGGCTGAAACCTATGCCATCTCTTGCTGTCATTCTTCCCCTCTGTGAACCTCTCTCTGTTTAAACATAATGTTTAAACATAATGTTTAAGTATATAGATTTATAATCCATAAGCACTTCAATTTTCACAGCTCACCTCTTGCTATAATCCCCCTTAGTTCTCCAATGCATCACCCTTTTCTCAAACTTCACTCCTTCGACCTCTGGCACTTGTGCATCTTTTCACAACATTGATGTCTGTACCTTCAGTAATTTAGTCTTAATACTCTGAAATTCCCTCATGGTTGATAATACTACCAAGACATATTTCTGGAGATTTTGTCACACGAATTCCTGCCACCAAACATCCCACCAAATCAAACAACCTTTAGTCCATTTCCAAGATTATTTACAAAAAAGAGAACTGTTCAAAGGAAATGAACAAAAACAAATGATGCTTCTTAATCCTCAAATGAGTTTTCACCTGGGATATTAACTTTTTATTTGCTGGAGCAGCCAGGACATTCCCTCCCTGAGCATATTTTTCCAGCTCCCTTTTCCACCTAAACCTATCACTTATGGTTATCCCTCCAAATATCTCCTTTGGATTGACATTCCTTTATTATAATCTTTAATGCACTTTGCATAGAAACAAAATTATTGGAGACTTTTTTTTGTAAAAACAAAATCCTTAACATACTTGATGTGGTGGTATGAAAGGATACAGCTGTCTAAGGATGGTTTTGATGAATTTCTCTTCCCAAAATATAGAGTTCATAGTCTGCTGAAACTGAAATCAAGCCCAATTTTAATGTGGAATAAACATTGAATTAGGATAGCTCCTGTTGGTTGAAATTAGGATTCCTCATCTTTCAATTAAAATGATACTTACTCCCACGTAAAAATTTTCAACATTTGCATTTATGCAAAACTGCACTGCAAGAACATCCAAATTGTCCAAGGTACAAAGTTACCCTTTCTTCTGTGGTAAATCTTTAGACTCTGCCCCAAGGTCCTATTTTCCCCACAGTGTGTGGATCTCTGCTTGCTGGGCCAGCAGAATACAAACCTATTTTCTCCATCTGGAATGCTAGAAAAAAATGTTTTGGAAAAAAAGTAGAAAAACACTGAAAAGTGAAAAAAAACAAACTCAAACAACCAGTGATGATGGTATCAAATGCTAAATTTCTCTCCTGGACACAAGTGTGTGACCTGGGCAAGTCTAATGGGAATGTAAAAAGATTACATCAGATCATAAGATATTGTCAATTCCCACAGTGAATGAAAATGTTCTCTTCCTTATTGTCCTTGTCCAGTACAAGGGCTGATTGTAAGCCCTACAGTGGCTTATGAGCCAAAGGTGCAAACCTGTAAAGGGATGTTCAAGCACATTGGTCAGTGGATGACTTTGCTGTATTTGTTCTCATCGGCATAAGATACATTTCTACTCCTCAAAATAATAAAATTGCCAAATATTAATATATTTTAGGGGACCGGAGGGTTTCTTGACAAGGCTTTAATGTTGTATTTTAGCAGGGAAGAATGAGAGAGAACAAGGTTTGAACTGGGTTTTAACTTTCACACGGGGAAGAAGAGAGGCAGAGGTTTGGCCAGTGATCTGATGAAAGGTCAATTACCTGAAAACTTTAACTCTGTTTCCAGAGCAAATATTTGTCCTGAGTTTTAACTTCTCTGCAGTCTAACACAGAGGTTTGCAGGATAGTCTCAGTGAGTAACACAGAGGAGGGAATCAGTAGCGCAGGATAGTCTCAGTGAGTAACACAGAGGTTTGCAGAGGGAGGGAATAAGGAGCACAGGATAGTCTCAGTGAGTAACACAGAGGTTTGCAGAGGGAGGGAATAAGGAGCACAGGATAGTCTCAGTGAGTAACACAGAGGTTTGCAGAGGGAGGGAATAAGGAGTGCAGGATAGTCTCAGTGAGTAACAGGTTTGTGGGGGGGGGGAATAAGGAGTGCAGGATAGTCTCAGTGAGTAACACAGAGGTTTGCAGAGGAAGGGAATAAGGAGCGCAGGATAGTCTCAGTGAGTAACGCAGAGGTTTGCAGAGGGGGGAATAAGGAGTGCAGGACAGTCTCAGTGAGTAACGCAGAGGTTTGCAGAGGGGGGAATAAGGAGTGCAGGACAGTCTCAGTGAGTAACGCAGAGGTTTGCAGAGGGGGGAATAAGGAGTGCAGGACAGTCTCAGTGAGTAACGCAGAGGTTTGCAGAGGGGGGAATAAGGAGTGCAGGACAGTCTCAGTGAGTAACGCAGAGGTTTGCAGAGGGGGGAATAAGGAGTGCAGGACAGTCTCAGTGAGTAACGCAGAGGTTTGCTGAGGGGGGAATAAGGAGTGCAGGACAGTCTCAGTGAGTAACGCAGAGGTTTGCAGAGGGGGGAATAAGGAGTGCAGGACAGTCTCAGTGAGTAACACAGGTTTGCAGAGGGAGGGAATAAGGAGCACAGGATAGTCTCAGTGAGTGAGGCTGTGACGTCACGCGGTTCGCAGGGAACGGAGAAAGGGAAAAGCAGGATGAGGGCGAGCAGGGCTTGAGAGTGTGCGGCCGAGCTAGCGAGTGAGTAAATGGATAAAACTGGTATCCACACACACTCACCTCTACCCCAGGGCCACAGAGCGGCTCTTGTCACGGGGAGGGGAGCCAGGCGCGATCAGACTCCCCCCTCCGTCGGCCCGGTCCTAACTCCTGGCGAGGCGGAGGCCTGGAAATCGGGAAAACCTCCCCGTCCGTGTGGCGGGAGCGAAGGGTACCACTGGCTTCCATCTTAAGAATCGGTAGACGGACCGGAGAAGGGTTCGGGCAATAAGTCATCCGTCCCCCAGTTTATTTTTATTTTGAAAATAACCGCCCCTCTTCACCGAGTTCCTGGTGCCGGCAGTTGCCGGCCGCGCATGCGCGCCTGCTGCAGCCGCGGTCTTTGTGCAAGTTCGCTCCTTAATGGAAGCGTCCGACGTGCATTCTCCAAACTGTGTTTGCTTTTAAAAAGTGTAAATGCACAAGGCCACGAGTCCGAAGGCACTCTGCCGGTAATATTGCATGATCACGTCAGACTTAACAAAACTAAACAAAACAGGTCTTAATTAATTGGCGTTCCTGAACCATTGGACCAATTTCCTGACTCTCCTTGTTTTCTTTCATCAGCATTTTCTTCCTTTCCTTTCTGGCGCAGCCTCTTGTTTTCCACAACCGCTTCCTGTGGTAGTGACTTCCACCTTCTCGCAACAGGAGTAAATTTAGTGATTTCTCGGTGACGCTCTTATTGGTCGCCTGAAGTTTTGCGGTTCCCTAAATGTGGCAATACGTTCTCCTTTATCAAAACTAGTAATTTTTGAAGAATGCTATATAGCCTTATGTTTTCAAGGAAAAAATATGAGACCCAGCATGTTCATCCATTTCTGATTGTCATAACTTTGCATTTCTGATATCATCCTTGGAAATAATTTTCGACCCTCTATATCTTTACATAAAAATGTACATTAGTACCCTAAGTCTAGTCAAACCAAATTCCCAATAAGTTTACCAGGACTTATTTTGTTTAATTCCATCCCTCTGGAAATAAACTCTGATCTTGGTGTGATTTTTTTTAAACATCTGTATTTACCACTGTCAGTACTTGTAATGATTCTTCTGATTCTTCTTGACCTAAAACAATGACCATCCCGCTGCCTCCACAGATGCTGCCTGACCTGCTGAGTTCCTCCAGCAATTTGTTTTTTTCCCTCCAGATCACAGAATCTGCAGTCTCTTGAGTCTAATGATTTGTGCTTTTGTACTTCAAAGCTCTTTTGTTCCACTTCCCTGTTCGAATTTTAATTTTCTGTGTAATATGTAACTTTATTTTTCCCCCAAATTTATGGTAGGACTAAGTTCATGGAGCTACTATTCAAAGTTTAAATGAAGATACTGGAGGTCTGAAATACATATTGATATCTGGCAAAATTCAGTAAATTGGACGTTATCTCTGAAAAGTTTCAGAAAGTGAGTTTTCATCAGAACATTTTTCCCTCTTCATGTTCTATTCCTTTTCAAATGCTATTATATCTTTCACTTCTCATGAGTTTATGCCTAAAATAGTTTTCCTGATTTATTTATAGGTAATGCCAGTCTATTCCTAATTGCTTTTGAGCTGCTGCCCTGAACTGCCACGGTCCTTGCAGTGATGACACTCCCACATTGCTGTTGGGGAGGGAATTCTGCTATTGAGACTGGGGAAAAGGAAGAAAGGCCAACTTGTTTCCAAGAAACAATAGCATATGACTTGGAGGGGAACTTGCAAGTTTCCATATACCTACTTCCCTTGTCCTTCTACATGCTAGAGGTTGTGAGTTTAGGTGATGCTTCCAAGAAGCTTTGACAAGTTGCTGCAATGCATTTTACACTACATGCTGGTGTGGTACACACTGCAGCTGTCATGTGGTGATGGCAGAACTGAATATTTAGGACAGAGGACTGGATGTTTGTTGACCAAGTGAGCTACCGTTTATCATATGGTGTGCTTGAGCAATATTGCAGCAGCACTCATTCACACTAGTGGAACATATTCTGTTACACTCTTGAATGGTGGAAATGCTTTGGTGAGTCAAAAGATGAGTCACTCGCTGCTGACCTACTCTTGCAGCCATAGTATGCATGTTGGTGATCCAGTTTTCTTCCACATTTTGACAATGTGCTAATAAGTTAATTCACTCATGTGTAGGTGAATGGCAGAAGAATCAAGGGGGCATTGATTGGCATGTGAAAGAGAATAAGCTGCAGGAATACAGGGAAATAAGGTGGAGAATGGGATTGATTGATTGTATTGCTCTGCTGGGAGACTCCATAGATCCAGTAGGCAGAATGGCTTTTATTTTGTGACGCTTTAAGTAAGCTTGGAGGCAAGATGTTCCCCTTTTGGAGTTGGAGATGGTCATTGCTTGACATGTGTGGTGTGAATGTTACCTGTCACTTAGCTGCCTCTGTCTAAATGTTGTCCAAGTTGTGCTGCATGCAGGCAATGGAACTGAAACTTATAAGTAAGGTCATTGATGAACTTGCTTATGTCATAAGTTCATCAAGGACAGTTGGGCCAAAGACATAGCCACACGAAGCACCTGCAGCAATGCCCTGGGGTTGAGGTGATTGATAGCAGTAACCACAACCATCTTTATGCCAGATATGATTTCAACCAAAAAGGGATGATCAATTTTTCATTTTCATTGGTCTTTTTAAAATGCTTTACATGCCAAAAGGTATAATCATTTTATATAATCTCTTGTGAAGATTAAGAAGCAAACAGTATTTGTACATCAGGCTGAATGTTTCATACAACTTTCTTCTAAATCCTTCCTTGTCAAACTGCCTTCTTCTTAAACCATTTTTCCCACTTCTTTTAGTGTGGTACAGAGTCTGAACTATGGTTCGTTCTGATATCTATAGGATGTGGACATTCTGGGAATTGGCATGATTTAAGATCCATCACTGAGAAACAATATTATATGCTGGATTCCTGAGGAGGATCTGAGAGTATTGAGGCTAGATCAAAGTCAAATCGGGGAATATTTTAAACAAGAAAAAGGAAGTTCCTTTTACAATTCCTATTATAAATAGAACAAAAAAATGACAGCATCGCAATGTTATACCAGTAGACTAAATACTATTGATCCACAGAAGAGCAATCGCCTTTTCACTATTGACAAGGTTGTAGCCGATGGTTATGAAAATTAGTTTAGCATTTTCAACCAATATATTGCTTCACCATGCACAGCACATCAGAGTTGTTTTGGCAGTTTTTCTGGTTAACCATAATCGTAAAATCTAATAACCAGATTGAAATGGGCAGAAGGGATTAGGTTTAAGGATAATGCAGAGAAGTAATGATTGAAGTGGAAATAAAGGGAATCCTGCAAAAGTAGGACTCTTGACATAGGTACAGGTAAAATTACGAAAGCAAATGCTGTATTGGCCTTTTTTGCAAGGCTATTGGAGTCCACCAATAAGGAAGATGCTGCAGTTACTGTTAATGGACTAGTATTCAAAGAGCTGAAACACTAATCTGGAAATCAAAGTTTGAATCTCACCAGACCAGGTGGGGGATTTTAAATTCCCATAATTAAATCTGGAATAAAAATCTACAGTGATCACAAAACTACCTGATTGTCATAAAAACCTATCTGGTTGAATAATGCCGTTTGGGAGGAAATTGTCTGTCTCTTTCCCCGACTCCCTTTTGGTGAATCTGGAATCCCACACATGGTTGACTCATCACAGCCACCTCTCTTCAGAGACATTTATGGGTAGAGCCAAAATGCTGGCTTTATCACTGCTCACGACATCCCATGAAAGAAAAAAAATGTAGATTTTAGTGAGACAATCCCTGAAATTACTTTGGATAAGTTGGTCTCAGTGAAGATTAATTTCATTTATTCCTGGGATGAGTGATTTGACCAGTGAAGAGAGATTGAATAGAGTTTCCATATACTCACTGAAGCTTTAAAGAATGACAGATGATTTCATTGAGATGCATAGAATTCAGTGAGGTGTTGATGCAGGTGGATGTTGAGATGCCACTTTCCTTTGGCTGTAGAGTCTGAGTCCCTGAGCCATTTGGGACTCAGGTGAGGAGAAAATTTCTTATGATTGTGATATTCGTCATTTTCTGCTTTAGAAAGTTGCTGGGCTGTTGTGTGTATTCAAGGCTGAGATTGATGGATTTTTATTAAGGGAATTGAGACGTATGAGGATCAGCCATCATACAGCTGAATGATGAAGTCGGCTCAAGGGGCTAAATGGCATACCTGTGCTTCAATTTCTTTTGTTCATAATTTCATCCAGACCTAGTACGAGTCTGTGGTATATCATTTTGTACAAATACTTCCTGGATATCGCCACATAATCTATGGTGCAGTACATTCTTTTAAGCTACTTTTTAAGTGAATGCAGTACAACATATTAATCCATGAAACTGAATTCTCCACATGTCTGTTGTTTTACTGGTATCTATAAGTCAAAACTGGTACTCAAATACAAACAAATTTGCATGCTATTTGAGGCTGAGGTTTGCTCTTTAGAATGATGCTGCATACTTTGAGGAAGAACTGTATTCTCAATTTTGGATGTCTTTGTTTTTTTATCGTAGAAACTAAAGCATGAAGTTGAATGAAAGAAGTGTGGCATACTATGCCACCTGTGATTCTCCAACTGATAAGACTGGATACTTGCATAAAAAGGGAGAACGAAACACTGCTTATCACAGACGTTGGTTTGTTTTGAAGGGTAATCTGTTTTTTTACTTTGAAGAGAAGGAGAGCAGAGAGCCAATTGGAGTAATCATACTGGAGGGTTGTACTGTGGAATTGTGTGAATCTTCAGAGGAGCATGCTTTCGCAATCAAGTTTGATAGTGTTAAATCAAGGACATATAAAATGGCTGCTGAGAGCCCAGCAGAAATGGAAGCTTGGGTTAAAGCTTTATCCCGTGCAAGCTTTGACTATATGAGAATAATTGTGAGGGAACTTGAAAAGCAATTGGAAGAGATGCAGCAAAATAGAGTCAGCAGCCGTAAAAGCCAGAGAAAACCACTAGTGCGAAAACATGCAATCAACCCTTCTAGTGCACCACAAATCTCAAATAGTTGTGCTGTATCTTATGGGAGTCCTGTTAAAGAAAATGGCTATGTCCCCTGGAATACTACACCAGATCAAATGCTTGAAACTGAGTTGAATGGCAAAGCTCATGCCATTAACGATAATAGTGACATTGCAAAATATTTCCCAGACCAGGTGCCTGAAAGACCTCCACATACCCAGCGCTTGCCACCTCCTTTGCCCCCTAGGAGGAAATCAGCAACAGGAGGGATAACATCTGGGATTGGTAGTCTGATGCTCACCCATGATAATGCTGCATCAGCAACAGGGAGCTGCAGCTTTAGCAGATTACATGAATGGTTTGGCAGGGATGTGATACAGCTGCAAAGACAATGGCAAGAGCACAAGATCAGAAGTGATGGTGGATCACAGTCAGATCACATAATCTGAATTAATAATGTACATCTTGCACAGTTTCTTTAAAAAGGACAATTTCATACTCCAATTTCAAATCTAATTTGATCTCTTTAGATTCATGTCCTAGCCAAGTAGTACTTTCCAGAAAGTATACAAATGGTACTCTGCATCTCTGTTTTAATTCGTTTTATAATCTGGCTGGATCCAGCAAATTAATTAATTAATATATTTCAGTGTGCATTGGGCACTGTCGTACAGCATTTGCTATTTATGTCCTCTTAACTTTAGCATCCCTGGCAGTGAAATGAAAATGCACATGGAAATTAAAATAATTACAATCAGAGCTTTTGTTATATATGGGCTTCTGAGTTGTGGTGCAGGGGTAAATCAAGTGCACCTGAAGATTTAAGTTTGGCACCTGGTAATTGCTGTTTTTTAACCAGAAAATTAGGATGAATGACCAGATACAGTGTGTGGGATTTGGCAATCAACCAAGCTTCTATAGTTTACATTGAGATTTGTGCTTGCAACAATTAAAGTTTGCTATCCACGTTTATTTGGTCAGCTTGCCAATATTCACAAAATAACCTACACATGGACACTGTTGGGGATGAGGAGGGGGTGTGGAAAGAGATACCAAACTCAGGACTTTCTTGCCTTTCTTTCATGGTGCTCCCAGTTATTTTATGTTCTGTTCCATTAACCTAATGCCCCCCCCCCCCAACCCCAACTCTTGCTTACTCGATACATTACAAACATAGAACCAGCAGCTTATCAGTGCAGTGCTACTTGTCCAATGTCCTGCATTGCCACCATTAAGGGTTCTGTGTGACCAGTTAAAGTAGTAACAGACATTTTACAAATTTATCAAACACTAAAGATATTGTACACTATTTATTTCTGAAAATCCAGGAATAAGAAGGAACACTTAAGTAAAATTTTGTTTCTTAATCTGTGTGGTTGATAGGGAAATGTACATCACACTGCCTATTTAAACATCAGAAAAAAATGCAAGCATATGTAAATCAAGAAGTACCCATTGACTGGCTTGAAAAGTTATTACAGTAATTAATTTTTAAAATCATTCCATTATACTTCCAAATGACTTGGTAAATGCAGTGCAATATGCAGTACTGAGCCATGTGGTACACAAAGGCATCGTATCCAGTCTTCTGATCGGGACAAAGAAAGCTGAGCTCAGTTAGGAAAAGGACTCTAATATTGGTTTCAGACTCGCGGCACCGGAGAAAGTCATTGTTTTCCCTCTGGATCACCATCCAGTGATGCTTGCTTAACGGTGAATACTGTACTGGATGTCAAATGAAGACAGAATCATGGTTGGCTACATTGATGCCAGCACACTATACCTTAGTATAGTGTGCTGTTAGTGTCAGCTGCTGGATGGTCACCTTTTCCATTTCTGGCACTCAATAAAAGAATAACACTTTTAAAGGTTTTGCTTTTTAATTCTGCAATATTTAGGGTCTAGAGCAAACTTTAGCCAGCAGTTTCTGTGGCTTAAAATTGTAACAAAGGTGGTGTGATTGGCCACCTCTTCCCAAGATCATCATGGGGATTCTAGCTAGTTTTTTTGGAGTCGCCATTTTATGGTGGATGATTGAGTACCCTGTCTGGTAGCAGAATAGATCCTTTTAGAGTAGAAGTCAAGGATAGATGCTAGCGTAGATGTTGGATTGTGGGGAGAAGGAGGTTGGGGTGGGACAATCTCTACCATGCGGGAGGACAACTAGAAAGGGTCTTAATTTTTGGCATCCGGTACCAGAATTTGAATAGAATTTGGCACTTTTCACAAATTGATTTTGGAAGATCATGTGCAGAGTTGCTGCACCTTCATATTTTCAGTTTGCTCAGCTTCAGTTGCTGTTGAAAAATGCATAAATTTTTTTTTTAATGTCTTTGTTGCTTTATGTTCTGAGAAAATATGCCTCAGGCACGCTGCACTAAACAAACAAATTGTACTTTGAACAATAATTCATTTTTTAAAATAATAATGCTACCTTCTGCAACTTTGTACTTGGAGATGTATGAATATGTATAGTGCATGAATTTGCCAATTCTGTAGTTGGGGTTTTAGTTCTAGTCATGCTCTCTGTGGGTGGGTTGCAACTGGGTTTAGCTTGGCTAAGCTAAACTGTGTATAGGGAGAGAAGGGGGAGAAAAAGTTCCAACTTCAGATTTTAATTAATGATTGTTGTTGGAAATGTGATTGTTGGACAAAGAAAAAATTATGCCTGGACTTGATCACTTCCATAGTCAAAAGACCTATTGGCTTCAACTGCCTAGGAAAAAGTACTAACTCTTAATATTTTTAAAAGCCATTCATTAAGTAGCTGTTGGAGTGAGTAATAAAGAGAAATGTTACTGAACGTAGAGAAGTGCAAAGAAATTGCCATTTTACTGAATCTTTCATATTGCTATGACAATTAGGCCAGGTTATCCAAAGATACAGTTTGCAGAAGACCAATATAATTCTTGGTATTTTAAATGTAAACTTTTAATGTAAAATGTCAAACACCACTAATATAACTTTGTGCCCTCATGATTCCGTGGAGGACGATATTAAGTGTGATTATAGCTGCATAAGCATTACAAGCAAGAAAGTACTCTTTTCCCACTGTTTGATATGAATTGACAGTGCAATCAATACCATTAAATGCAAACATCACAAGATCTGTCTTGTGGCAAGTGAAGTCCCTTCCTATTTAAAACAAGAGCCAGCATTAGAATCAAATATTTATTGCAATTTTAGTGTTACACTCAACCCCCACCCCAGAAGCAGCCAGTATTTAATGCTTTTAGTATAATGTTAATTCCACTTTTACAATGCTCAGTTTTTATCAAATAATTTTAAATGAGTTCCCCTTCTCAGAAACAGCAAAACAGTGCATTGCCATGACGTTTACACATTACAGAGCAGAAAATTTCATTGTTATCTCACTTTGTTAATGTTCAGGACATAGATCATGAGGTGCTGTACTTCTAATTGAAATTCAAGATTTCAAAAGATGTGTTTGAATCATAAGTTGTGTAGCAATCTTGGGGATGTTATCTTCAGTTGTGTCAATGCATATAGTATTTTTCTTTTTAGCTTGTGTCGGCACAGATTTTTGTTTGCATTTTACTTCATTTTTGGGTAGCAGAGTTTAAAAAATCCAACACTCTAATGCTGCAACATATTGTGGCCAGCTTCTGAAATAAACTACATCAGGCTCAGAGAGCAGTTATGGTACTCTATCAGTGCCATAAATGCCAAGACATTTGATCAATAATTTTTGCACTAGACCATGAATTGATTATAAAGAGAAAGGGACAGAGCTAAAGGGAAGAGTTAAATAGTCTGTTTCTAAAACGTCTTAATGGTGCCATTTCTGTATCATTTACCACAGCTTTTAAAATCAAGACAATTATATTTTCTTCAATCTTTGTGCAGAAAACAGACATTTTTTGTAATAATTCTGAAAGTAATTAAAGATGTGCCATGAAGTGTTAGTGAATTGATGGAAAATTGGTGATTGCACTTTCCTGTTTTACAATATAGACTTCCATATATGCTTCACTTCATATCGGATAACATTAACACACAAAACACTAATGTACGAATGTCTTCAAGTATTTATTAGTGGTAATTAATCAACACTATTCTCACAAACCATTACCTGCAAATGCTGTAGTGTGAACACAAAAGATACTTTTCATTTAACAGCAGTTCTTTTCCTCCACAGACTGTAATTACCACTTCAGAAGTTACTTAAAATATCATGTTATTTTAAAAATACTTTTGCATTACATTATCACATTATTTTCAAAGACAATTTTACAAGTTTGAATTTGTGAAGTTGGCCCCTGATTTCTTGTTCATTGTGAAAATTTTTAACATATGCCAGTCTTGATTAATCCATTAATGTATTAAACCTTTTTTTTAAGTTGACATTAGAGTTAAAAATTATAATACTTAATTTTCTTATCAAATTTTAAAAAAATCTTTTAATTGCATGATTCAATTTTCAGAAGCTGTAAGTTGTTGTAGACCAATTAGTCAATAATCATAAGCATTTGTGTCTAGGACTTTCGGAGCACACAAAAATCAAATGGGATAAAATGGAATGTGCCTGAGAATGTTCTCCAAGAGATATCGCTGACTAGGAACAGCATTGATGCATCATTAGTTGTATTAGTCATATGCATTAAATAGCCCACACTGGGTATAAAGTGCAAGTATACCGTTTGGGGTAATGAAGATGGAGTGCTGTGTTGTTCCTGCCCTGCGAGCATTCAATATCCTTACCAGGTATAAAGTGGGGTTGCACAAAGAAGTCCAGATTTAGAAAATAAGAGTTTACATGTTCTCCCTGTGATGACGTAGGTGTCCCCCAAGTGTTTCATTTTTCCCCCACATCTCTTGCTGATTTGTAGGTTAATTGGCTATTGTCCCTAGATGGACAGAGTTGATTGGTATCCAAGAAAGAAGGGTTGCATTGGAAATAAGAGGGGGAATGAGACTGAAAGGAATGCTCTGAGAGATGGCACAGACTAGATGGTCTAATGGCCTCCAATGAAAACATATTCATGCATCTGTAAATGTACTTCATGTATGATTTCCTAAAAATCTACTGTCACTACATAACCAAAGAAATAAAACATTCATCAAGGTATACGCATCTTACTACATTACCAATAAGATGTCAAAAAGTTACAGCACAATCATTTCGCATGCCAATATGAGCATAAGAGCTAAAAAAAAACAAACTGCTGGAGGAACTCAGCGGGTCAAGCAGCATCTGTGGAGGGAAAGAAATTGTTGATGTTTCAGTTTGAGTCCCTGCATCAGGACAGAATGGAGAGAGCAGGTAGCCAATATAAAGAGGAGAGGGGCAGGGGTGAGCTGGGCCAGTACGTAATAGGAGGACTCGCCCTTTCTCTTTGCAGATGATGCTCGACCCACTGAGTTCCTCCAACAGTTTGGTTTTTTGCTCCAGGTTCCGGTATCTGCAGTCTCCTCTGTGTTCAGGAGCATTAGGAGTCCATAATGGTCTTTCATTAATATTCTTACTTATCTAATGAATTCCCAATTGGATTCAAGGCATCCAGTTCTAACGTGTCAATACATTTCAGTTTAAATCTACACATTCTTTATTCATGAAAAATTGGTTTGCTTGTGTACTTTGTTTTGAAAGTACTTTTGAATGTGCCTCAAGGAAACAAGTCCATGAATAAGTAAAACCATTTATCGGCAAAACTCCAATAATCTTATAACATATACATTTTGCACAAGACATGCATTTCATACAGTCATAATCCAGATGGCATTAAACTGAAAGTACTCTGTTTATATTGTGGGAAGTTATTTCTCTAAATGTACAGTTTTTGTAAATGTGAATATCTCAATTTGAGTTATTTCAGTCAGTGACTGGAAAAACATTAATGCTTTTATTTTGGAAATCAAATTCTTGAATGTAATACCGACTGACGGAATTACTCTTACACCTCTGAGAATAAAGCCATTGTGGTTTATCCCACTTTCAATGGGAGTGGGAGAAATTCGCAGAACTGAAAAGCAAGATCAATGACAGCCATTTTACTTGGATTTAATAACATGTCAATATCAGCCTAATTTACTATATTTGTTTTTGTGGAAACCATCAAAATTAGGTATATTCATTGAAATTTATAGTGGCCTGAAAGTGTATTAATGGCCCTTTGCAAAATTAGACCTTTTATGATACTGATTGTGTGATATGAAAGACAATTCATAAATGTGCCATACAAATATTGTAAGGTTTTTTTGAGGAATTGATAATATTCCCTTTTGGGATTTGTTTCCAATATGTCAAGATACTTTGCTTAACTTTTAACAAAATGGATAGTATTCTGCTGTTAATGTAGATATTTTACAATTTATCTAAAATGTATGTATTTTTGTAATTACAGTTTTCAATTTGCATGGAATATTCATCATTTTGATGTATTGGTTACTGCATGATTGCATGAACAATCAATCTATATTTTGGCTCATAGTATTGAGAATCAAAGATTCTGTGTTTACTGGTCATTCATACCACAGTAAATGAATTGAGAAATGAATGCAGTTGTGTTTCATTTGTACAAAGTTAACAGATTTAGAGATGTCTGTTTTTAAACTAAATTTTAAAGTACAGAATATGTGAACTCCTTGCACTTGCAATTATGCTTTATGCCTGTAGAATAACCTATTCCTAAATTGATCTAAAATACACAGATTTGGATCATATGTACATACTGACAGGTAAATTAATGGATATTTAGTCAAAACTTTACTCATTTTAGAAAACTTTAATTCAACAGCTGGCGGTGGTGATAGATAGGAAAGAACACAAGGATGGAAGGGTTTGAAAACAAGGCTTTTTTTAAATCAAGCAGCTTATGAGTTACTGTTGGCTGGTAAACTGAAGGGTTTGGGTGAAAGAAAGTTGGGGTGATTTAAGAGGAAGTTCAGTGCTGTTTAATCATGGGATCTTTTTCATCTTGAGGAACCATGCTAATGGGGGACAGGGCATGTTTTGCTTGGAATTTCCTTTTAGAAGGCTACCAAGATGATGCATAGAATGAGAAGAATTGATCTTAGTACAGCAACCACAGATAATTGCAGCACTCTGTCCTACC
This sequence comes from Pristis pectinata, assembly GCF_009764475.1. Taxonomy (NCBI): domain Eukaryota; kingdom Metazoa; phylum Chordata; class Chondrichthyes; order Rhinopristiformes; family Pristidae; genus Pristis; species Pristis pectinata. Next base: position 25,693,976 of record NC_067421.1, on the reverse strand, counting down.
ATTTCCATGAAACAGCATGGAAAGATCCTGAAAGATGTCATTGGATTGACTTCTTAACTGGAAGGATGTTTTGAAGTATTATACAAGAAAGGAAGGAAAGAAATGGAAAACCAGCAAATTATCATATTTCTGGTTAGGAGTCTGAGAGGGCGATTGTTGGGTGCTGCTGTTGGAAAGCTCCAACTTTATTATCTAGTGACCTCTGTTGGAAAATATTTCTGTGGGTGTTACATATGTAATACTCATCTAAACACAACCACCAACTTCTCCCAAAACAGACAAGTTCATTCTTGAAGTCCAATCTTGTGCAGCACCTAATATCTGTAATAATGCTAACTGAATCCCTATTTTCGGAGGGGCAGTGATAGAACATTTAGGCTACAGGTTCCAGACTCAACTAGTATCTGATCTGAACTGTGATAAAATGGTCCAAAGGAAACATTAAAATCATAGAAGTACACATTGATAGATACAGTGGCATACAAAAGTTTGGGCACCCCTGGTCAAAATTTCTTTTACTGTGAATAGCTAAGCGAGTAAAAGATGACCTGATTTCCAAAAGGCATAAAGTTAAAGATGACACACTTCTTTAATAGTTTAAGCAAGATTACTTTTTTACTTCCATCTTTTACAGTTTCAAAATAACAAAAAAGGAAAAGGGCCCGAAGCAAAAGTTCAGGCACCCTGCATGGTCAGTACTTAGTAACACCCCCTTTGGCAAGTATCACAGCTTGTAAACACTTTCTGTAGCCAGCTAAGAGTCTTTCAATTCTTGTTTGGGGGATTTTTGCCCATTCTTCCTTGCAAAAGACTTCTAGTTCTGTGAGATTCTTGGGCCGTCTTGCATGCACTGCTCTTTTGAGGTCTATCCACAGATTTTCGATGATGTTTAGGTCGGGGGACTGAGGGCCGTGGCAAAACCTTCAGCTTGTGCGTCTTGAGGTACTCCTTTGTGGATTTTGAGGTGCGTTTAGGATCGTTATCCTGTTGTAGAAGCCATCCTCTTTTCATCTTCACCTTTTTTTTTACAAACGGTGCGATGTTTGCAGAGTTTGCTGGTATTTAATTGAATTCATTCTTCCCTCTACCAGTGAAATGTTCCCTGTGCCACTGGCTGCAACACAAGCCCAAAGCATGATCGATCCACCCCCGTGCTTAACAGTTGGAGAGGTGTTCTTTTCATGAAATTCTGCACCCTTTTTTCTCCAAACATACCTTTGCTCTTGCGGCCAAAAAGGTCTATTTTAACTTCATCAGTCCACAGGACTAGTTTCCAAAATGCATCAGGCTTGTTTAGATGTTCCTTTGCAAACTTCTGACGCTGAATTTTGTGGTGAGGACGCAGGAAAGTTTGGAGAAAAAAGGGTGCAGAATTTCATGAAAAGAACACCTCTCCAACTTTAAGCACGGGGGTGGGTCAGTCATGCGTTGGGCTTGTGTTGCAGCCAGTGGCACGGGGAACATTTCACTGGTCGAGGGAAGAATAAATACCAGCAAATTCTGGAAGCAAACATCACACTGTAAAACAAAAGCCAAAGATGAAAAGAGGATGGCTTCTACAACAGGATAACGATCCTAAACGCACCTCAAAATCCACAATGGACTACCTCAAGAGGCACAAGCTGAAGGTTTTACCATGGCCCTCACAGTCCCCTGACCTAAACACCATCGAAAATCTGTGGACAGACCTCAAAAGAGCAGTGCATGCAAGACGGCCCAAGAATCTCACAGAACTAGAAGTCTTTTGCAAGGAAGAATGGGCAAAAATCCCCCAAACAAGAATTGAAAGACTCTTAGCTGGCTACAGAAAGTGTTTACAAGCTGTGATACTTGCCAAAGGGGGTGTTACTAAGTACTGACCATGCAGGGTGCCCAAACTTTTGCTTCGGGCCCTTTTCCTTTTTTGTTATTTTGAAACTGTAAAAGATGGAAGTAAAAAAGTAATCTTACTAAAAATATTAAAGAAATGTGTCATCTTTAACTTTATGCCTTTTGGAAATCAGGTCATTTTTACTCACTTAGACATTCACAGTAACAGAAATTTGACCAGGGGTGCCCAAACTTTTGCATGCCACTGTAGGCTAATGCAAAATTTTAACTGCTCACTATTTGATCACAGGTGGAACAAAGTTAATGCAGCTTTATTTCTGTTGGTTATCTAGCAAACATGAAAACTTAGGTTAGAAGATTCAAAGCGAGCTACTGGGAGATGTGCAGAAGTAAATTTTCTGTTTACTTAATATGGAATGCACAATCAGAAATGTTGCATTTTTGATATTGATTGGCTTGAGTGCAAAGAAAAATTTAAACATTTGCAGGTGCCACACTTGGTCTTTAATGGTGTTAAAGACTGTAAGAAGACATCGGTTGGCAGAATGGGCAAACAAGTGGTAGATGAAATTTAATACAGAAGCATGATGTGGTACGGTACATTTTGGCAGAAGGAATGAGGAGTGACAACCTCGACCAAAGGACGTCCAGAGCAGAGGGTGTACAAGTGCATGAATATTTGAATGTGGCAGAACGTGTTGAGAGCACTGTTAGTAAAGCATACGGGAACCTTGCTTTTCAAGTCCAGTGCATACTGAATGTTTACAAAACATTGATTAGGCCACAACTGGTATATTGCATCCGGTTCTGGTCAGCACACTTTAAGAAGGATGTGAAGGGCCTTGAGAAGATGTAGAAAACATTTACTAATTTGGTTCAAGGGAGGTTAGAGTGGAAACATTTGGTTTATTCTCCTTGGATTAAAGAGGATTAAGAAAAGATTTTATGTAGGTGTACAAGATTAGGATGGGTTTAGCTAAAGTAGAGAAAAGGTGTTTTCAGTAGCAGATGGTTCAAGGACCATAAAAATATAACAGAAAATAACAGGAGTAAGCCACTTGCTCCCTCAAACTTGCACTGCCTTTCCATTTGACCATGGCTGATCAGCCCCAGTTCTCCTCTACGCATAGCCCCGTGGTCTCCCCTAGACTCAATTCTCAGATCGTTCACAACTTTATCTGCTTTGTCTTCAAATACCCCTGATGGGATCTCACCTCCACAACCCCCCAGGGGGTAGAGAATTCCAGAGATTTACCACCCTGTGCAATTAAGTTTCAAATAACTGCCCCTTAATCTTGTAGCTTTGTCCCCTCATTAGTGTCTTGGATCTGGATTCTTTAAACCTCTCCAGCTCATAATTTCTGCCTTCAAGACCATCCCTGTGTCGTGACTAGTGTTTTGGTCACATCTAGTATAATTTTTCACTCCAGGTCCTTAGTTTTGATCACACCTTTTGCAATATTAAAGGTACTTCACACTGTGCACATTGTTTGGTGAATTGTCTTCAAAAAAGGGAACTTGTTCAGTGAAAAGTACTGCAATAAAAATATACATTAACTTTTAGCCATATTTTTTTCCTGTGGTTATAATAATTCAACCAATGGATAAGAGGATACAGTACTATAGGGGTTAAGTTACAGAACTGGCAGCCAGATCCTGGGCCATTGATTCAGAATTAGGAGTTCAAATTGCACTGTGGCAGCCAGGGAATTTAAATTAATGAAATAAATCTGCAATTACAAAAACAAAAGTGCCTCAGTAATGGTAACCTTGAAGTTATCCATCCAGTTCATTTAGGTCCTTTGAGGAAGTAAGTCTGTAATCCTTACCCAGCCTGGTTTACGTGCAACTCCAGAAACATCAATGTGGTTGATTCTTGACTGTCTTCCCCATCCAGGAGAATTAAGGATGGGTAATAAATATCAGTGTTGCTAGCAGTATCTACACGATGAAGGAATAAAGAAAGTACTGATTTACTGTTTCAGTTTTAATCAACAAAAGAAAACTTCACAGTCCCTCCACTGTAAACTACTAGAGGACTAGAGAGAGAGGCAGTGTGTGTGTACACCAGGGATTACCTGTATTTCCTGATAATTAGAGCTGAACAGAATCTTTCAAAAGAATGGAAAGTTAACACCTTGGTATAGATAAGTACTTCAGTTAGGCCAAGGAATGCTCCACTGGATTCACTGTTCTTAATTTTATACAGCAAGATGATCCAGTGATAGAAATCAGAGAACCTAAGAAAATCTTAACTGGTTTATATGGTTTTATTCATAAACTGGAATGAACAGCTTGTCTCATGGGCTTTGGTATTTAGAAGCTCTACCTTCTGTGTAAAATGCTATGTCATGAGAAATTTAGTTACCCAATTTACCATATTTTACTTTACCTCAGATCTCAACTTAGTAGATTTTGTGAAATTTTTTTTTAAAAAACAGGAAAAGTATTGCAGCATGTTTGTCATTTTCTTATTCATTTTCTCTCACACACACACAACAGTTTATTTCTAAATATGAATAATTTCACCTGGAAAGGACGAAAAAAAAACCTTGGAAATGTCTCATCAGGATTTTCTCAGGAATAGGATGTACAAAAGAAAGCTGACCCAGTAGTGTTGATGCACACTGGGAAGTTAGCTAGACCACACAATCCAATTGTCCAGCTAACTTTCCAGTGTGCACGCCAAACTCTAAGGTAAAAGTATCAAGATGCAGCAAAGGACTTTAGGAGAGATTGAGGCCTTCAAGTTGAAATATTAACTAATACTTAACATGGTTAAAAAAAGACAATTCACTTAATACATTTAGATGTTTGAGAAAAGTGTACTTAAAATTTTTAATAAAATTTTTTACTTTGGATATTGGAAAATTCAGCTTCCGAGGAATAAAAGGCAGGCTAAATGTTTTCAAATGAAAAATGCTGTCACTACGCATTAACAGCTATTGTGTGGCAGAAGACATGAGGAATTGTAATGACAAGGTCATTCAGCCCAGTGAGACTTTGCCAGCTGAAAGGGTTACCCTGCCTAATCCCACCTTCCCGCATTAGCTCCCTAGTGCTGCAGGTCACAGCTCTTCACACACACATCAAAATAATTTTTAAATGTGATGGTTTCTGCCATTCCCACTCTTTCTTGTGCTGAGTTCTAGCCTCTAGTGGAAAACATTTTTCCTCACCTCCATTCTAATCCTTCTTCCAATTACTTTAAATCTATGCACCTTGATTTTTGATCCTCTGCTAAGGGACATAGGTCATTCTTAATTACACCAGGCCCCTTAATTTTATACAGCACAGTCAAATCTCCACTCACCTTGCTCCTGTCCAAAGAAAGCAGTCATGGCTTATCCAAATTCTCCTGATCATTACAATTTTTCTAGTTATAATCCTCGTAAATTTCTTCTGAACTCTTTCCAGTCCAATCACCTCTTTCCTGAAACATGGTGATTAGAAGAGTACACAGTACTCAAGCCGTGGCCTAACTAGTGTTATAACAATTCTAGCACAACCTCCCTGCTGTTATATTCCATGCTTCAACTAATAAAGGTAGGCACCCCATGTGCATTTCTAAACATCTTACTGACCTGTCCTACTACCTTTTAAAGATCTGTAAACAGACACTTCAAGTCCTTCTGTTGCTCCACAACAGGATTCTCCCATTTATTGTATTTTCTCTTGTTGCACCTCTCCAAATGGATTACCTCACACTTCCCTGGATTAACTTCCATTTACCACATTTTTGTCCAGTTGAGTAGACCATCTATTCTTGCTGCATTCTAAAGTTTTCCTCCTCACTCTCAACCACATTGCCAAGTTTTGTATAATCAGCAAACATATTTATCATATCTATTATCATTAATATACATTACATAAAGCAAGGAACTATGGAACCCTACCGGCAACAGCTATCCAGTTAGCCATTCACCCTTGTTTCCTGCCCCTGGGCCAATTGTGGATTCAATTTACCACTCTCCCTTGGATCCTGTGAGCTTTTAATTTTTTGACCAGTCTGCGGGTGGGATTAGTCAGGGCACAAGAGGTTCCCCTGTACCGCTATGCTACTGTACCCCAATGAACACGAGTTCATTCTAGATGGAGGAAGATCACCAGTGCTTCCCCAGTTCTGATTAATATTCGCCGATTCTGCTACCTACCAGCACTAAAGTGAACATGTAAGGTTCCAATGATGAACCCACAAACTGGGACAAAAAGAAAACGTGACTCTCGAAACACATTATTAGAGGATGCTTTTTGGAGCAATTTTACTTCACTATTAATCTTCAGTAAATATGCTTTTAAAAACAAAACCAAAGCAGGCCTGTACTGTGCTGTAATGTTCTAAATAAGTCTTACCAATGAGTATGATTCCAGCAGCACTAATCTCTCCATCCACATGTGAACTCAGTGAGGTTTCTCAACTGAGTTGCCTTCATAAACATCCTGTATGCAAATCGTCTCCCAATTCAAACTTATTTTCAATTGGAAATCCAAGTACATTAAACAGATGATTGGAACTTAAAATTAAACTGTGTCAGATCTGGGTTTGAATCTGACTCACTAAGGGTCTTCAGCCTAAACCACCCTTCAGCCTAAACACATCACTTCATCTCCTCTTTCCAGCCAGACACCTCAGTCTCAAGGCTCAGAAACTCATTCAACAGATTTTGTGCAAAACTGTTGGTTTACAACTTCTCCCACAAAGAGACTATAATTACCAAGAGTCATTTAAAACAACTTGTTGGAACATGTTTGATGCAGGTATATTATTGATCATCCTAAAAAGATGATACTGCCAGATTAGTTACTCAAGATTCCTGAAACTGATCCCGTAATTTAACCCCCTCCCCCACCCCACCCCACCTGAATTAGGTAAATAAGCAAGCTTTGGCAAGATTGGATCCTTCCCAGGTTGAATGTACTTGTTTTACAGAGAGTGCAACAAAGGTTCATGAGACTGATTCACAGCTTGAGGGATTCATCTGTGAGAAGAGATTGAGAACACTAGGCCTATACTTTTTAGGTGTTATAAAGGTGAGGGGTGATCTCTTTAAAATGTAAAATGTTTAAAGGGTTGGACATGGTAGATACTGATAAGTTGTTTCCCTTGACTGAAACATCTACAATTAGTGGGCATCAGACTGAGATGAAGCTAAATCTCAATCATTGGCACATTGAAGACTGAGACTGAATGACATTTAGGTAGTTAGGGAATTAATGGACTCAGAAAGAGAACTGGTTCTTGAGATCAGCCCTGATCCTATTAACCAGTACACCAGTTTCAGAGGCCAACAAGCTTCCTTCAGCTTCTGTTTTATACGTCAATACTGTGGACAGTTTCAGCCTCTAGAGGGACAGCAGTCACAGCTTCAGTGGATGCCTTGGCACGTCTGACTAACCAGCTCTACCACTCAGATAACTTAGTCTGTGTGGAAACTAACTGGTAGCAGAGGAGCCTATGGGCAAGGCCAGCATGTGTTGGGAGTGTTAACAGATGCCAATACACCTCAAGAGATTTGACAATAAATCTATTTCCTAACAGCACTTCAGTATTGTCTGTTGGATGCGATTGAAGGGACTTCATATCTCGACCCAGCACCAGTTTCACACTCACCCCTACTCCCAACAGCTGAAGTGAAAGATTATTGGAATTATTGGAAGTGATACCCTGAGTGACAATGGCAGAATCATCAGTGAGATGAGAGCCACTTTACAGTCTGACATCACAGAGGAGAGGAGGGTAGATAGAGAAAATAATTAACCATAGGCTTAGCATTTGAAATTATTTGAATCATTAGGGAATATTCCTCTCAAATATAACTCAGCAAGACTCCAGAGTTTAACCTTTCAGGAATATGAAATTTATGGGGGTTGATAAAATAGAAGAGTAATATTTCTGTTACAGGCAATATACATAAAGTTTAGAAAAAGGTTCTCAAGGCATTTTGGGTTCTGGGGATCGGTGGTGGGAGGAGTGCTGGTACAAGGGTAGAAGTTTTCCCTCACAATTTCTTTCTGATCTCCACCCAGGATTCCTTGACCTTATCTTTCTGGGCAAGGTCCTCACAAGATGGAGACGGAGGGTCTCATTCCTTTTCCTCATATCATCATCTCCATCCTCAGGGTACAGTGATCAATTCTGCAGAGCAAAATTGAATAGTACTTATACAGATGCTGGTAGTGGGCTGCACCGTGTTTCTCCAAGGACATGTACGAACATTCAGAGTGCCAATGGTTTACTCTAGCACCGTTCCTGCTGTCCAACATTGATGGACACTCTAGAGCTGAACACTAGAAAGTTAAATATTTATAGAGAGCTACTGTAATTTCACCACTTCATCTATGCAAAATCCACTCTGCATTTGGTTCCCATTTAACAGCTAGAACTTGCATTTATATTGCAGGGATTCAAGGCACCTTACAGGATCATTATCGGAACTAAATTTCACACTGAGCAATGAAGGAGTCCAAATGGGCTTATATTAAAAAAAGCAGAGTTTAACATGCATCTCAGAGGTAGAGATGTTTAGCAAGGTAAATCCAAAGCTTGGGGCCTAGACAGTTGGCTGTAGTCCATTTAGACCCACTAATGGGATGATAGTGGTGGGGAATGGCATGGAAAGCTTAGTTATAGCGATCTACCTCTATCTAATTGTGAGATGGGCAGTTCAGAATGGAATGTAATGGTAGAAACATTTTAGTAGCTATTTCTTGAGTCAGAATTGCAGTATTAAATTTGCACCGAACAATATATGTCTAGATAGAGCAAGACTACAAGAAATAGAGCTTTGGGCAAAGGAAAATATCAGCTCAGTGATGAGTAGAATGTTCAGACCCCTTTTCCAGAAATACGGAGCTACAGAGGAAAAATAATCAAGAACAAGAGCAAAATGATAGTATTTATCAATGCAGTTTGAGTGTAAAGTAGGCAACTTCTATGATTGCATAATTTATACATGGTTAATTTTTATCACCATACTAACACTAGGTGGCAGTGGAGAACTGCAGGAGAAAATCATCTCCAACTCATTGTGCTTGTTAAAAACTGATAATTATCTCAATGTTTTGTTACACAAAGAAAATTTAAAACACATGCACAGAGTAAGATTTAGTTTGTCAAAAGCTTCTCATAATATGACGATTCACACAGACTAAGAGCCGATTCTGCCATCGGAAATTAATTCCTATACAGCCGATGCTGTTAGTTGTGAGCAATAAACAAACTGCTGGAGAAACTCAGCAGGTCAAGCAGCATCTGTGGAGGCAAAGGGATGGTCAATGTTTTAGGTCAAGACCCTGTATCAGGACTGCTGTTAGTTGTGACTTGACTGTCTTGAATAAAGAATGTCTTGCTGGTAGCTTAACGTGTGTTATTTGCCCGAGTAGGTAGCAGCACCAAAATACCTGCAGACACCACACTTCTCATCCAGCTGTTGGCACTTTCTTTAGCTTATGGAAATTCTTCCATCACAGTTCTGTTTATTCTATTTGTTTATCACTGGGCAACTTTAAGTCTATAACTTCTGGATTCTGGGTATTGCAAGAGCATGTTAAGTACCAAAAGCTGGGAGCTCAATTGGGAAAGTTTACAATTTGGTGAAACATGAACTATAAAGAGCAGGGAGGTGGTAGGTTCGATACCTGGTTGGTGCTAACTTACCGAGATGGCCAAGGTGTTAAAATTGGCTTCACCATTAATGGAGTAAGCAGAAAAAAATTAAAGAAAAAAGAAATTAGCCAGAATTTCCCCTCTTGTGTGCTGGTCAGTGTTTCCTGCAGTGAATGTTTAGATGCAAACTTCTCCATCTCAAGTACTATTATAACCAACAGACACAGACCTTAAAATGAATCAATTGCTTCAGTGGAGGAGAGGGAGGTGGGCAGCATGTTGTGGAATAACTCAGGCTGAGAATTGCCATCTGTTTTACGGACAGTTACAAAAGGAGACAAGAACAGACGCAAATCTACTTTTGTGGAAGAACTAACCTGCGGACTTTCTGCAGTCACCACCTCGCCTTTGACTCCAGTCTGCCAGGGGAGCATCAAGAAACAAGATAAGCTAAATACAATTTGAAATTTTGCCAAATAACTTTCATTTCCTCAGAAGGAAGTGGGGTTAAGAGGAGGGAAGGCGATAGTGGAACGTTATTATGGATTCAAACAGGTACAGTGGTGTGAAATAGCAGAAATTAATTTCAATGCATTCATTGGCCATGGTGGACCAAGCTCCATCTCTCAGTCTTATCATTCGATGTGGAAATGAAGAAAGCTAAACTTGAATTTCAGGTCATTCCTCTTGATTCCTCTCAATGCATGATATGGGTTTTACCCCTCAAGAAGTGTTGAATTTATGTGAAGACATGGCTCTATGGGAATGATTCATAAACTTCTTTCCCCAAGCCAAGGGCTTGAATGAAAATGCAGCAGCACCAGCGCTACCCAGACTTGTCCACAACAGGCAGGGGACTTCACCTGGTCGTTCTATCATGGCAGCTTACTGGATGAACAGCCTGGTTACTGCCAAGCTTCTCACACTTCTCTGAAATCATTGTACAACCATTCATTTCTTTTTAATATATATTAGAGTAATTACAATACACCATTAGGATTTAAAAACTAATGGTGGTTGATGAAGCATTTTGAAGTGTAATATAATGGCTCATTGCATGAAGTCTGCATACGTTAAGTGATAAATGGCAAAAGGTTGCAAGATGAAGCTGTCAACTGCAAACCTCAACCAGTATTTCAGTGGAAGGAAGGTGTCATTTCACCACTGGTCCCTATTCTTACGTTGCTGATTAGTGACACTGCATATAATTTTAATTTCTCTTAATAATGGCTTCACTTAGAGTAATCACATTAAGTATTAACTATAATTACTTATCTCATTAAACAAAGAACTTGTTTAAAGGGTATCATTTTTCTTTTTTCTAAATTTCCTCAGATTCTCCACACTCAGTCATATTCCTTCGAAAGCTACGAGAATGTGGAATTTTATGTAGACCGAAGGTAGAGCTAATATTTCTGTCAGCTGCAAGAAGGGTATAGTGCAAGTACATTCACTCCATCCCCTTGTGCAGACCCCTGACAATTGCAGGACAATCCTGTTGCATGGTCAACCGAGGTAAAAAGGGGTCTGCAAAGTGGAGAGATTGAAGCAATACCTTACCCCTCTGTGTTGCAGTGTTTTAAATAGCACCACCATTTCAGCCACCAGTAAGTTATACAGTGTGCTATTTCACTGTAGTGGCATTTCTAGTGGTAGTTTCTGGAACTGGAGCAGTTTCTTTTCTGCACTGGCATTAACTTTTCTTATCTTAGGGCACGCTATACCTAATCTGCTCACAGACATAAATGGGCTGACATCAGGAGTGGTAGAGTTGGGACAGAGTTCTTGGCTGAAGTTGGAATGATATCAATGAGGTGGCTGAGGTGCTGTTAGCATAGGCTGAAAATATTGAACGGGGCCTAGAGTCAGCAGCTTGAGAAAATTTTCACAAGATTTTTCCAGACCTTTTCTTTAAAAAAAAACTCTGCAACTCATTGGACCTTGGGTTGCAAAGGGACCTCTGGACTCTTTTTGTTCCCACCCACAGTAGGAGGTTCAGAATTCCAGGCTATTCCCAATGGGAATTCCCACGTGCAATTTTGACAGGAGGAAAAGATGCAGCACAGCATGAATGGAAGGACAGTAAAGCAGAAGATGATGTGGTTTTGCCCCACACCACTGCCCTTTATAGAGAATTCACAGGCCAAGCAGATTTTATGAAGGTCCCTGTGAGGAGTGTTCTCCACCAGAAGCAGTAGCTGCAGTACATTAGCCGGGACATACAGAACATCTGCCCTGGCAGCTGTGATTTTGGTTTGGAAAAAATGACTGGACTGTGCTTATGTTTTATGGTTTATTTCAATTCACCATGGGAGATCTTCTAATGTCACACTGGGCTGATCCAGGCACATATTCATCAAGTACTGATGTATTTTCCAGGGAACTGGAGACTTCATAGTTTGGCACAAGTGCAAGAGGCAGCAGTGCAAGAGGGTCATTTGGTTTTATTACATTGAGTTCTCTGAAGGGTGAACTAGATGGCATCACATAGCATTTGGACCTCCCAACACAATTAGCATTATTAATCATTGAATGCCCAGATTTAACACTAGCACCACACACATACACCTCTGCATCGATGTAGATGTGTTAGAAGCTATAAAGAAACACTTATTCCTAGAATTATTTCTCTTCCCAAGCTCTTCAAGAAACACAGCCAGTGAGCAGACCCTGCAATGCGAGATCAAACCTTACTTTCACAGATGCGGATTCCTTCACCAGTGTTGAGCTCCACAACAAGGCATGTATCCCTGAGTACTGTAGTTACAGACAGAATAGCTCAAGTCCTAAAGGGATACTTTTCCCTCCTTGTTGGATCAGAAGAATTTGTTCAGGATTATGCATCTCACATTTAAAGGGTTTGCCATTTGGATCAAAATACCAAAGTGTTTGACAGTTGCACATATGTTCTACACCATTTCCCATTTCCAGAACACAGTTCTAGCAATTCTATTGCATTCTCCTTGCTGAAGTTTCCCTCCAAGTCACCATTATTTTACAGGTATTTCCTGCAGCAAGACTGATTGCATGAGGTGAAAGCTGGTATTTAAAGTTTCTCCAGACAGCTGTTGCAAGTGACCTGCTATTTAAATCACTTTTTAAATGTACAAAAGAAGTTTTATGCTTTTAACTTCAAGAGTCAGTGAAACCCTTAGAGTCCAATGCGAAGGATTATTTATTGACATTTGGTTCCCTAAAAGGAGGAATGGGTACAGCAGCCAGCCCATCATCTCCCATAACCTTTCTGGAAGCTCTGGAGATGAGAGATCATTTCCCTCCACATCAATCAGATTCTTTTCCACTGAATCTTCCATGAAGGAGGAACTTAAGTTTAGACTAATTTGACAATTCGTACTTCTCTTTTCTTATGCCACCGAGTTCCCTACTTATTGTTTGCCTCCACTCACTGCTCAACTCTTCCACTTGAAGGTGTGGAAATCTCAAAGGGGCCTCAGTTATTCCCCACCAAACAATCATCTCAATCCTGCCTGCTGCAATCTTTAGCCATTCTCAGCTTTCTGACGGCTCCCTCTATAACCGCCTACCCATTGGCTGGTCCTCCCATGTTTTGGGCCAATGCTTATAACAAAGGTAGACTCCACACGGTGATGTCAGCACTGCTTTTGATATTGGGAAGCACTGATATCTTAAGGACATTACCCTTAACTAAAATGGCTGCACTCACATCCTGAAAAAAATCACTTAACATAGAACAGTACAGCACAGGAACAGGCCCTTCGTCCCACAATGTCTGAGCTGACCATGATCCAAATTAAACTAAATCTATCTGTCTGCACATGGTCCATATCCCTCCATTCCCTGCACATTTATGTGCCTGTCTGAATGCCTCTAAAACACCACTATCGTGTCTGCTTCCACCACCACCCCTGGCAGGGTGTTCCGGGCACTCTGTGTAAAACAAAACTTACCCGCACATCTCCTTAATAGTCAGAGACACAGCATGGAAACAGGCCCTTCAGCCCACCAAATTTGTGCAGACCATCAACCAGTCATTTTTTAAGAGTAATTCTACACTAACCCACTTTACTCTCCACACATTCCAAACAACTCTTCCCCAGGTTCTACCACCTAGGTATACACAAGGACCAATTTACAGCAGCCAACTAACCTACCAATTTGCACATTATTGTGTTGTGAGAGTAAGTGGACAACTTGAGGAAATGCAAACTCTGCATAGAGAGCATCGCAGGTCGAGATTGAAGCCACACTGGTGAAGCTGAGGCAGCAGCTCCAGTAGCTGTGTCACTGTGCTGCCCTAAAGCAGACAAATCCTTGTAGCATCCTTCTGATATCCTTCTAGCAAACAAAATCATTTTAACCAAACCACGAGTTAATAATTTCTGAGTTATTTGCAGATACTTCTTCGTATATTCCAAGGGTACAATGTTGATGACTCTAACAGTGAGATGGATGCATTCAAACCATTAACAGAAAAATTACAAAGCAGCAATCATGAGGCATGCAAAGGAACCAATGTTATCACCCAGCATTGCAAACAATTGGACTTGTTTGATGTGTAGAGGAATGTGTCATCTGAGAGATGGCAAATTTACATTTTATTCCAATCCACATCACATACATGTCTGCATTGATAACCTTCTCCATTAGCTGGAGGGCACTCAGGCAATTATCATACAGAGTCATATTCTGAGCATCATACACGGCTGCATACCCTGCTTTCACGGATCTCACAGTGCACAACACTCACACTTTGGAATGGTGCATGGTTGCATTGTAGGAATACTCAGGCAGGATGGAGAGGCCACATCATATAATCTGTGATCTTAGACGAACATTAGCGAACAGCAGCAAGTGGAGTTCAAAACCTGCAGGCTCCGAGAATGAGCACAGCATTTACAAACAGGCAGGGGGAATAAAGGCATCCAGGCAGAACAACTGTCCCGTTTTGTTTTGATTTTCTTTATGAGCAGAGTAAACATACAACCAGATTCACTGCTTGTGTGTGACAAATAGAGCAACTTTCCAAATTATTATGGTAGCCACAGGCTACCAACAGGAGTAGGACACCATCACAATTGTAAACCAACTTAGATAGCACAGCACATCCCTTCCCATCCCTCCCACCACCTCGGTTTCTTGATCACCATCAAGTCAGAAGGTCACCTCTGCTTTAATGCAGTGAAGAGAAGGAACAGCACAACCCAAATGCAGATTTAGACAGTACTGAGTGTACAATCACGGACAGCTCTGTCGCCTTGCTACATCTCATTTAGACTGAAGACAGACAATGAGATAATCATCAGGAACAGGAAGCTCCATGCACATCTCCACCATGTCCCTATCCTCAACTGCAGTAGAGGCCAGTGAGTGCAAACAAAAGAGACATTTGAAAATACTTCAGCCAGAAGTGGCAAAGTGGGTGATTTTATTTGGTCTCCTCCCAATATCCTCATCATCATGGAGGATATTGTCATCACACTTCCGGCACCAACATAGCACGCCCACAACTTCCTAACCTGTACGTCTTTTTTGTTTGGAATGTGGAAGGAAACCAGAGCACCTGGAGGAAACCCACGCAGACATAGGGAGAACATATAAACTCCTTACAGACAGTGGCCGGAATTGAACCCAGGTCACTGGCACTGTAATAGTGTTATGCTAACCACTACATTACCATGCCTGCCCATATTGGGAATTTTTAGGCAATTTGGTTTTCATAAGACAATTAGAAGCAACTGAGTGCACTGCACGCAGCAAGGGCTATGGGCCAGACAGCATACATTCAGATGAATACAGACCTATGTACTAGATGATGGCCTCTCTTCTGGCCAGGGTGTTCTAGTAAATCTATGATCGGGCATCTAGCTGTATTGCAGATTGACCTGGTGTGCCCCATCTAAAGCAATACAGGAAAAATCCAACCCAGTCAGTTACTGCCCTCTCAGCCTCAGCTCAGCTATTGGTTGTGTGATGTCATCAACTGGGACATCAAGCAATACCAACTTATCAGCTCAGGGACCACCAGTCACTTAAGCTTCGAACCTCAGTGTAACTATTACCTAGTCATGGACATGCTGCATGCTGGAAGTGAGAGCTGCTGCCTTCAACATAAAGGCAACATTCAAACTAGTGAGGCACCAAGCTGCCCATAAATACTGGTCAATGGGAGTGAAGGAGAAAAACTTTAATATTCTTGATGCATGGAAGATGGTGGTGATAGTTTACTGCCATTCATCCAGGACATCACAGCTAAGTCCTCTGTATAACTGTTTTAAGATGTCTCATCAATGAACTCTTCTCATAACAGGGCCAGGAATGGGCTGTTTGTGGAGAACTCCCATAACTGCAATAAGATCCAACTGGCATTGGAATGTGGACAAACAAGTGGCAGATAACATTCATGTCACCCGAGGAGAGTCCTTAAAGTGAAGCCCAGCCACTTCTGGACCTGCAGAAGCACTTACCACTGCCGAATCCTCACTACCCACATGCACATCACCATCGAACCAAAGCTGAGCTGGGCCAGCCAAATTTTAGTTACAGAAGCTGAGTGCTTTGTGATGGGAGGCTGATCTCCTTGATCCTAATGACAAGGACCAGTGCAGCTCAAGGAAAAGCTAACCACCACCTTAAAGGCATACTCCCCCACCCCATTGAAGTCTGCAGACTGTTTAAAAGAAACAAAATATACTTAAGATTTATAATTAAACTATTAAGGCTTTAGTAGAGAAATTATATCCCTGAACTTGGCTTGTTCTTCCATAACTGAATGACCCAAACAATGCTAATATCTCCATCCCACACTTGGATGGGTAAATAAAACTTCAGGACCCAATGGTTTCTGGGCAAGTTGTACGATATTTGGTGAATCAACTTACACTCATTTTATGGGTTGTGGAGCATGGAGATACTCTGGTGATGAGGTCTCATCAAAGCAACTATAGATCCTCTCCCTATCCCAAAGGCTATAAACTTGATAGCTTTACTTAGCACTGGCGATGAAACTGGTTTAACATTTGACAACGGCAGTATAAAGACTGACATAATTAGGTAACGCTGCTTGTAAAAGCTGAAATGTTGGGAACGTTGTCTGATGTCTCCCATAAATCATCCACACAGCAGTAAAAAACTAAGGAGCCAATAACAGAGGTTCTGGCAGAACACAGCTACCTTTTAAATCAATGCACAAGTCCATTGGTAGTCAATAGACCAATTATTTATCGGAGTGTTTTCTTCTGTCATATCAGCAATGAACTACAGGGAAAAATCAGAAGGATTGAACGCTGTCTGCAGGCGCTTCCAAGATTTTAATCTTTGTCATCAAAAGCAGTAAACATCAGAAACTGCACAAGAAGTCTGAGATTATCTGTAATTATCAGCACAGGACCTACTAGCATTTTTAAACAGCTTTTATTATTGAACTTCCTACTTTACAAGGGAAAGGTTCAAGAGCTATTTAAAAAAATCTATATAGACCCCCATGGAAAGCTTCAGCAAACTGGACCCTACTTGTCTGAGACTATTTCTCCCCTGCTACATCCATCTGTGAAATATTTGCTTTAACATTCTGTACTGCTCTCAGCTGGAAAACATTTCTTGCTTCATTTCTTCCTAAGAATCCTGGAGACTAAATTCATAAGTTCCTACATTTGGTTATTCAAACTTCTAATCTTTACAATACGTGTAAATTCCGGTATATAACTTGTTATCAAGTTTCAGTGTATTTGAGGAGGGCAATAAGTTCGTTAAAAAATAAAGATTAAAAAACACTTCTAACTTGACTACAAGCAATTAATTTTTTTCCAACAGTGAATATCGCAGCAAATTTCTGGTGCTAAATGTTGGCAAGATCAATGAGTACTTATAATGTGAACAGTGAACAAATACTATACTTTGTTTTTGGAAGAGTGTTTTGATGCTTGCAAGCCCTATTATGTTTAGTTTGAAATAACATACACCACATGGACTGGGCAGCTCCCAAATATTTGAGACTTTGCATGGAACATTAACAGGTGTCAAACCGTGCATTGTTATAAACAAAAAAAGCCCCCTTTCAAGTTAGCCATCAAGTGAAGCTTTGGATCTTTGCATGGATACCATCAATGAAATTCTTGGTTAACCCAACTTCAGATACTATTTAATTGTGCAGTAAAGCATTTAAAAAATAATCATTAATATGTTGTCATTGTCACTGGCAAGACAGCATTTATGTCCATCCCCAATTCCCCCTTGAACTTGGTGGCTTACAAGATGCAGTTAAGGGTCAACTGCAACAGCACATGGTCACAAAAGAGGACATATTTCTTTCCCTATTGGACAATAGGTGGAAGATATGGCTTTTATGACAATACTATAGTTACGTGATCCCCACGGATGGCACTCACTTCTTTTTTTAAAATAAATTTTAAGTAACAGGTTAAATTCCCCAGCTACTTGGCTGGGATTTGAAAACCTATCTTGGGACCTTATAACCAGGCATCAAGATTATTAGTCCCGTAATGTAACCAGTACAGCCCTGTACCTAAAAGTGCATAATCCCACATGGATGGAGACTAAAACATGCTTCCCATGTGACAGCATCTGCTGAATCAAGACGACCATCAAAATAAAGAAGAAATGGAGCCTTATGAGAGCCAGTTAGAGGTCCCAATTTGCTGAAGCTTCAGCACAGGTCATTGACCTGGTTCAATAATGATGTAAGCTGTGGAACAGCTGAATCGGCGACGTAAAGGGGAATGGGAGGATACAAGCAAGAGCTAATAATTATCTGGAAAGTCTGCTAAGATAGAAAGGCTCAAAACACAAGCAACTACGACAATAAAATACAAGATCTTATGGCACAGGATTTAACTCTTCACCTAGGTTTATAAATCAAAGAAAATATCAGTAAGTAACAACAAAGAAATCCATCAAAAATAAATTGGAGGGCAAAATGGATTGATGCTGCAAATTCAAACTGTGCCCTTCAACCCAACAACGGTTAAACCCAGCCAAGATTGACAAAATGGAAAATCTGCTGTCTTTACTGGGTGCCTTACACAAACAAGTTCAGGGAAGGCGTGACTTGATATGATTGCAAAGGACAAAACTGCACATAAACTGGTAGCCTCATACAGAGAAGTAATAAAGATACACAGATTGAGAAAGGGGAAAGCAAGTTTAAAAATATGAACATACTCAAAGAAGCAGCAAGAGCTCAGTAATCCATTGAAATATACCCCCCAAAACAGATGGATTCAATTTGGAACAGGTTCAATGGATTAACTCATCTCTGCTGCTGAATTGGCTCAAGACTTGAGAGGTAAGATGCATCTATGAGGCTTTATTAAAAACAATAGGAAAGAAATTAAATCAATTCCAAACATAATTGAATGATTTGTAATCGAGTTAGGTGATGTACATCCTGATTTATAAAATTTCAAACATTTTAAACCATAATTTGCTTGCTTGTCTGATAGGTTCACATTACTCTAGGATTTTGTTACACCATATATAAAAAACAATTGAGTTTGCACAACTGGCAAATTCCCTACTTAACTTGGAACTGAAATGTACAGACCAGGAAAGCACCAAATTTCCTCTGTAATGAGTACCAAATTTGAATCTGCAGCAGAAAATGAGATAGAGTATCTATACACAACTGTGGTTGTCAATTCACAGTAATTTTTTATTTCATATCATGTTTTCCAATGCAGCGGTGTTAACTTTGGAACTTGCAAACACTGCTCCTTCCAAGCAGTAAGGTGTGCAACATTTACCCAGGGCAAACCAGCAGATATAAAACAAGGGAGCAAATAGTACTGCTTTATTGGGCTTCACGAGTTGAATTATCATTTAGCCCACAGGCTATACAGACGACCCCCACATTACAGAAATTCGTGTACCAGAAATTCACCCTTACAGAATTTACAAATCATCAGCAAAAGTATCTGAGATACAGAATAAAAAATTGCTCACGGAATTTGTGTATCAATTTTTATTCTATTTTCAGTTTGCATTTCTTGGTGAATGCACAGAAGATGTGGCTTTGTGCTATGGAAAACTGCAATGTGGACAGTTTTCTTGGAACACAATCCCTCGCTACTCCTGTAACATTGGGGGTCGCCTGTAGTTTGAGTATTCTTGCTCTAGCCATCGTCTTTATCTTGCATCACCGGACCTAGCAGCACAGGAGTGGCTGAGGTGATTAAGTTTGAAGCAGTTATGGATACGACGGGGAAGGCAATAGAGGGTTATCTGATTGAATTAGGTTAGGAACTGTGAAAGGAAGCTCAAGTGAATCTTAAATGTCAGTATGGGTTGATTGGACCAACAACCTGTTTCTGTACACTCTATATATAATTCTTTGCCAGGACATCCATTTCTTATTGAGTTGGTTGAAACATTTGTCCTTTTCCCCTCCTCTTCTTGTTTTCTTGATTTGTTTAGGCTTATGGTTAGTGCAGGGGCAAGTATCTGGTTCATTTTCTCTGCAGAAAGTTCATATCCTGAGATGTTCACTAAACAAATGAGTGAACAGTCCTGAGTAACTATTAAGCCCAAATGTTGGGTCTTTAACGAAATTAAAAACTATGAGCTGCTTGATTTGAAATATGTCTATTTTTAAAAGCACATTAGGACTGTGTAATCAGCTTGACTTTTGGGATATTTAAAGCTGAACCTGTTATTTTTATTACTTCATATTTCTAGAATATGCATTGCTCCCTGCCAGCCAAACCCCCACCCTATCCCATCTATAGTTTATAAACAAGGATCTCATTCATACCATATCACTTTTGGGAATAGGGTAATTTTTGAATGGGTGCTTACGTGCATTAATGTTCTCTTGGACACTACCTTGCAAGACTTTTTTTTAGATAAACAGTGAAATTAATTAATTAAAGCACATTAAAACTCATCCATTTAATAGGCTCCAATGGAACAGTATTTCTTAATTAGTGGCAGCTGTAGAATTGTTAATATCACTATTCTATCAGTAACATGCCAAGTAAAATATTTTATTGTTTAAAAATGAAAATGTACTCACTTATGGGATCAGCAATAAAGATTATTGCTCATTTAAATTAATTTTAAAAACAAACCTCTATGAAATATTGAACCGTTCTAAGGTCCATTCAACCATAATAGTGCACAAACCTCTTGATAGGGTGAACAGACTGGCATAGCAGCACTTAAATACTGTCCTTTCACAACTGAGTCCTGGGATTTAATAGAAAGTAATTAATTTAATAATGATCCACAGTGTAATGAGCTTGAACTAGTTCCTAATGGATGCAAGTGCAGAGCAGAGAAGTACCCATACTTACAGATTTCTCTCATTACTATAACCTTGGATGAGTTTCAATTAAGAGAATGTAAAGGTTTTGGAAAGGATAAAGGAGGGGCTTGTCAGAATGGTAATAGGATAGCAGACTATTGTTCTGTGGAGCAGGAGGGATCTGTTCAGAACTGAGGGGTTTTGAGACAGTAAATAAGGAACTTTTTCCACGGTGCGTGGATCAGTATTTAGAGGCCAGTGCCTTAAATTAACCTGCAAAAGAACCAGAAGGTTGCTGAGAATTATTTATATTTAATCATTCCATGTCCCAACCATATAGAATTATTCAGCACAGGAGGAGGCCAATTGTCCACCTTGCCTGTTCCAGCTCTTTAGTAATGAAGTAGAACCCACTGTCTGTATGTGAGCTGAAAGACAACTCAGTGATACACACTTGGAGAATTGCTGGGCTAAGGGAATCAAAAATGGGAGTGGAACAAGTTGGACATTGCTTTTAAAGAACTGACAGAGATAAGATGGGCCAAATGGACTCCTTCTGTGCTGTATGGTTCCACATGGTTGGGATGCTGAACAGTGCATTTCAAGTTTAATACCTAAAAAATATTTTTCAACACTTTCTAACCTTTTCTTTGCCTCACTTGTTTATTCCTTAGATTGCTTGAGAGCCTTCACTTTTGGTCCCTTGATATTACCCCTTCTGTGTTTCCGATCCCCATGGTAAAGGCCGAGATCAGAAGCTATGCGAGGACTACAGAAGGGAATTTACGTCCATTACAATGAGACTTGTGGCCTTGGACTAAGCCCCAGATTGTTGACGTCACATTGACAAAGTTAAATGCATGAAATTTGTACTTTAAGGCAAAGATTATACTTTTGATATGTAAAGTGGACTTTGCATTGCCAATCGTAGCAAATAACAATGATTACCAATAAACCCAGAGTTAAAAAAAACTACTTGCTAATTATAATTAGTGAGTTAGATGAGGAAGAGCAAGCAATTAAATAAACTACCAGTGACAGTACTTAATTTAACCTGTTGGCTTGGATTGTACAGTAATATTAACAGTATCAGAACTCATTTATGTTGAATTAAATTGGTCAGCAAGTCCCAATGTCACCAGATACACAGTTCAACTTGGAAATCAGGAAGCAGCTGTCTGAGTTGCCCTGTGTCTCCAGAAGTTTGTTAAACCAGAACCTTGTCAGCAAATTTGATATTTTTACAATACATGAATGTGTGGTACTTCACCACTAGATACTCCTTTAATATGCCATAAAGGGTAGCTGGCTTGTGAATTTTTAAAGAGTGTTAAGGCTTAATTATAACCTCTCCGCAGCTGATTATTTACTGCTACCTGTGTGGAATATCATTTCTATAGATTTTATTTATTGTTGGATGTTTAAAAAATTGTCTCCTTCAATCAAATCTTTCTATTCTTTCCTATCTCATGTTACATTGAATGATTTTACATTGAATTCAATCTGCTCAATACTGATTATACATTGAATTCAATATGCTGTTAATTGCAAGATCTGGGAATATAGTTACAGTCAGAAGGGTTATTCACCAGGAAGTAGCCCAGTGTATTTACCAGCCACTGGAATGTAAATGCTGACTAAGAGTTTCATATCTGCAAGACTGAGATAATTTGGCCCTTCCAGTCCTCGGTTGAGTGGCAGAGTACCTGCACTTCACCAACAGGTGAATAACAAGTTGTAGACTGTGACAGAGGCAAATTTAATTGAAGTCTCATCTTTTCTGCTGAACTGTGTCCAGACACAGCTCCAAATAGAGAATGTTTAAAAAGAAATTGATTTCCAGCATTAAGCAACCTTATGGTATGGATCCATAGAGTGATATTATCCTGGGTGTTCATATTTTCTGGCCTCAAACAGTGTTTTGTGAAGACAACCTTTCTTGCTGAATGTGTTCAATAGATTGATTGTTAAACGTTGATTGTATTGACTCAACTGTCACATTAAAAACTGCACATCTTTAATTCAGCAACAGTTGCACAGAATTTTTATGACAATTGGTTTAATACAGTTGCCATTTTGAGATTGATCTGCAGGGTAAACCTGCATGCATAATGGAAAAAATGCATATTTTAGGATCAGATCAAATAAACTGCAGTATCTTAGCCTTAACAGGGCACATCTAAAATGATTTACTCACTTTGTATCTAATGTTAATTGTTCTGACTTTTTTTGTAGCTTTTTCTTACTTCAGTCTATAATTTTGAGGAGGAAAATACATCAGCTATCTTTTAAGGAAATAACCATAAAGCGTCACTGAAAACAGCTTAAATTCAAATGTGTACGAACAATGCCATGAAAGGAATAAAGTCATCGCACATGGCTTGCCTTCCTTTGAATTGCTCTTTAGTTGTCCTACTTTTTGGACTGTTGCAGCCTGCAGTAGTTTAGGCAATTAATGTAAAATAGTGACCTGAAGCACTATATTTGGGACACCGCATCAGAGAATAAATCAATCTGCATGTCAAAACTCTTACACAATACCAACGGAAATATATTGTATTTAGTGGCCAAGTGCAGAGAAAGACTACAAAGGCTAGATAGTGATCAGCCTTCATGTTTTCTTTTTACAAATACAAAAGATAAGGTAAGATGAACGCAGGGATAAAAAGGATCAGTTGAATCTGATCAAGTGCATTACCGTAGCCTTGAGCAAAACAGGATTTAAATCTGGTGCAAGACAAAATCAAGTGCTGCAGGAAATCCTGAAGAGCCAAAACCCACATCAACCTTCAGCAATGAGATTACACCAACATCATCACATCAACTACATTTTAAAAAGGTGGAAAAAAAACCTTCAAAATGTGGATAAAAATCAGGATTGATTTGAAGAGGCCAGCTGCATTGTTAGGACTGGAATATGCTCACGCAAGGAACGAGGTCCTGTTGCTGAACACCAGACCGTGGCAACTTGGGAAGTAAAATATCTTCTCCTAAAGCAGAGATTTTGTCAGCTGCCTCTTATGCTTTACTGACTTTGATTCATAGTCCCATAGTTGGTTACAAAAACAAAATGTAAACTCCAAAATTACTTGTTTTTGCTGGGCAAAGTTCTGTTCATTAGACTTTTGGTATTCTTCAGAACACCACAGGCAAATGTCTAACAGGAGTGAAGAGTTAATCACGTACCATGCTACAGCTTGTTCAAGAAAGGCTATTGCAGAAGTTTCTACAACATATACAATTGCACATAACACCCTGTGTTACAAATGTTTGAAAACACATGATCAAAACTAAGAACATAGTTCCTGGTGTTGAGGTTCCTATTTTTAGAGTCTTCTTGACTATATCAGAGTTCACTTCTGGTAATATGAATTAGTTGTCTTGAAGACAAAATTAAGAAAACAATTTCTATCCATGAGCTAGCAAATTTGGTCAGCCTTCTGGATCATAGTGCTGTTTAATGGCTTTAGACTATAGTCTTTAATCTCTTCCTGCGGCAAACTACAGGACTTCAAGTGTGCATTTAATGGCACTAAAATCAATGTTTGTTATTTTCATTTTGTAGCTAATGACAAATAGGAAAACTGCTACAGCAGAGTTTTCAACCAGTCCTTAATATAAGACATGTACAAATAAATATTTCTTTTTCTAAAAGTTGTTTGATTTTTTTTGTTTAAAATAGTGGTCAATATTTTTTTCTTCAGATGCTAAACGTGATTCTGGAAGATTAATTGAAGAGTGAATTCATAAAATTCAAAGCTTTCTGCACAAACTACTGCAGTTTTGGCTTTTCCAAGTCTCAATTTAAATTAAACATTTAAAATTCTTCCTACTCTTGAAGAGTTCAATGTCACATCCTGTGGTTTTGTTACAAACAAATTCACTGCCCATAATAAAACCTCGCATTAGAATTCCCAGTCTGTGGGTTCCTCTCGATTGGCTGCCCTTTCGAGACGATGAATAATGTTATTCAGATTCGCCATCTTTGCATTGCGTCTCTGGATGCTTTTCGTTAGCTTTGAGTTTGGCTGTAAAGGAACATTATCAGTCCCAGGAATCAAGCACTGCCCCTGTGGGACAGTGGGAAGTGAAGGAGAGATGGGGGCAGAGGAGGATGGGACTGGAGAAACTGACATTAGGCCCGGTGAAGAGGTTGCAGAAGGAGAATTCAGAGTCACCTCCAGACCGCCGCACGTAGGCTCAGAAATTGCTTTGAAACCATTGCTTTCTGCCACTTTAGGTGCAGGGACACACTCATCAGGCTTTGGCGATTTGCCAGGAGACGCGAGATCCGACGAATTACCGTGAAACTTTTCATAGTTAGATGAACCAATAATCAAGCATTGAGGATTCTGGATATGCAGGACTGTGGTAGTTTTTAACGGATGGATCTCATGGTTACAACCAGCTCTAACCCGCTCCTGTTTTAGAGTGCCAGGGAAGTGTACAGATGAAGCAGCACTCCCTACACTATCTTCAATGCAACAGGTTGCACAATGGTCATAATCCTCCTCTTCACAATGATCACGGAATTCCTGTTTAATCTCCATTTCAGGTTCCCCGTGTGTCACCAGAGCAGCCGGCAGCCTGCCCTTCATTTCAGCAAAGACAGCCTTCTTGTCTTCCGGCTCCGAGTCAGAACTCTGTGCTTTGCCGGCACTTAGAGAATGATTGTGGTGTGCATACCCTTGGCAGCTGGTTGGCTCCTGATCTGTATCATTCTCCTGGAGATCTTCAACAAGCGTTTCCCTTCGAACACGGGACCTGCAGGAAACAGCGTACAGGGCAATATTAAATAGGTTCATTAAATAAACTAATGAGGCAATCTGAAGCTTGAGATGAGAAAAGATCAATCCATTGCATATGTATTTTTCCTGTACTAAAAGTACTAGGTATCTCAACTACTTTAGAAGCAATCCTTTTTAGTTAATGAACACCTTAATATCATCCAAGCTGAGCAAATACAAGAAGAGAAATGAATAGAAGAACATGTTTGATGGAGTTGGGAGAAGAATTGGATGAAACTCCTTTGAAGAATAAACCATAGCGTAGACTAACTATTTCATCAATAAAATCTTCTGGCAACTTTTTTGTTGGATCCATTTACCATAAATGCATTACGTAACAGTTTAGGATTATTGGACAGGGAGATATTCATGCCAAAAGTTGCAATACGAACAAGGAAATAGGATTTGGAAGACACCATTTTCCCTTGAATTTCATCTTATGCTGACTCTGCAGTTCCTTCCATCACTTAATGAGTCAGAAATCTTTTATGAAACTTGAACTAACCTGGAGCTGAGAACTCTGGACACTTCAGATTAAATTTCACTGTGACATGAATGCTAGAAGGATTAGCATTGAAAACAAAATGTTAAACCTTCCTAAATGAAATGTGACTGGGTTATTAGTAGCTTATTAATTCCTAACTATTATTGAACAACCTGTTTGGCCCCAAGAAAATAATTTTAATACTGTGGGTTATCTTTCCTTCAGAATAGTATTTTACAACTTTTGCCTTGAACTTCATTTACAGTAAAATGATTATAAATTATATTATGAGCTATGCTTTTGACCATCTGATTTATTTGGGAGATCTCACCTTTTGATAACTTCCATTGTTGGATGTCACAATCTCCCTTTAGATACTGACACACTCAATGTCACAGTAGAACAGGGGAAATGGACAGGAGCTGAATCTTTGAGGGCAGCTTGAGAGTGCTGCTTTGTCACCACTGACTCCAACGTTCAGGCCCATGTACTTTCATGGACTTTCCAACTTGCTTCTTCACCTTTCAATGCAAGCTATATTCTCGAATGAAGCTTTTGATAACTTTACCATGATTACTTAATCTTTGAAGCAAGATTTTATTCTCGAGTTATTTTTCATTCCTCAAGCTACAGTGGTGTGGTAAGGGAGTACATTCAGGAGAATGTGTTGTTTTTCTTCTACAACTCTTTCCTACTTAATACAGGATCAAACTCTCAATCTGCAACCCTATCCCCACAGGCCCAATTTGTACATGTCTCTGCCCAAGCATTTCAGCAATTCTCCTCAGAACTGTAACAAGTAGTGTGGATAAAGGGGAACCAATGGATGTAGTGCATCTGAATTTCCAGAAGGCATGTATGTGATCAGGTACCACATAAAAAGTTACTACAACAAGTAAGGGCACTTGGTTTTGGAATTTATATATTAGCACGGACAGAAGGTTGGCTAACAAACAGGTTCTAGATAAATGGGTCACTTCCAGATCAGCAACTTGTAACTAATCAGGTTCAATTGCGATCAGTGCCGGGGTCTCGACTATTTACAAACTAAGTAAATGATTCAAGGGGTTGAGTGTATTGATGACTCTAAGGAAGATGAGGAAAAAGTTGGTAGAAGGTTCTGAAAAGGGGTATAGATAGGTTAATTGAGAGGTTAGGTGAGTGGGTAAAAATTTAGCATATGGAGTACGAGGTGGGGAAAGGTGAGGTTACTGACTTCGGTAGAAAGAAAATAAAACAGTATTCTCCCAGAGTGTCATAAATCTTTGGCATTCTCAACCCTAGGAGCTGTGAAGGATGAATCATTGAATATATTCAAGGTTGAGATCGACTCCCCTGGAGACCAAAGCTCAGTCTAAGGTTAAGAGAATTGGGCAGGAAAGTGAACTGCGGCTTGAGGGCCGTGTTCTCCTGCTCCTATGGTTCCAATGGTTTAATGTTTTCAAACACAATGTTAAGTCAGTGGTAACCAAAAACTGAAAATTTTCATTTGCAGCCAAGTTTCAAAAACTGCCTCAACCCGCAGGTGCTTTGTTCCACACTGATTTTCCTAGCTCACTCCACGCCTATCAACTTGTGCACCAGAAGCACCACTGAAACTTCCCATATTTCCCTGAGTACAACAAACAATGAATGACAACAGAATCAGAATCAGGTTTATTATCACTGACATATCTCATGAAATTTGTTGTTTTGCAGCAGCAGTACAGTGCAAGACATAAAAATTACTATAAGTTACAAAAATAAATAAATAGTGCAAAAGAGGAATAACAAGATAGTGTTCATGGACTGTTCAGAAATCTGATGGTAGAGGGGAAGAAGCTGTTCCTAAATGCTATTTGACCACGAGGTGCATCACAGCCCGGTTGAATTTCTAGCATGACAGCAACCCAGAATGGAAACCCTGACTAATTTCTTTTCCTGGCTGTCCCAAGGAAGCCTATGGTCACAACTGTTCCAACACATGAAAGCAACAGACTCACGACAGGCCGAGCTTGGCTCCTCGGCTCAGGATGGCTTGGCTACCGGAGAAGGTGGATACAATGGAGTCTGGCACTGGTTAGTTTATAAATCTAACAAGGATCTGGAAAGTCCGGGGCATTTGCAATATGAGATCCCACTACAGAAAGAGTAATGGTCACTGTAATGACTGCCAGCCACAGACACATTGGAGAAGGCACCTGGGCCGGCTGTGGCTGAGAGTCCATCACATGTGCACCAGGCTGCCTCAGACAGAAAGCCGAGAGCCTCCTTCAGTTGGGAGATCATGCCTTCTGGAGGAAGCACCTTCTCACATTCCAATCCCTTCAATTCAAACAGATTCACCCTCAGTCAGGGGTCAGGTTCAGATTTGATTCCAATTCCTCTATTTCCTTTAATTAGATATTCAGATATGGAGATGGAGCCTGACTGCAAACTGTTGAAAGGTCAGCAAACTGAAAACAAATGACAAATACAAACCATTTCCCTGAAAACAGCTGTGGAAGATTCAGTTAAAATTATCAAAACATATTTACAACCCATTAGAGTGAATACAAGGAATATACCTTAAAATATACTAGAAAGAATCCACATAACTTAGCTAACAAACGTTATTCTTGCCTTCATTTTAAGGCATCAACTATTTTGTCTTTCACAATGCTAAAATATTTAAATAGTTTTAGTAATCATAAAAAGAAAAATAATAAAGAGAATAAAAATCAGAAGTAAAACAAAAAATGTGGGAAATACCCAGTAGGTTAGGCAGCATTTGTTGAGTGAAAAATGGAGTTAATGTTTCAGGTCGATGACAGGTCTGAAGCTTGGTTCAACAGCAGAATCTCCAATTTCAGCTTCTGATCCACATTCTTCCAAACAGATAAAAACAGACAATCAAGCTTTGTTTATGAACCTTTCAACAGTGTACTGACCTGTAGTTGTGGAACCAATTGATGACTGTGCTCGTCTTACGGTTGAGTTGAGAAGCCAGGCTCTCAATGGTCTGTTGGGAGGGGTATGGCTCCGACTGATAGGCTTTCTTTAGGGCCTCCTTTTCCTCAGGAGCAAGCACCACCCTGGGCTTTTTCACCTGGTAATGGTGGAATACTTGGTGCTGAATGCTTGGGCTGGCTGATTCCGACTGGGTGCTGGGAGAATCACTGTCAGATCCAGCGTTTATTAATCCATATCTTCGCTTCAGATACGCTAAGGAAAAAATTATGAAAATAGTTAGTGCAATTAATGCTGAGCCCCACCAACTCTGTACCATTCATTTCCTTCCCAGTCCCGACTGATCTGCAAACCTATGAGCTGGTGCCTTAGGCCTCTCTCAGACACAGCCCTTGGAGAGATGTTCAGGAGCACTTTTGGTGTTGCAAGCATTAAAAATTTTGGAAGACTTTATTTTGGGAAATGGCAGCAAAGGGTTACTGAGCCAGTAATCACGATTAATGATCTGTGGGCATGTTCAAATCCCATTATGGCATTTGGGGAATTTTAATTCAGTTAATTAAATAAATCTGGAACAAAAAGTTAATTTCAGTAATAGTGACCATGAAATAACCAGATTGTTACAGAAATCCATCTGGTTCATTAAATGCTCTTTGGGGATAGAACTGTGGTATTTGTGTAGTCTGGTCTATAATGTGACTCCAGACCCACCAATGTGGCCCTCTCCTAACTGTCCTCCAAAATGAATCTTAATTCAGGGAAATTAGGAATGGGCATTAAATATTATCCTTGCCAGCAACTCTGTGATCACTGTTTTTAGATGGAGTCCAAGATAGCTTGTCGCTTGCTGCTTAGCATATTTTGTAACCTTTCGGTTCAGATTTATTGCACCTTTCTGAATATGAAATTTGAGTAGACTTTAACACTCTAGCTGTGATGGACAGAGACAAACGACGTGCAAAGCTTCTGTACAGACAATGATATGCATACTGGCTTGCCGAAACATTTTTTGCATCCATTATAAATTGCATTTAGTGCAGTAGCAGTGGCTGCCTCATTGGAAACGGTGTTATGATAAACATTTTCAAGAATGGGTGTCGCATTCCATGACACAAAATAGCTGCCACTTACAGTTTATATTCTGAGATTCAGGCACTTGTATAGCATGCAGGTGCTCTAGAGATGAATTAAACTAGTGGAGGCAGGGAAGGAAAAAGGAGATAAAATAAAAATAAAAAATAGTTACAGCTGTCTTTTTTCTGTTTTGTTGAAAGAAGTCATTGCTGCTAATTACATATACACAAGAGACACAAGGGTTCAATTTCAATTTACCATGGGAACAACAAGCCACTTTGCCCTATGGTAAATTTCACCTTGAAATTAGCTTTACGCTGCAGTGGTTAGTTGAAAATTAGACCAAAGATTCTTAAGTCTAATGCCCTTGAGACAGAGGGAGAATGAGGGGCAGAGAGATCAATACAAATAGTTTTACATATTCCTTGGGTAGACCAGGGTAAATCAGCGCCACAGGACTTGGCAGCTGTTCCTGCCAGCATCTCTGACATTTTGTTTGAAGCCTTGAAATTGGTAGCAATTCTATCAGTGCTTGCAACTTAGGGATAACATGATCTAAATCATATCTTGATGTACCAATGGGCAGCCTTTGTTACGCTTGCTTTAAAAGCATAGGGAATCTAAAAGTGTTAAAGAAAGAGGCAGTACAAAGGGAATGGAAAGGAAGAGTAGGCGAGATAATCAAGGGCTGAGGCAAGACGAGAAGCAATGTGCGGAAGAATAATGTGCAGAATACCATGAGCACAGCAAAATATCATGGCGCAATAGGCCAAATTAGTCTATCGTTACTAGATCATTGAAGCCTGCAGATCGCATGATACCAAGGATAAGAAGAAAATCATAGTAAATATGAATCCCCTCGAGTCAATGAACCGCGCTAAGGATCCTCACCATCAGGATATGCCCTCTTCTTGTTACTACCATCAGATTTCTGAATGGTCCATGAACACTACTTTGTTATTCTTTTTTTTGCACTATTTAGTTTTGTAATTTATAATAATTTTATGTCTTTGCACTGTATTGCTGCTGCCAAACAAATTTCATGTCATATAAGTCAGTGATAATAAAGTGGATTCTGAATCAAGGCAGCAGTGAAGCACAGAGCCAGATTGTGTTCCACCACCTTCAGCCCCAGCAAGACTGGTCCCTGCCCATAGAATCAACATGTCCAAAGTAAAAAGAGACACAGAAAGACTCCAAAAAAAATTTGAGAGACAAGTTGTAGACAAAGGCTATTTATATCCCTTAATGACTCTTGCCAGAAGGATTTGCCCCATGAAGATATCAAACCAGAAACTTAATGAAAGTCGATTTTGTAATGCATTGATTGTACCTTCTTTTGTCAATATACTCCCCTTGCCCAAGAACTACTGAGTCCTCATCAGATGCCATACTAGTCACCCTTCGTTTATAGTTGTTGGATGGTGATTAGGACTTGGAGTTCTGGCTGATTTTCTTCTCCTGAGTCCAGTCTAGTTGTAAACATAGTAAGCCACCTGGCTAGGATGAGCTCTCTTGAGTTAGAGTTGGACCAAAACCCTCAGGCACTGGGCTTTGAGTAGCAAGAGTTGGTGTGTCTGTCATCATTACTCTTTTAAGGAATCACTCTCGCCTGTCAAGATTTTTCCTTTTATGGGGCTTATTGATTTATCTAAAATTGTTCATCTAAACTGCATCATGCCCAGATGAAAGGCTGTTCTTCAAATCTATATTATATGCCTTGTTGGAACACTGAAGGAGGCCATGGACTGACAGGTCAGAGAGGGAACAAGATGGGGAATTAAAGGGGCAATCACTCAATCTGCATTTGATTTCTCCACCACATTGTGGGGACTGAATGCAGTGCACTAGATTGGATAAAGTACAAGTGAGTCACTGATTCACCTGAAAGGACTGACTGAGACCTTGGGAAGGGAGAAGGCACAAGAGCAGGCATTGCATTTCCTGTGGTTGCATTGGCAAATTAAGAAGGGGAGTGGTTGGTGGAGGTGAATAGCAGACCAGGGCGATGTGAAGGGAACAGTCTCTTCAGAACATTGAAAGAAAAATGTATCTGGTGGTAGAACCTTGTTGAAGGTGGCAGAAATTGTAAAAGATGATCTGTTGATTGTGGAGGCTCCTGGAGTGGAAAGTGAGGACCAAAGAGCTCTATCCTTGCTCT
The DNA here is from genome assembly GCF_009764475.1 of Pristis pectinata. NCBI lineage: Eukaryota > Metazoa > Chordata > Chondrichthyes > Rhinopristiformes > Pristidae > Pristis > Pristis pectinata. The sequence continues at coordinate 25,661,867 of NC_067421.1, read as the reverse complement.
GTCCAGGAGAGGCATGAAAGCAGAGATGCAGGACCAAGGGCTCCGTTAACTATACTAGAGGGGAAGCTGTTGTTAAGGAGGCACGTTGTGGAAATTCTTGTCACCCCTGTTCCTCCATTTCCGTCATATCTGCTTGCTCCTCTTTCAGCATTCTGTGGGACATCCACATTCAGTTCGTCCAGGACAATCCTGAGCTTCCAGTTACCCGTCACTTCAATTCTGCACCCTGCTACCATTCTGACTAATTTGTCTATAGCTTCAAGCACTGCTCCAACAAGGCCCAGCGTACACTTCAGGAACAAAACTCTATCTGGGTACATTGCAGGCTTCTGGGCTCAAAATCATGTCCGACAATTTCAGATAACTCACTTTCTCAGTTTGTATCAGAAGTGGCAAATTCTGCCATAGATTATCTATCTGTAATATTAACTCAGCAATTCTGCCTCCACTAACACTGCTTGATCTCTCTCTCTCCTCATTAATCCATCAACCAAATGGCAATCTTGGCCTCCCCCTAACAGAGATATTCCCTTTGTTCTAGCCATCATCCCTCTATCTTCTCTATCAATTAAAACCAACTTGTCTTCTTCTCTTTCCTGTTCCTATGAAGAAACCCTTGTTTCTTTTCCACAAATGCGGTCAGATCTGCCGGCTGTTCCCAGTATTTTTGGTTTAAGTACTTACTTGAACATAGGCACATACATTCTTCCACAGAGAGAAACTTAAGTAGAACCCACCTAATAATCTCTTCACTCTGCTGGCGGTCAGATAACTCATGAACTGAAAGCACATGTAGATTGGAGAGGGGACGTTGCAGAGGTTTTTTAATAGATTGATGAAAGAAAGTAGTCTGTACATTGCGTTATGAAGTAGTACCTTCACACACCTAGACTAAGATCAGGAATGGGAATGAAATTGAATTACCATACCCATATTTTGGGAAATCCCACAGAGTTAGACTAACAAAAACATGGGAACAAAGGCACCTGAATTAGCCCCATAAGATTTGGATCAGGTCAATGCTAATTCTACAAATACCAGATATTTAAAAATAGAGAACAAAGCAGAATCGTGCAGTCAAGTTGCTTGTTTGTGCACGAAACAGGTTTTGTTTTTGAAGACAGATTACCTTTTTTCTCCATTTTCTTCATGTCTCTCAACTTCTCCACATTGAAGGGATCATTTAACCAGAGCTGCATACGTACAAACGGTTCCCTCCCCTTCAAGCTAAGCTTGTGCCAGGGCTTGGGTCGAGAAAGCAAGTCTGAGACAGAGCCTTGTGTCAATCCTAAAATGCTCTCTCCAAATAGCCTTTGACCTGAGGGGTGGGGGAGGGTGCAGAATATGACAGAAGTCACACACATTTAAAGGTCTAGAAACAGTAATAAGTTACACAACTTTCTCAAAGGACACAAGACACATCCATCATTAGAAACAATTCAGCAAGTGGTTTATGTAAATTATTATCCAATTTCCCTCGGCAGTATTCATGCTAAGCTGGATACATTGCTTATGGATAGGGGCATTACATTGTATAACACATGGTATTTAGTTCAATGGGGGTAATGACTCAGAGGCACAAGATCAAGAGGAGAGAGTATTCTATCTTTGGGGATCTTCCCTGAACCATCAGAAAATTAATGGCTCCTTTTCTCACAAGATTGACACAGAAATCTCTGCATAGAATTAAAAATAGTTAAAATACAATGAGCAGGTTTCAAAGCTTATCTATGAGCAGATTGCTTGTGGCATTGCTTGTTACCTTGTTTTATAATGGGGGGGGGTTTAAATCAAAAAGGCACGAGGGGCAGAGTATTGCAGGAAGTGAGAGTTGCAGCTACCCCATGCACACTGATCACTGCAAGGTGGGTGCTGATGTACGGGGCGTGTGGAGAGTGCATGTCTGCACTGAAACATGCGAAGAAACTACAGTATCTGTTTCTTATTTCCCCTGGAAAATAAATAAAACCACTTCCCTTAGCAGCTGGAGATAAATAAATAAATACCACAGAAATCTCTAAATAATATAGATGAACTTTAGGAAGGCCATCTGTTTAGTGCATGGAGATTCAAGACAGGCATCAAGAAATACACAAAACCAAAAGAATTAACCAATTTGGATTTGTCCTGTAAATCAATTATTTCTCCTCCTTTGGCGCTGGACTTGCTTCACAGGTCTGATTTAATCATCTTTAAATTTTTACTTTTATTCAATACTCTCTCAAGTTGGTACAGTTCTTCCCAATATTCTGCTATTTGCGGTAAACAGCTTTTTAACTTTGATGTTAATATAAACAAACAGAGCTGCTGTAAGCATTTAGAAAACAGCACAAAACACAGAGATTAAAGGGGGCTAAAATTCAAACCAGGAAGCTGCATTTGGAACAAAAACAGCACATGAAAGACAAGGCACTGCTTTGGATTGTTTTCATCAGGCAAATTATCTCAGTAAAAGTCAGAGTTTGTATCTAATTTGCTCTAATAATTTACATACACACGCCAAAGCAACTTCAATGTTTCTGGAGAAGACCTTCTCGCAGTCAGCTCTGTTGGGGTTTTGCCATTCCTCTGCAGGGAACCATGGAAGCAGAGACAAATACAACCCTGGTGTGCTCTGCAATCTCCACACTTGCTGCTCATCATAAACATTTCCCAGAACTGTATTGGCCTCCAAGAGATTACCCCACACATTTAGTTCCTGGCACAGTAACTTCCTATAGTTCATTTTATTGAAAAACATATTAGCAACTGCAAATGCTGAGTATAATGGGGGATATGAGTTGCTATTTAATTATTGATGAGCATTTTGAATGTTCATTCACTGCTTTGCATTGATAGCCGCAGACTGATCTTTTTCCATGTTGGTGATTGGTTATTTTTTGCCTTTTACTGATTGGTATGTTCAGGCACGGAGCAATGGCACGAGACCTGCGTATACACACACACACACACACACACACACACACACACACACAGATGCAGGCAACAGCTCATTAAATCTTTTTGGCAACTGAAAAATTATTTATTAAATGATGATAAGGTTATCTGTCAAATTACCCACACCAATACAACAACAAGATCTCTCATTGCTCAAAACTATTTAAAAATGAAGGTCAAAGTGCAAAAGTTAAACATGTAGCTGTACAAAAGGCAAACAACATTTATCATTGTTGAAGAAAAAAAGAGAATGCAGATGCTGGAATCTGGGAGGAAAAAATAGAATGCTGGAGGAGCTCAGTGGATGAAGCAGCATCGATGCAAGATCCTGAGAGGAAACATTGATGTACACCTCTTGCCTCCACAGATGCTGCTTGACCCACCGAGTTCTTCCATTTATCATTGTTGGACTGATTCAGGAGAGCGGGCCCTGGGATTTGCTGCTAGCAAAAAGATACAAGTTTTTTCCACAACAAACCTGAATGAGGAACAGAAACCCGAATTAGATATCTTCCAAATCTTTCCAATCCCAACTTGACCAGCCCATCCTATGCAGCTTCCTATCCTATCCCACATATTCTGTCCAGAACTGAGTCTGCCAGACTCATTTACCTAAGGATTCTAACATCTCTAATGTTGCACTGCTCCTTGGAGGCTGGCTCTGATGTCCCATAATCTGAGGCCCAATGTGAGGGGTGCAGGATTATATTCCAGCATTAACACTGTAGAATACATGAGCTTACACTCATTACACATTAGTCTCCTCAATTGTTGGGCTGATATGTACAACACACTGGTGATGGTTCTGCACAGACTTGCTGGTGACGTCCCCTTCCCGTCAGGCTAGAGGCCAGTCGCCAGCACCAAGTCCAGGGCAGAGCACAACCATAAGAAACTTAGCGGCCAGATACACTTTGCATTGGGCCCTTCGGCTTTATGCCAGCAACAGTCGATTATGTGGCTGGACCCCATTCATTTGAATGAGGTCACCATCAGCTAAAGAGGTGACTGCAGGCAAGTGATTTATTTTAGTTTTGTTTTAAGTTAATTTCTGGTAGATTAGTTAATTTAAATATCTCCAATTATCAGGGAGCTCTGTTCTCTCTTGGGCAAAGACCTGAGGATCTGGCAGAGATCCACTCACTGCCCAGCTCACTTTACAGGATGGCAGCAGCAACCAGGCTCGCCAGGACATTGAGAATCCCTTTACTCTTCCTAAATAGTGTGGTGTGATCACATGCATCCACTTGAGATAGCAGATGAAGCTTCCTGGAACAGTTTAGTACAGAAGGTGATTTTTCTTGGCCTTTCAGAGCCTGAAGTTAATCTTATTCCCTTGCCCACTCCCCATACCTCCACAAGTTCTCTCCTCTGGGACTTAACAGATTCCATTTTGAAGCCTACCGAATCTATTTCCACCGAGCACTCAGGCCATGCACTCCAAATTCCAACTAACTGCTGCATAAAATAGGCTTTCCACTGCCTCTGCTTCTTTTGCTGAATACGTTAACTCTGAGCCCTCTGGTTGTTGACCCTTCAGCAATTTAATACTAGCTTCTCTATCAACAGTTAGTATAAACCCTTCACAACTTTAAACACCTCCACCAAATCTTTAATAATAAACACAGAAAATTCTTGAAAAACTCAGCAGGTCAGGCAACATTTGTGGAAAAAGAAACAGAGTTAATGGTTCAGGTTAATGATGCAAGATTGTTGCACTGAAATATTAACTCTGTTTCTCCATCTACAAATTATACCCAACATACCGAATATTTTCAGATTTGCAGAATCTGTATTTTTTGTCTACCAAGTCTTCTCATGGACTTCTTTCTTCAAAGGGGAATAATATAGTTTATCCCTATCCTGGAAGGATTCTCGTAAACCTTTTTTATGCCTTCAAAGCATTCATATCCTTATCAAAGGGATGTGTGCATCAGTCCCCCGAGGAGCTCTGGAAGGTATCACTCCAACAGTGAAGCACCTGCTCTGTCAAACTGAGCAGCCTCCATGATAAGTTCAAACTTTAGGAGGGGGACTTGTTGCTGTGATCTCCTGACTGAGGTCAGAATGTTATCATTGTGCTACGGCTGACAAAAGGCTCCAATACCAAAATTTATCCTCAGATGTTTACCTTAATGCTTTCCTGCCTTGTCAAAATTACACCTGTGAATTTGATCATTTTTATACCGAATTTCCGGATCCAATACCAAAATTTATCTTCAGACGTTTACCTTAATGCTTTCCTGCCTTGTCAAAATTACGCCTATGAATTTGGTCATTTTTACACCGAATTTCCGGATCCAATTTAGGAACATAATTTAGACATAAAAGGGACAGGCCCCCATTCTGTTTTTCCTGACACCGACCAATTTTTTATTGCTTCCTGAATCCTTCTCTTTCAAATCTTCACTGCTTTATGTTTAACCAGAAAACCTTCTTGGGAGCTTCAAATGCTTTATGGTTTACAGTGCAATAGGGTTTCCAGTGCAAGTGGTATATTACTTTTCCAAAAAAGCCCAGTGGGTCATGGAAAGAGATAGAAAATCCATTTACTCTGAACCAGTGTCATTTCTGGATTTCAGGATATGAAAGCTGCATTTCTAAAGAAAATGACTCAAGGTACATAAACTTTGATAGCAATATAGTACAAAAATGCAATTTTATGGACAAGCTACACTGAAAGTTATTGGAAAATGTACAATACCTAAATTGTTGTCTGTTAGCACTTCTTTAACCTTTTTGGTGATGGCGTAAGTGTCCAACTCAGAGGACATGGCCACCATTTCTTGAATGCCTGTAGGTGATTGGCCATTGGACAGGCTCTTACCACGCAGTGAGTGAGAAGTTGATTGGCCCTCAGGTTGCTGGTTCTCTTTTGTGCTTTCCAGAGCTGCACTGACTGGCTCCTGTTGGCTTTTCTCACAGTCAGCGGGGCTGGGTGGAGGCGACGGTGAATACCTGGCCTGAATGGCATTATTTGCTGTTTCAATCAAGTCAGAGAGAGCAAAAAAAACAAATTTTGTAAAAGCCTCATAAAATAAGTTTTTTTTTTGAAGATGAATGCCTCTTATTTATTGGCAATAAAAAAAAAACCTCACTTTGGCACTGAACCGCCCACTTCAAAAGTTGTCCTCCCAGGATTTCAGGGACACCAGCGTGTGGCACTTGGTGGAGGGGTGGGGGGGGGGGGGGGGGGGCAAATTTGAATGTGCCCAGTCTACATCCCTTCCATTTAAATGACCCCTGACCTTGGGCCTCAGGCTGGTAGAACATCACAACCGGACCGCAAAGAGCAATGCAAGATCAGAGAGGTGCTAGTGCCCAGAAGATAAATGGATCAGGCAGTCAGGGATCTGGAGGGGAAGCACAGGATGGTGCAGGATGCACAGAGTTAAAAATCAAAGAACTGCAGATGCTGGAATTGTGAAATATCAGTATCGGCACAACATCGTGGGCCAAATGGCCTCCAGTGCTGTACTGTTCTATGTTCTAAAGTTGAAAATGCTGGAAATACTCAGCAGGTTAGGCAGCATCTGTGGAAAGAAATAAAGTTAACTTTTCAGGTTAGAAAAGAAAGATTTTCAATCTGAAATGTTAACCATTTCTTTTTCCACATGCTACCTGAACTGAGTGTTTCCAGCATCTTCTGTTTAGATTTTAACCAGAGAGGTTAGTTTGGGTATAATGGCGTTAGGGAGATGTGGAAGTAAGCTTCCTGCTCCTAATTCAGTTTGCGATGGAAAAACACGTACCTCTTGGGTAACAGCCAATGCAGGACCCGATTCCCCTGAATGCAGTCAGCACTGGATGGTGATTGCCTCAGGATTATCTAGTCTTGAACTGGAGGTTTTAAACAGTCATTAAAGTCTGTCATACATGCATTAAGTTTGTGGATGAAGAGTCATTGGCCTGAAATATTTAGTCAATCTGTCTCTCCACAGACGCTGCCCGACTTACTGAGTATTTCTAGCATCTGTTTTGTTTTTAAAATTCTCAGACATCAAGCCCTCATTTGTATTGTGAAACTTTGAGCTATGGGCAAAGGATATTTGCTTGTACCATTTCCCATGGGGATTTTTAAACAAATTTATTTTACAGGACGTGGATATCGCTGGCAATGCCAGCATTTATTGTTCATCCCCAATGGCTCGAGAAGTGGGTGGGTGAGCTGTCTTCTTGAACCACTGCAGTCCTCCTGGGGAAGATGCTCCCATAGTGCTCAAGGGTAGGAAGTTCCAGAGTGTAGACGCAGTGATAGTGAAGGGCCAGTGATACGTTTCCACGTTAGGATTGTGAGAGACTCAGAAGGAACCTGCAGGTGGTGGTGTTCCCCTGTGCCTGATACTCCAAGGAAAACCCACATAAACAACTGAAAGGTATCTGATGCTTCATGAAAATTCTAAGTCATTTTGGAATCAGGAAGAGAGTGTGTTATGTCCCTACCTTACCCGGTTAATGATCAAGTTACCATAATGGTTTCAGAATTCATAACAGAAAAATAAAATCTCATACCTTGTACGGGTTGTGCAGGGTGAGTAGCGTTCTGGCCTAGCTTATCAATAAGCCACAGCTGCATGCGGATGAATGGCTCGCGGCCTTTCTGAGTTAGCTTACTCCATGGCTTGGGTCTAGACAGCATATCACTCACGCTACCCTGGGACAGGCCCAGCACCTGACACAGAGGAAAGATGAAGGGAAACAAATTATTTTCCAACCTTCAATCCTGTCCTGTTAATAGCTTTACTGAAATGGGAACATGTTATAAGGGACCGATTATTTTACAGGAGAGTGACGATCCCATCGCTCTGTGGATTTTATTGCAGCATTTAAATGGATTTTTAGTCTTATCCATCATATTACTCCTGTATTATAGGAAATCCACTTATAGATGTTTAGCTTCTGACAAATGAATATTCTTCACAGTTTTGCATCAGGTGAACATGCTTTTCGTTGCAGTGAAGATAGATTACTAAAAGCAATGGGTTTGGACAAGTTTATTAGTTGCTGTTTTGAGGAGACCAGTGAGAAACAAGAAGCATAAAAATTTGCTTTATAGCTCAGTAGGTTTCAAACCAATATAGCACTGGAATAATCATTTTTCTTCAGCTAAGGTCTTATAATTAAGATTAGAAACACTGCTTTAAAAAAAGAATAGTGCTGGAAAATAGAAGACGTTAACAGGAGTCTCTCACACCAACTGTGTACTAACTGCATACAGACTGCCCAATGCGATGGGGCGAACATACAATCAGTAGTGAGCATGGATTGCTGCCACTGTAGATCTCTGCTTACACATGCAAGGTAAATGTATTTAAATATTTCGGATATCAGAAGGTGCAGTGTAATTCCGCAATTGCAATCAAAATTGTGTACACTTGGGAACCAAGAGCACCTAGACAGAAGCACCGAGTGAATATCAAAGAATTACTGAAAGCCAGTGTAATCAATTGCTATTAAGTAACACCTAATTTTCAAATCACATTGTTAAACTGCTGTCCCGACGTCCTCACAAGACAACCAATTAAACAAAATGACCCACCAAACCCAACACCCTTGATGGTTTCAAGGATCTGTGGCAGATTTTAATCAAGCAGCACAATTTATTTTTCCCCATTCTTCCTTCCAAATGTTCCTGAGGTGAGAGAGTTATGTAATCTGGACCCACAGCATTTCCACAAAGGCATCAATACAACTCTTTTTGTGACCTCTCAACACACATGGCTACTCCTAGCCCCAGTTCATTTCTCTTCCCCTAGGCAAGTACTGGTCCCATTGAAGCTGAAATCCGAATTAAAGGCTCATGTGCCAGTATCAACCGAGGTGGAGATGGGAATACAAGTGTACAACGGTCCAGGATGAGACTTCAGCTACAACAGATAGCAACACAATGTCTAATGAATATCTTGTGTTCCTCCCTCGGTTAAACCATGAATCTCCAGTGACGGCAGTGGAACTACAGCGGACGCATTTGGATCAAAATTGATGTTGAAAACAAGAAGGCAAGCAGACAACTATGATTTGTGTTCCCTGGATGGAAGCAATAATACCAATAGCTTAAGGGACACGGTGATCCCAGCACTTGCAAAAGCAGGCTTTTGTTCATAATCCCATCACTCCTGCATTGTTGTTTGCAGTAACATTCAAAAGGTAACCACTGTACACTGCTGGCTGGCACCTACCCCTCTTCCAGATCTCACTGGCTCATCCCTTCAGTGATGATACCTCAGCTGGATTGCTGGATGGGTTGTGAGGAAAATGCTGAGAGGCTTCAAGGTGATATAGACAGACCATGTGGAGGACATGGCAGATGAAATATAAAGTGGAAAAGTGTGAGGTCATCCACTTTGGTAGAAAAAAATAGATAGGCAGAGATGGAAAGCTGCTGATATTCCAAGGGACCTGGGTGTTCTTGGACACAAATCACTGGTAGTTACTGCCCAGGACCTCAAGCAATCAGAGATGCAAACAGTATGTTATTGCAAATGGATGCGAGCACAAGAGTAAAGAGTCTCACTGTGGTATAAAGGGCACGTGACTGCACATGGAATCATGTGTACCTCTGGTCTCCCGACCAAAGGATAAATGTGACAGTGGGAGTGCAGCAAGTATTCGCCTGATTGATTCCCGGGATGGTGGGTAGTCGTGGGCTTTATCCTCGGGAGGAATTAAGCAAACTGGGCCGATCCCCTCAAGTTCAGGAGAAACTGAGATCCTGCAGGGCTTGACAGTGCAGATGCAGGAATTCCTCTTCCCCTGGGTGAGGTGTCAACAGCCTGTCTCAGAATAATGAGTCCGTTATTCAGCACTGAGATGAAAAGAATAATCTTTGAAATTCTTTACTTAAGGTGGCTGTGGAGGTCCAGTCACTGGGTATATTCAAGTCAGAGATCAATAAATATTTGGCTATTAATTGAATCAAGGGACACAGGGTGAGTGCAAGAAAATGTAGCTTGGCTGAGTAAAAGTTCAGCCATGATTTTACTGACTGGCTGAGCAGGCACCAGAGGCTGAAGGCCTGCTACTGCTTCTTATGCTTGTGTGGTAACTGTATGGCACTGGACGGTACCTGTCCTCGCTCAAAGCTCACTGTATTCCCCTCATAGTAAATGAACCTGAAACATGACAGCAGGAGAGACTGTTGGTTGAGGGGCAAGCACAGTAGTGTAGCGGTTAGTGTAAAGTTATTACAGCGCCAGTGACCCGGGTTCAATTCCCGCCGCTGCCTGTAAGGAGTTTGTACGTTCTCCCCGTGTCTGCGTGGGTTTCCTCCGGGTGCTCCAGTTTCCTCCCACATTCCAAAGACATACAGGTTAGGAAGTTGTGGGCATGCTATGTTGGCGCCGGAAGTGTGGTGACACTTGTGGGCTGCCCCCAGAACACTCTACGCAAAGATGCATTTCACTGTGTGTTTTGATGTACATGTGACTAATAAAGATATCTCTCTCTATCTCTAAAAAAGTCTCTTCTGCAGCTCTGTTCTATTAAGAACAATCATAAACTCTAACTGCTCCTCTTCACTGAACATCACACATGCTCTTTTCAGCTTGGTAAAGCAGGGAGATACACTTTGAATTAATTCATATCGTCTCTTACCTTTTCACCAAAGATTCTCTGGCAGATCCCATTTTTGGCCAGCTTTTCTTTAACTTGTCTGGTCAATTCCAGAGTGTCCACCTCCCGGTACATGTACATTTCATACTGCTCTGGAGTCAGTGGAGGTACTGTTGGTTTCAGTGAACGTGGAACGTAAGTGGGGAATACAGAAAGTTGACCCATACTTTGAGAGTCCGGGCTGCCCTCAGATTTTATGTCTGCAAGTTTATTTGTACCTTCAAAGCTGGCTGGCTGCTCCTCACCGTTTTTGCTGTTCTCACTGGCTTCTGCTCGCCACTGTCGAACAGTTCCCGTCCCAGAAGAGCCGCAGGAAGAGGATGATGGCGAGGGCGATACTGAAGCATACAACCTGTGAGCCACATTCCTGTCAGTGGCCCAGTGCTGGTCAAAGTACGATCCAGCATCACCAATTTCTGACTTCACCTTTCGTATTATGCTCTGCACAAAGGCTGCAGGTGATACTACACTGAGAGGAGTCTGTGAACTTTTAGTTGCAATGCCTTCCTCTTGTTTAATGGAAGAGGAAAGAGGAATTTTGTTTGTGGCTGGTAAAGTTTCTACATGTGGAGTTGTCACTGCATTGCTGTTGCTGCTACTGGTCTCCATCTCCAACAGAACTTGCTGTTGGGCCTGCATCTCTCGTCGGGCCTGCTCCAGGATAGAACGAATCGCTTCATCAGAACCAGCACTACTGCTGGAACTTGTACTGCACACAGGCAAGGGAGAGCTTTTAGATTCAACTAAAAAGGAAAAAAAAGAAAGTCAGTGCTTTTTTAAAGCATTCTTTCGCTCAAGTACTAATAACTATTTTCTTTCCAAATATAAGTGGAAGTTGCATCTTAGCCAAACCCAAAGCACAGCGCACAAAATGCAGAAAAAAAACATTTTCCAAGATGCAAAGGAGCTGTGGACATGAAGTGAGTACAGAAGTTCAAAGCTCTCCAAAAATACATCGCGAGGGGACTTCACTACTTCCAAACTGCTGCCTTGTTCCAACTTATTCCCACGGATACATCCTAACACAAAACTCAATAATAGCTTTGTCCACACGCATTTAGACATTGGATTAGACTTCTCAAATTAGTTACTCAGAACATTGATATTTATGATTTAAAAGTCTGTCAACTGATAAACTTCTCCATGAACATCTCATCTGCTTTCACGTGGTTAAGTTTTAATGACCTGCATGTCCAAGCTCTAAGGAACAATCTTATTAATTTAAGTACATTTGAATTAGTTCATTTTCCCCAATTACTCACCAGATTTTTGAGTCTGAAGCTCTTTCTTTGCCTGCTCCAGGATATTTTTAATGGCATCATCTGATCCAGTCTCTGGTGTCCGAATCCTGGGAGTTATACTCCCTGCAAAAAAGAAAAATCACAAACATGATGCATGAAAACTACTTCCTGCACTTTATCCATGTAATTTAGAAGACAAAAAAATTAACAAAGGGCTTGATTTCATTACCACCTTCACTGGACTGGAATTAGGTCTCTCAAGGGTTTAGTTTCTTTTTAAAACTCAACAATATCTTGATAAGATTTCAGCTTCTGGATGATTTAGCAAAGTGTACTTCTAAAATATTTCATTACCCATTGTGAAGTATACTGTTTGGTGCTGGTCTGCTTTCAGATGATTTGGTAAAATTCAGATGATTTGGCATAGCTTGCTCTGGAAACTGTGCCCAGATGAATAGTCATTGTGAAGGATTACTACAAGCTGCATAGGCAAGAAGACATGTAATGTACTCCATGTGTATAAGAGGGTTATTGATCAGCAGCTGGGTGCTACTTATAATAGTTGGATATTAGAAATTAAAGGACATTGGCATAGTGGAGAAAAATCCGTTTAAGCCTTTAAACTAAAGCTGTCCACTAGATGCTGCTTGAGATTGGATTTGGCCACCATGACTTGTCCAAGGCTGTAGCTCAGTGTGTGTAAAACAGAATGTCTGCAGGCTCTGACGTGGCACCAGCTTGGCTCTGAATTCAGTTTTAAGTTTTAGTTCAGTTTTAGTTCAAAGCTCTCCCACAAAATTAGATGAGTTTTAAACCCTTATGTCACAACAGAAATTAATTTGAAAGCTTCCTTAAAATCTACAAGCTCAGTAACTGTTATGGAAGGGTCTCAAATTGAAATGTTACCTCTCTTTCCACAGATGCTGCTCAGCCTGCTGAGTGTTTCAAGCACTTGTTTTTATTTTGGGTCTAATCTGTATCCCAGTTTAAGTTATGTATCCAGCTCCTCTACATACTTTGTCATGTGAAGCTGTACCACTCCAATGTCTGTTTTAACAATGTGCTCTGCTACACAGCAGCACTCAAATGTTATTACTCCAAGTTTCATTCCAATAGAAAGCTGACGTTAGCCTGTGTACGTACCTCTCTGTCGCACTTGAATAGTTCGAAGGGCAAGGATATTTTGCTCGTCAGATAAAAACTGCTTCATCTTAATAAAAGGCTCCTTCCCTTTAACAGTAAGCTTATGCCATGGTTTGGGTCTGGCAAGAATCTCACTAACAGATCCTTGTGATAATCCCAGAACATAGTGTCCAAACACACGTTGTCCAATGTTGTGCTTTAGCAGCTGGTCTTTAACCTGAAAAGCAATGTCAGCTGTCTCCAGATATTCTTCGTCACCAGCACTCGAACTGCTGCCTTCTGACTGGTCACTTGGTGGAACAGCTTCACTGTTACTGGAACTGTTCCCTACAATTAGGGCTCCCTTGGCAGAGTAGAGTGCAGTTGGGTAAACAACTGTATTTACAGCTTCTTTTGAGTACAAGGGCGACATCAATGGCCTATGGTGCAGAGGCTCTGCAGAGGGTTTCTCACTTGTTTTAACTAAGGGGATTGGAGAGAGGGGAAATGCTCCTGATGTGTCAGGTCCTTGGGCTGACACATGTGCTGGTATGGCCTTTGGAGAGGCTTGTTCATCTCTGGACCAATGTGGAACTAGCTGAGGAGACGGTGAAGAATGCTCAATGCTTGAGGTATCCTTCACACCATTCAGAGGATCTTTCATGGCATCTTCTTCAGGTTGCACCTCATCTGCAGAATACAAGGGGTGGTTTAAATCAATTTCTCCATTCACAGGCACAATTTCACTCACACACATACATCACCCAATTGAGCGACAGCGATAGAGACGGAATAATCTGCTGGATTCAGAACATATCTGACGGGTCAAGACTGCAGGTGCAGGGAGCATCTCCAATTGAAAGTTCTCTCGGTGGGGCAACATCATGTGTTGACATTGCAGGTGAACAACCTTGTCCAACAGCAGCAAGTTAGGTACTCGGGCACATGCCATGCATAACATTCAACTTGGTTAACTCCAGGAAATAGTGATCTGTGCATGATTAAGTTTCTGAAGCATGCTGCTGATAGGCAGGGCTCCCTGCTGGAAGTGCAAACTCAAATTGTATTGGCCCTTTTATGTAGAGCTTTGAAAATCCTAAATGATAGAGGTGTACAAAATGATAAGAGGCATAGATCAAGTGGACAGTCAGAGACTTTTTCCCAGGGTTACAATGGCTAACACAAGGGGACATAATTTTAAGGTGATTGGAGGAAGGTATAAAGGGGATGTCAGAGGGACGTTTTTTTGTTACACAGAGAGTGGTGGGTGTGTGGAACACACTGCTTTGCAGAGGTTGTGGGGGCAGATACATTAGGGACATTTAAGAGACTCTTAGATAGGCACATGAATGATAGAAAAATAGGGGGCTATGTGGAGGGAAGGGTTAGATAGATCTTAAAGCAGGATAAAATGTTGGCACAACATTGTGGGCCGAACATATGTCTATGTTCTATTATACTAACTGGTTGCCTAATTACAAAGTGAATAGGAACCCAAAATTCACCAACTAAAACCTCCGCTCCACCAGTGCAAGTATTCTGAGACTGAGCCACCCTGATTCCAACTGAGGACACTTGTCTACCTGACGTGAAAAATTGGGGTCCCCTTGAAAGTTCAGGCAAGAGGAGCTCTGCTTTTCTACCAAGTGGTGGCTAAGAATTGTGTGGGGGAAAATATAAAATGGAGAATCTAACAAATAGTAAATAGTAAATAACAAATAGTAACAAATAGGAACATTGAAAGTAGTTATCTTTAGAGTCATCAGGGTATAAATTGCGCTTTGTGGCATCCATCTTTTTAGACACTTATATGTCCCCGAAAGGTTAAAAAATTTGCTCCAAGTTGCTCACAAACATTTCCAATGGAACAGTCGCACGATGTCACTTTGGTGCAGTTGTTTGCATTCACACAGCCAACAAATGCAGGCAGGATGCGGAGCAGGCAGTGGATAAATGGGATACAGGAGAATGCACTGACAGCCAGCCTAGATTTGACAGGCTGATCGGCCATCTTCCATGTCGCAATGAAAGATGAGGTTACTGCATCAGTGTCCAGTGCAGGTCTAACAATATAAAGCCACCTTTGAACTTCAAATTTTCTTACCTTTCCACAATATCAGCATCATTTAAAGAGATCATGACCTACCAACAGGTCAATCACTGGTGCAATTCTGTAGCTTTCCTCTGCATGTCTCAACTTTTAATGGTCAGACTTGTCTAACTTGTGCCAGAGTACTTTTTTGTTGGTTTAAAGGCTTGTCCAGATACAGGTGACCCAGCGGGCCTTAGAATCGAGTAAGATTAAGGAAGGGGCTACTGGAAGAGGGATGAGGAGAATGGGGAGAATAGGCTCCTGGCATGCAGTCATTTCACCGACGAGCAATTCTCCCAACACATGAACGGACAGGGAATGGAGAGTTATTGTCCATGTGCAGGCAGATGGGATTAGTTTTGATTGGCTTCATGGCCAGCAGAGACACTGTGGGTTGAAGGGCCTGTCCCTGTGCTGTACTCAATTTTCAAGGGCCATTGCTTGAACTTTGCTTCACTGAAGACGTCGACTCTGAAATCTGCCAACCTCCATACCCTCAAACGCAACCTCAAACCAGGGTGAGGACTGCATTGCCGGTGGCTGTCAAAATACCTGTGGCTAAGCTTTCGGATTCCTGGCTCCACCTAAGCAGCCGATGAAGGTGCAACATTTCAGAGTCTGTAGTGCATTGTTGCTTAAGGGAGCTCACTAATGCTCTCCGTTCACAGAAATTCAGGGTGAAGTGATGAAAGGAAGAGGAGACAATGAAGGAGGAGGAGCAAGAACATCAGGAAGCAGAGGAAAAGGGAAAAGGAGAGAATGCAACACTGACGACTCCTTCCTCCCTGCTCCCGACAGAATCAAATAATTCAAGTAGTGGTATCAGTGACCTCGTCCAAAATTCACCAACACTCCCACCCTCCTTACCTTCCATGTGGTACTAATCATCTCATAACCACATTGTTCTTTTTCTGGTAACACAAAGTGCCATCAGCAAATGCACAATCTAATGCAAAATTATATATTAAATGCTATTATGCATACAAAAATAACCCAATTCTCCTGTGCTTTGTCTTAATCTTTGGCTCTCCTGGTGCTTCTTCTCTGATCTGCTTCCCCTGCGTTTGCACATGGATGGTGGACAACCTATTGAGGGATGTGGCCGGGCTGGGCACAGATCTGAGCACAATCAAGGTGCAATGCCCCCCAGACCAGTACACACGCTCTGGAAGAGGAAGAGGTAGTAGAAGGAGAAGGCACGTGGGAAAGTTTGCACAAGGCCCTGTGCGCTTCAACACTGAACACAAGTTTTCTCCAAGCCTTCCTGGGGCAGCAGCGTTTGGTTGTGTACACATATCAATCTGCTAATACAACAGAAAATACAAGCGGAAATTGGGTTAATGTTTCAAATCAAAAACCCTGCATCAGCTTACGGCAAATTCTGATGAAGACTCTGACATGAATTAATAATTGTTTCTCTTTCCAAGATGCTGCCTGACTGCTGAATGTTTCCAGTATTTTCTGTTTCTATTTCAAATTTCCAGCATCTGCAGTTTTTTGATTTTCAACCTTCTCTGTTGCCTGATTTCAAAGTCCTCAGGAGAAATGTGCAACTTTCAGTGAGCTGGCACTCATGTTATCCTCTTCCTTGCCCTGGGTCTTGTTCTCATGCCACCATGTGAGAATTGCTCCCCTCTCGTAACCTCTCACATATATATGTCAGTAATCTAACTGGTGGCTCAGCATCTTCTCTCTCCTCTTCTGGACAGCTTCCAGATCTGGGATATCTGATGTGAAAAAGTGATGAGGGCTTGGTTGTGCTGAGGAGAGGAACAAGAGCATCCTTAGACAAACTGGAACCCCTCACCAAGAAACCAGGGCACAAGTAAAAAGGGAGGAAGATTAGACCCATGGATTCTTTAATTGTCAACTGTAGCCTGTGGCCAATCCTTGGTGATGCCTCAGTGGGATAGTGGTTAAGAATTGCCTCCAATTCTTGTGCAGCCTGCTGTGATTCACCATTATCTCCTGCAAGGAAAAGGGACAGTACCAGTGAGCGCTGTGCGTGAGGTGGCTGTTATAGCTGGGGTTTGAGGTTTGCAATTGTGCTGCATGCAGTAGGTTGAAGTAACGTCAATATGTAAAGCTGGGTAATGATGATCACTGGTAAGTGACTGAAGTTAGCGATCGTAAATCAAGCAATGGTTGAGGCTACTTGTGTGGGTTATAGAATAAGACATTTAAGGAAGCAGTCACTAACCTTGACAACTTCTGTGAAGTTTTTATATTGCTTCCGGCACCGTACCCACACTTGTCAACAATTGCTTTTGAATCGATGCCCTCTAGACACAAGCTCAGAAGGCAATCTGTTCCACTGCAGGTAGAGGACATCTCTGCTGTGCACTGGGTCCATTAAAACTCCCAGTGCACTTGCGATCCTTGTTCCTCACCCTCTTGCACATTTAGCAACGGCTCAAAGAACCTCAGCCATGATTCAGTTTCAAAAACAACTCCCAACACTTTTTGGAACCAAGAGGCATCTCCCATTTAGGAGATCCAGGGGTGCCTTTAAGCAGCAATAGACACTCATCATATTGGCTCTCCCAACAATGTGCTCACATATGAAAATATGGCTAAGTGTTGGCTGCACGCAGAAATCAGCTGCAACAGCAGACAGCATGACTGTAAGGTACTGCCTACCCTGTAATAAATAGCACAGAAGAGTGCATGTATGAAATTTGATCCATGGATCATCAAAATAACTGCAAACTGAACTAAAATGAATACTGATTAATATGTTAATCAATGTAAATTTATTTAGGTATTTCCAGTTGCACAACAAACAGTTTCTTTAACAACTTAGCTTCCAAAATGTTTTCAATTATTTTAGTACGAATGTGAGAACAGCTATTTTCAAAGCTCAATATGGAGAATAAAGACAAAGACCTCAGCAGAAATGTATTTTCATTACAAACCCAAGCACAATTCCAGTCTTTATGAAGCTTGCCAGGAATGTGGTAGAAGCAGAGCTTAATCTAATTTCAAAATATAAAATCTTCATATCATATTTATGTGAAACTTTAGATGGCTAATTTTGTGAAGCTAAATGGTCTTCTATCACCAGCACTTTAAAGTATCCTTTGCTTTTTGAGTGGAGGGGAAAGACAAAAGACCAACAAAAGAAGAAACATAGTTCGGGATGTAAATGATTAAGCAACTTCCCAGAGGAATGCCATTACATCAAAAATTCCTTCACATCATTGAAACATTAATTGTATTCCAAACCAGCATAAATCTACCGCCATGGACACACACTACTCCTTCTCTCTGCCAAGCTACTTGCTACACAAGTCAGATTTGAAAAATAATCAGCCTAGAAAGGAAGTTATTACTGTTGTACACTTAAACCTCACTATCTTAATTTGTTTATTTTCTTTATGGCTCGTGGTAAAACTCCCACTGCATAAATGTCTCTCTCGAAAAATAACCAACCGGTTAATGTGCTTAAATGGGAGTGTTCGATGCTGGATACACTCAACAGCTGTTTCTGTACATTAATCATGCTGTTAGAAATAATGAATTACATGTTATATTAATTAGGTTTTGATTTATTTTACATTTGTAGATTATTTTGATTTAAAAAGACTTTCCCCGAGAACTGATATACTGCAAATGCCTGTTGTGCAGAAAGATTGTTAAAGAATGTACTGGCTGGAAATATTAATGTTACAAACAATATTAAAAATGAGCAATTGGCACTTCAGAGGATGAAGCAATTGCCCATTATCAACAATAAACAGAATGGGAAATAACATCATAAACAGGAGTAGGCCATTTGGCCCCTCAAACCACTGTCCCATCATTCAATAAGATCATGGCTGATCCAATCCTGGCCTCAACACCACTTCCCGCATACCTTCCGACACCCTTGTGCTGTAGGTTTTTGCCTTGAATATATTCAATAGCTCTCCCTCCAAAGCTTCTTGGGGTAGAGAATTTCAGAAATTCACAACCCTCAGAAATTCCTCCTCGTCTCCATCTTAAACAGATGACCTCTTGCTCCTATTTCTAGAATAGCCCACCAGGGAACACAGTCTCTCAGTATTCACCCTTTCAATCCACCTTGAAAGCTTGAGTTTCCATAAGATTCTCTTTCTTCTGTAGTCCAATAAACACACGCTAACCTGCTCAACCTCCCTACATACATCAACCCCTTCATCCCATGAATTAACCCCCAGTGAACCCTTTCTGCACAGCCTCCAATGCCAGTACACCTTTCATTAAATACGAAAACCAAAACCACACACAGTACTACAGGTGCAGTCTCACTAAGCCATGTAAATTTGCATCAAGACTTCTCCACTTTTATACTCCATAGCTAATAAACCCAAAATTCTATTAGTTTTCCTTCTTACCTGCTGTATCCTTTTGAGTTTCAAGTACTAGAAACAATTCCTATTTATTAGCTTTTCCAAGGTAATTGAATTTAAAGCCTAATTTCTTGCGATGCTTACTGGCACAGACAGTACTCAGTCATTCTTCAGGTTGAGATAGATAGATAATCGATAAGAAAGGCAGTGAACTTTTGATGCAGAAAACGCAGAGTTGAAGTTGCAATCAGATCAGCCATAATCTTATTAAATGGTGGAGCGGGCTTCAGGGGCTAAGTGACCCACTCCTCCTGCTGCTAATTCATGCATTTACACGTTTGTACATATGCTTGTATGTTCAGTTCACAGATTCCCTCACTCCACAGTGCTTAGATTTCTTTCACTTGACAATATCGAAGAAAAGGGGTTCTCATTCTCAATGAAAATCACGTGATGTTACTCAATATTTGTCTGAAAGTTTTATGGATTGATCTTGAGGGACAGGCGATGGAAAGCATTTTAACATGGAAACAAAACAATGAAGTTCAGCAGAAACAAAATAAAGCCAAAACAAAGAAAATAGTGGAAGGCCTAGATTGTGCAAGAAAGGTCGGACAGAACAGGGGAAGATATACAGATCATAAAACCACAAATTTTCATATTATAAGCACACTTGTCAGAATCTTACCTTATATGGCTATAGCCAGTGTAAATGGAGCAGCAAGTTACCCTTTTTCCTATTGACATCAGCTATAGACTCTAAAGTGTTAGAGCAATCACTGTTCCTTGCTGCATGATGTTTTACACACCCATACCAAGCTCTCATCTTTTTTTGTACTGGAGCTGTTAAGCACATTTGGCTTCTCCCATAATATTCTTAATTCCTATCTCAAAACGCAACTTCCATCAATTAAAGTACGATTCCTTCAATCAGGAATGTATAACATTTCACTTTAAACAGAGCAACATTACAGGTTTAATATTAACATTTTTAATGCAATATTTCACACTGGAAGCCCACGTTGACAGGCAGAAAGCATTCTGGTAGCCCAAACAGTTTAGGTAAAATAATGACTGAATATATTGAAACAAATTTTGTTTTAACTCTTACATCTAAGACTTGGTACAAAATCCAAGACCTAGAGTGCTAATGAGGCAGTATTGCACCTTCACAGGTGTTTTACCTCTGGTGGCACAGATGTCCATGTGAGCATCAAAAATTTAAGGAGTTGGCCTTGTCCTAACATTCCTCATCACTCAAAACCACCCAAACAACTGGTAGATCAATTGGCTGCTCTAATTTACCCTGCATATGTAGACGTGTGGTAAAAGCCAGGGAGAGTTGAAGGGAGTGTGGAGAAAATATAATTGGATTAGGGTTGGATTAGCGTAAATAGGTGCTTGATGGTCAGCATAGTGGGCCAAAGGACCCATTTCTATGCTGTATGACTCATTATCTCAATATATCCAAATGTTTAGAGGTGAAGAAGAGTTCCTTGATAATTATATCTGAAATAAGAAATAAAATATCCCACCTTGTCCTAGTCTCACTTGATTCACGAGAAGAGCAAAATACTTAGTATGTTTGGATTTCTGTGCATGCTTATCCGATTTGACATGGAACAGATTAGACTGGAGAACAGAACTGCAATCTTACCCATCTCTGCATATGCATTTGGTTTCTCTTGTAAACATCTCTTCTCGGGTGGAAGGGTCATCTCTTTCTCTGGCAGATAATCCTTGTTATCTTTTTTCCTATCCTGGGCAGCAGGAAATAATTATTCTTCAATCTGGTCATCACTCTGCACATCAAATGAGCTTAGATGATTTCAATGGAATGCCATTACAAAGTTCCTTTGGGAAATGCATTCTGGCACCTCTTACTGAGTGGCTAATTATCGTGAAATGATGACATGTGATTCAACATTAATATTGAAGCTATGTTTAATGAAGCAAAAGGATATAAACCATAAGAAAAGAGAATAGTTACCTGGGATGTCCAGCCATCAGCAGATACTGGGTTCACAGATTTGAAAACACTGTAAGGAGAATATACAATGAAGTTCAAGGTCCTTGCAGTTCTGAGCCTACATCTTTTGCAATTAATTTTACGGTCATTTTTAGCTTTTCTCAAGCAGCATCTCAAAGTTCGAAACTAAATACTGGATGAGCAACATTAATTTACCATTACAAATATCTGGAACATACTGCAAGCGAGTTCCGTAACCTATTTCGTGACAGTCAGCAGTGATGTTGGTAATTTAGAAGCTTAAGCACAAGACGACAGCATCATCTGTCTGGATTGCAGGACCAGTGTCCTTCAGGAGGACAAGGAACCATCAACAGACAGGATGCCATTGCTGATTATTAACCATTACCCCGATGGAATATGCATCCAGTGCTCAAATTTTGAAACAGTAGGTTAACAGTTGTTATTAAGGTTCACAGAAGTCACAGGAAGGCAGATGGTGTCTGTAGTAATGTATCCAGCCAATCCAAACCTTCT
This sequence comes from Pristis pectinata, assembly GCF_009764475.1. Lineage (NCBI taxonomy): Eukaryota > Metazoa > Chordata > Chondrichthyes > Rhinopristiformes > Pristidae > Pristis > Pristis pectinata. The sequence continues at coordinate 25,640,048 of NC_067421.1, read as the reverse complement.
AGACTATTGGACTGGCACAAAGTACAAGGATCAAATATAATCAAATTGAAGAGAATATTGGGTTTATCTATACTTAAGAATCTGCAGTCTTTCTCCAGTTATCTGACCCCAATGGTATAATGATTCAGTTCAAATTGATTTTAGTGTTAAGTTAAATGTTGTCATTTACTATCAGCAGGAAAATGGCTCCTTTGTTAAACAAATGCAACAAAAAGCTGCAAATGCTGATGAAGGGTCATTGACATAAAACACTGACTCTGTTTCTCTCTTCATTGATGCTGCCTGACCTGATGAGTATTTCTGGCATTTTCTGTTTTTGCCTCTATTAACTAAATTGGATTCACAACACAATAGTAACTTATATCAACAAGCATTTGCAAGATACTAAGCTACCTCAGCAATGATAAAAGCCAGTAAGAAGTCACATCAGGCAGGTTTGCTTATTTAATATGTATGGGCCAATGAGGTGGCCTCCAGCCCCTCAGCAAGAAGCTGGTACCACTTCAAGTCACTTCATTTCTGTTCATTGGTCCAACCAGAAAAGCTGCCGCTTCACCCAATTTTAATCATTAGTTTAGAAATACTTGTAATATTTCTGTTGAAAGTACTTGTTATTTACCAAGTTGGAACAATGAAACTTATTCATGGAGCAATGTGTTTTATTTTGGAATGGATTTATATATCATCGGCAAATACTAAGATTATATTCAAGCTTTTATAAGCACAGAGTGAAGAATTTTGTGATACTGGTAATTTATGATTCAATATGGCCAGTCTATTTGAAAGAGGAAGCAACAATAATTTCAATTTCAGGGTAATAGCATGCAAAAGAGACCGAGTAAAATGAAACATTTGCAAACTGAACCACCACAATCCGAAGGTCAGGAAAGCTGTGGGATGTAGCAGAAAACTGAAGGACAAGAGAGGAATGAAGACACTTCAGAAGAAATGCACAGCACACATTCTGAATTAGAGGCCAGGTTATGGAATATTATTCTCTTGGGACATTCAAAACCTTACAGTTTTGGTTCTAGTTATTTTTGTGGAAACCACACAGATGTTAAAACATTTACCTTGATTCGGTTTTATGTTCTTCGTGGTCTAATTGTGCACACAATTTCTTTTCTAACTTCTGAAGAAAGGGAAAGAATTAGCAGTTAGCAAGTTATACAGTAGTTAATGTCCAACACACACTGCAAACATCTGTAAGTTTGAGGAAAGAAAAGGCGGTAATGTGAGAAGAAAGGCGAACACGGTAAAGTGACCTCTTGACTACAACTATCAACTGAACAAGACAAAAGAAAAAGGGATATAAAAATGATATTGATAAAAAATGGGAAAAGCACATTTTCTAAACCCTTCAGTGAGTCGCAGGGTAGTGGGTGGGTGAGCGGATGGGTGGAGAAAAATAGGAAATACAAGACATTGAGCCTTCCTTCCCATTCTGTGAAATCATGGCACCTTGGTTTCGAAGAGGGAAAAAATAATTAAGCCACTAAGCCTTCTGGCCCTTGGCCAAACTGCAAAGTGAAATGACACCAAATCCCACCAATGACATGCATCCTCCCACTAACTCATGCTCCCCCTCTCCTTGCCCCCCAGCAAGTCCAATTTCTTGCCTATTTGCTTTGTTGCCTCAACACAAACCCAAATTAATCTTGGTCTTGAAAATACTCCACATCAGAACATCCACAAGCCTTCTAGAAAGAGAAGAGTTCCAAAGGTTCATAAACTTTTGAGAAATGTCCTAACTGGCCAGGTCCTTACCCTGCAACTATGCCCCACCACTTCCAGACTTTCTAGTCTGAGGAAATAGCCTCTCAGCATCCAACCAATCAACCCTTTTCACAAAGATCATCCATGTCTTATATTTAACACCATTATACTGACTTTCATGGTTTCTTTCCCACAAATGGTAGGTCTGTTCTCAGCACCTCTTACGAGAATGTGCTCCAAATCTGGATAAGCCATGACATAGTGCTATGCCACCTTACTAGCTATCTACTATGTTGGTTTCTTTCAACCACAAACGATCATACATTGGTGAGACCCGAGGCAGATTGGGTGAGCACTTTGTCGAGCACCTTCGCTCCGTCCACCGACGACAGCCAGGACCTCCCGGTGGCCATCCACTTCAATTTCACATCCCATTCCCATACTGACATGTCTATCCATGACCTCCTCTACTGCTACGCTGAGGACAGACGCAGGTTGGAGGAACAACACCTCATATTCCGCCTTGGGAGTCTCCAATCTGATGGCCTCAAAATCAATTTCTCTAACTTCCAGAAACTCTACCCCTTATTTTTCTTTCCCCCCATTCCTTTGTCTTCTCTTATTCCTGTGGCTCCCTTCCCCTACCTCGATGACCTGCCCATCTCCTCTCCTCCCCTCCCCCTTCCTTTATTCCATGGTCCACTGCCCTCTCCTACCAGATTCCTTCTTCTTCAGCCCTTTGCCTCTTCTACCCATCACCTCTCAGCTTATTACATCTTCTCCCTCTCCCTCACCCACCTACCTACCTTCCCCCTCTCACCTGGACTCACCTATCCCCGGCCTGTGTGTGCTCCTCTCCCTCCCCCCACCTTATTCTGGCTTCTGCCCTCTTCCTGTCCAGCCCTGATGAAGGGTCTCAGCCCAAAACATCGACTGTTTATTTCCCTCCATGGATGCTGTCTGACCTGCTGTGCTCCTCCAGCACTTAATGTATATTGCTCCAGATTCCAGCATCTGCAGAATTCCTTGGGTCTCCAATTGCAAACATTTCCGTGTTTTGATAGGTTTAATAGGAGCAGCAATTTTACAGCAAAAATTACAATTTCACAATACTCCTCCTTGCCCTCCAGTGATGTGAGACTGAAAGCCAAGCTAGTCCATCCCAATTGCACATGAGATTAGACCACATGAGATTAGGTTTTTCTTGCAATTAATTCAAGTATTAAAAAATGTAAACAATGCAAAGTATATTTCATGGACTCAAATGATATGGTATAATGGCACCGAGGGAACTAAAAAGAAGTGGTCCACCACGTATAACAACTGCTTGCATGTCCTGACAGTACATTGGTGATAATTATTTAGACCAAAAAAAAATCAGCTGAATTGTTCACAGCGGCAAGTGATGCTCTTCACCAGAACAGATATTTTCCAGCCATTCATTAAGAACTTCATTTACGTTGCAAAACTATGTCAGAATATATGAAGGTTGCCACTCCTCAATCACCTCCACAGCTTCAGTTTTCAGTGCTAGCTGCTGCTCCAACTCTGCAATCTGATTTGCTGAACTCTCCTGGAGATCATGGAATGCAGTCTGCAGGTGTTGAATCTCTTTCAGCAGTCGGATAATCTCTCTGTCTTTAGCAACCAATGCAGCCTCCAGTCTCGAACCAGTGCACATCAAAACATTTGCTTGATCCTGGATAGGAAAGGAAAGAATCCTTTAGGTTGTTTTCCAGCACCTTATGCAAGTTCTTCTTCAGCATTCATTGGATCTGTAATTGTTCCACAGTTTTCCAAACTAAAACTAACTTTGTTTTTCAAGGTTTAATTTCACTACTGTGAAGGTGAACCTCCATTTATTCAATACTTTCATATGATATAGATCCCTTTTCAATAACTTTTCAATTTAGAGGAACGGAGTTGACGACATAATATTGCTCTGTTTTTATTGAGAAATTTCAGTCCAGGTTTTTTTTGTCTTTTTTTAAAATTTTCTTTTAGTTTGGTTTGATATATTGATTTGGGGATCTTTTTTCTTTTCTTTTATATACACAATAAATCTTTTTCTTTCCTTTCTTTTATATTATTTTCATCTACTAAGAGGTCATGAGATCTAAAGATTTTTTAAAATATTTTATTATTCTTTATGATTATATTTCTCTTGATCTCTTTGTATTACATGTACAATCATCGATGTTCTATATTAATCTGTATTAATTTGGAAACTAATAAAAATATTGAAAAAGAAAAGAAAGAAGGTGAATAATTGCCTTATTAAAATATATGCAAGTTTATAGAAAAATATTGTTATTTAAACAAGTGAAATTAATGAAGAAACAATGTAGTGGGTTTATTGAATGTCAGGGTTAAGTTTAGAGACACCAGTCAAGGCATTTAATCATTAAAGCAAACAGACATGTATTGTGTTAGGTAATTCAGCACCAGAGGAAAGGCTTTCTTTATTGAAAGCCAGTTTGGCATTCATTCACAGGCTGCTTTGATGTGAATGAAATGCGGTCATTGATCCCAAGGATAGTCTATTGTTGCAAGCATGACTTTTTGGTGGTTTTACTGGAAATAAAATCATTTTAGTTATCAGGGCTATGCTAACTGGAATTATAACATGTTACTAGCACATGCTTTTTTAGGTCTAATAATGAATCCTAATGATGCACAGTCTGTTGTTCAGGACACATGCATGGAGTTGCACTGGTTTTCAGCTGGATCTTTAGCCTTGAAAAAATACCCTTGGCAACTAACTTAAGGCCTAAGCACCATAGTATTGCCTCAGTTTTTACAAATACGGGCCACTAATTAAAATTTCTTTGTGGATCTGTGACAATCAAGTGCTTGGCCACTACTGCATGCATTTGCTTTTTAGAAGAGGAGTTGGATCATGCGAGTTTTTTATTTATCTGGAAATGTTTTGAAAAAGCTATGATGCTGTTACAAAGGGCTAAAATGTCCAAAAATACCAAGCATTTAATTTTAGAACAACATCTTGCAAGCACCACAAAAGGCAATGATACGAGGTAGAACACCAGCTGTAGGGCCTTAAGCACATGGAAAGTTCAAAGACCAGCTAAAGAAAAAGCTACTATTGTGTTTCAAATCACGTTACTTAACTGAAAACAGATATCAGATAACATGTTCCAGCTACTGACATCTACCATCAAACAGATGATATGGAAGAACAGTATTGGACCACAAGATTATGCCCAAAAACAACATGACCAAGGTCAACCAATTTTATCCATGCTTCCTACAGTTGCTCTTCATTTTGGCATCTAATTGTTTCTTAAACGATTTCTGAATTTCCATCTTTACTGCTGATTCCCTACATTTATTTCATGCATTGACCATTCTCTACAACTGAATTTTACATCATTAGCTCTAAATCTGCCATTTACCTGCTTGTAGAGTTTGAAGACTCCTGCAGTAGGTTGATTTGTTGTGTAAGCTGTAATCCTCAGCCCTTTTAATTCTTGCGTGCAGTACTGTACACTTGTCCTCAATATATTCAATCTGCGGTTACTCCTTTCATGTTTTGTTTTATTTTCACCTTCCTCAGCCATCTGTGTAGATTCTTCACTCACTTTGATTTGGATTGTATTTTCTAAATCTAAACTTTCGATGGATACTACAGAAATAATTGGCCCCAAGCTGAGCTCTGGAGTACACCTGCTCCAACCACTCATGATCTCACCTGACATCCTAACAAGTACCTGTCTCTTTCAGTGAGTTAAAATTTGCTTTCATTCTGTATTTACCCTGAGTCTCCACTGCTTTGAGTTTAATTATCAGTTCTGCCTCAAGGTACTTTGTGCTTTTTTAAAAATTATTTCCTCAAGTTAGTCAGTCAGGCAGCACTTTTGTGTGCTCTGAATTCATGCAGGCTGCTATTCACCAGGTTGGCACACCAATAATCCTCCTTTACTCATAATTCCTTACCACTCCACCAATCCGTGGAGAACGACAGGCCAAATGAATGGAGCAATTTACAGACTGTTCCCGAAGACTCTCCACTTCCCTCTGAGCAGCTTCAGCCCTCTAAAACACACAAAAATATTAAAAACTCAATTCCAACATCACGATTCACCAACACCATCTGAGATTCTTTATTTTCCATTTTTTTCTGTATATTTAGTGGTCTCAGTTATAAATTCAGTCTGGACTAATACTGATAACAAGCACAGCTAGTGCACAATTTGCACTGGGCTTTGAACTATTAGACTTCATACTTTTGAAAAGTTCAAACACAAACTCAAATGCCTCTCTTAATGTACTAGTCATACATATTAAGGTAGAGCACCAGCTGAGGGTTCAAGGTACTTGAAAGTTCAAAACCAAACTAAAGGCAATTTAACACAGCAAAAGCACAAACTACTACCATTGTACATGGTATTGCAAACATTTATCTTTTAATAAATGACACTTAAATAAAATTTCACTCGACCAATCTATCAAATGGAAGATACCAATGTGTAATATCATGACAAATGTAAATGAGCAAGGATATTCAATTTGGTTCAACGTGGAAATAAAGAATTCAGCAAGTATGATACCAATGTGCTTTCACATATTAACTGGGAGCAAATAAATGTTACATCTAAGAGAAAAAAAGCTATAAAACTAGATTACTTCTAAATACTGCTAATGCAGTTGACATTTAACAAATCAGCTCCCAGTAGAAAAACCAAGCTGTTCAGAACAGTTAGTGATTCTTTGAAGATTGTCAGTAAAGGCTCCAGTTCAGTGACTATTCTGTTTACTAACAGCTACAGTGCAACCATTAGTATTAATACTACTGTAAGAGTGTCTCTTGACGTGGACCCACCCCACAAAAATAAAACCTTGACAGGCTGTAAATCAAAGTAATGCAATTTATGAGCCACCACAAAGAGATTCTCAGGATCCACTGAGATTTGGTGGTGAAAAAACTAATCTTGGTGCAAATGACATTATACGTATTGGACAGCATTCTCTGCTCCCAGTCACGACCTGTTGAGCTCTATCGGGCAGTGTTGTGTCAGTGGACATCAGACATGAAAACGAAGGGATCCCACTGTGATGCCACCCAACCCCACCCATTTCACCAGGGTTGCCAGTTGCCCAGGATTGTGCTGGAATTTCCAGGGACCCAAGGTCGATTTCCAGGGCTGGGAAGATGGATTCTTCAAATATTTCTGCCTGTTGGTTGTAAAGAAATATTCCAGATGTGAAAAATCTGCTAAAGGTTGAAAAGATGGTTTGGGAAGACTGCATCATGAGGGCAGACAGATAAATGAATGGGGGAGATGGAAAGGCAGGTTTGCTGATGACAGATCATTTGATGAAGCCTCCAGGAATTTGTATAAATAATCTGCAGCCCTACAACTCAGACTGAAGAGCTTCCTGAAGCTCATGGTCTAGACCCACATATGACACACCGCAGGCTGTGGCATCCATAACATATCACAGGTGGTTGATAAAACCGGTGGATGGGGTCTGATTAGGAGCGATAAAAACTAACTTCAGCGGTAAAAGCTCTACAGCCACAAATATCACCATAATACAAAGGGACTGATTTTGAGGAGCATCTTAAGAGTAGAGAGGTAGAGGGGTTCATTGAGGAATTCCAGAGTTAGGGCCTTAACAAGTGAAGGCAAGGTTGCCATTGATTGTGTGCTTAAAGTGGGGGTAGATCAAAAAGCCTGAATTGGAGGAGAATCCATGGCTCCAAGGGCTGGAGGAGGTTCCAGAAAGGGACGGATAAGGTAATGGAGGTACCTGAGCAACGTCGGTCAAAGGGGCACAAGGACGTTGGTTGAAATGGATTGGTGAGAGTCACGAAGCGGCCAGGTTGGCCAGCTCAGAGTATTCAGTCCAGAGGGTTGGGAAAGGTTAGTCAGCAGGAAAAAGGCAGTTGTGGTGATGCCAGGGATGTGGTCCAAAGCTCCCCAGGGCTAAAAACTGTCTGGTTCAGTCTCAGGAGGCTTCCAGGCAGTCCATCAGTTGCGATTTGTTATTTTACCACCAGATGGACCAATTTTGAGATGGATTCCACTGCTTTTTCTTGGCTGAAGGGTTGATGATGAACTCAGGTTTTCAGTACAAGCTGGATGTAATTTCATAATAACAGCAACATAACTTCATGTCAAGTTAATTGAGAATCACCGAGTTCATTAGGCCCATTTCCAATGAGTACGGAAATACTGCAGCTCTTCAAGATGCACAATACACAACATTGCATCCCCTGATATTTATAACACCAGTCAGCAACTGTAAACATGCTAAACTGATGCAGAAAGCTGCATTCTGCAAATGCTCAGGAGATTTAATCAATCAATAAATTATATCACTTTCTTACACACATTCCTTTTAAAATAGAATCTTACATGCTTGATACTCTTACAGACTCAACTCTGCTTCTTACCTGATTAGCTTTCTCTAAGTTGGTCATGATCATCCCCACTTCATCTGCCCTAAAATAGATGCAAAACGTCACAGTTTGACAGGAAATAACCTACAATCATGTGAATAGACTGCAAAATAGCAATTCGTTACTTACTGCTGCAGTTGATTCAACACCTAGGATGCTATACTTTGCAATAGTGCTAGCCAGGCAAACATTTCTGCTATGGCTACCTGATGTACCAGAATTTTTAGGAACTGTAGTTTAGTTTCTGGGGACAAATCTTAATATGGTTAAATCAACTTGCATGTTGTTGTACATTTCATGAGAATTGCAAGTTAAAACTGTAATGTGCTATGCACCATTGGGAATTTCAATTCTATCAATATTACGCTCCAAAGACCTGGAATCATATTAGTGTGTGTATTAGCACAGTTATATTGGGAACAGAGGAAAGCAATGGTTTCACTTGTATTCTGCCCCAGATGACACTCTGCCCAAATGTTAAATGAGGTTGTAGATTATTAAGTGGCTACATATGACACATGACAAACTGTAAGTCATAACAAAAATGAAAACACTGATATTCAAATCTCCATTACTACAAAAGATCTTTGAAAGATGTACAAAAAAGGCACATAAAATGTCTGGTGTTACAACAAACAGGAAGTCTAGCAAAGGTAGCAACTTCAAAAGAGGAAAATGGCTCCCAGACCAATGTTCATCTTCTGCCTATCTGATAGTCAAGTTGAATTATATATGAAAACCTACTCCTTTATTCCCAAACTCCTGCCAGATTTGATTCCTAATGAGGTTTTCCCAACGGAAGGTAAGGGACTGTTTGTCCCATCCTTGTGCCTGGGGCTACCGAATTGTTTGGACAGAATGAAACAACAAAAAACTGCTCTGACTGAGCACCATCAATAAACAAAAACAGCACTAACTTGAACAATCAAAAAGGTGAGGTGTTTTTCCTTCTTAGTCTATTCTCTCTATTCACTACACTCCATGACCCTCGGGAATCGTAAATACTGCCATTGATGACTAAAAATTAAACAGAAAAAAAAACTGTCTATGCTGGATTCCTGGAACAAAGAAAGAAATCGCTGAAAAGCCAGCATTATCTTTGCAGTGAACAGGCAAGTTGATATTTTGGATGTGGACTCATCACAAGAAGCCAGTGTTGTATTGAAGGATTACACCCTACAATTTTGACTGCCCCTTTCACAACTGCCACCTTACCTGCTGTGTACTTTCTGCTTATGCTTAAAACTCCTACAACCTTTGGTAACTTATTGTGGCTATTCCTACCTTTAATTCATCATAAGTAAGAAAAGGGTATTTTATGCAAATAAATACGCCAATTACATTAGATGTTTCACATCACTTTGAGTGTGCCAGTGTCATACATGATAAAACCTACCCACGTTTGTTAAATGACAAACTGCAGAAGAACACATGGTAAAACCAATCTAGAAGCATTCCTGCTTTTTTTAAATAACAAGCTTTTTGCTAGTCTTTTAAAAAGCTATTTTATTCTGCTTTTATTATTTTTGACTTGGGGCTGTGTTGATTCTTTTTTAATAATTCCCAAGAAGCCCACTAATTTTACAAATGTTCAGCAGAACAGGAAAGTGACGAAAGAGCTGCCAATGAACAAAGAGCAGTCATAGTGCAAGTATTAACCAGTGCAGGGAGCGACCTGCTCAAGTCCCTCCTTCATTGGCATCAGTTCCAGAGACGTTTTGCTAGGCCTCTAACTGCATGAATTCATGGTTGAAGTGGTGAAGGCTGAAAGATGACACCACAGGGAGATGATTTGGAGCCAGCGACAGTCTGCACGCAAACATTACTACAGCACCAACCACACCAGCTACCTAGAAGTGACTAAGCCGAGTCTATATCCGACCTGTCACAGAATGGTACCTGTCAGCTGCAAGAGCTTCTGGCAGCTTCCAGGAGGGAGATGGCATTTTTAGCTGAGGCATGTTTCCATGGGCACTGCTGGAATTTTTCTACTCTTGCTTCTTTCCAGACAACCAAAGGAATCATTGAAACCATCAGCCAACATTCTGGCCATGGGTTTACCAGGCAGGTAACTCATCCATGGATTAGTACAGTCAGCAGTTCAATTCCTTTTCTACTGAACTGCAACTGAAGCAAGATGGACTTGCTCAACGTCACTGGCTTGCATTACTTTTCTAAGATAGCATATACTGATGAAGGGGTTGCATTGGCTACTGTACTCCCCCTTCCTTAGCTGAAGATTGTGACTAATTTCACAGTACTTAATTCACTAGAGACACAAGAGACTGCAGATGCTGGAATCTGGAGCAACAAACAATCTGCTGGAGGAACTCAGCGGGTCGAGCAGCATCTGCGGGAGGAAAGAAATTGTCGACGTTTCGGGTTGAGACCCTGCATCAGGACCGAGAGTGGAGAGGCGAGATGGCCAGCATAAAGAGGAGGAGAGCGGCAAGAAGGGATACCGAGGTGATTGGTGGACTGAGGAGGGGTGTGAGATGACAGGCAGGTAGTGCCAGGTAGGAGAGGTGAGTGGGGGTGGAGTTGGAAGACAGTGGCAGGTGAATGATAGTTGGAGGCAGGTAAAGAGAGAGAGAGGGGAAAAAAAAACAGATGGAGCAAGCTGAGGGGAGGAGAGCGTGAAGGTAGGAGACCGCTGCTGGAGGGACATGAGCAGGAACACAAAGCACGACCAGAGCTGGATTCATCTAAAATTGGAAAACTCAACAATTGTGCAATTGGGCTGTAGATTACCCAGGCGGTGATTCACTAACTGATTCCTCTAGGCACATGTAGCCAAGCTGATGCTGGACAACAACAGCAAAGAAGGATACAGTGCTGCATGTGGCCACGGTGTCTACAAATTACCAGAGTGCCAGCAAACTGTGTTTGGACCTCAGCTGGAGTACTGCCAAAAGCAAGCTTGCATTCCCTTTGAAATGTTGTTGTAACAGCACTAGAAACAGTTGTTACCAGAAATTAAACTGAAGGCTGCCTCTTATAGAGCTGGGCCAAGTCCAGCTCTTCGTTACCCTCAAGTGCATCAGGCACTTTTAGACCTTCTCTCCAACCACACAGGCTTTGCAACATCTATGAGGGACATCAGAGAAATGTGGCGGAAACTTGCTTTGATGAGTCAGAAGCCTAGTATGACATGGAGTCCTTTATTCACTCCACCAAATCCTTAGCAAGCTTCACCATCTCAAAATGCACTTGCAAGACTGCCAACAGCTAGTATCCAGCTTCTCAATGTAGTCCTATGACACCCAAGAGGCTCGACACTGTCCAGGACAAAAAAGCCCATTTGATTTCCACATTGTCACACCCTGAATATTCATTTCCCACCTTCACCGCTGCACCGTGACTGCCATGTGTACCTCTCCCCTCCCCCACAAACTGCACAGCAGCAACTTGCCAAGCGTTCTTTGACAGCATTCCTTAAACATGACCTCGAAAGTACAAGGGTAGCTGAATCTTGGGAAGGCTGATTCCCCAATTCATTAAGCCATCCAGGAAATATATTGCCAATTCTTTGCCGTCACTGGGTCAAAATCCTGAACCTCTCTACCCAACAAAACTCTGGAAGTACTCTAAACGTGAAATGCAGTGGCTCTCAATGAGGCATCTGCCATCTTCTCTTCTGATTCCAAACTCTTCTTCCATTCCTCACCAAACTGCTCACCAAAACTATTCTCTTGTCATCTCTCCACATAATCACAGCCAATAATTCCTTCCTAACCACTTCACATTCTGCACACTGTTTTATCTTCAGCTCACTCTTTTCCTAGGTTCAACACAAGCCCTGCAGCTCTCCTCCTCTTTTTGATAGATGCTCACAAACTAGTTCTTCTTGGAGGATGAAACAGCCAGAGTGGTGGAGCACAAAGTCCTGGAGATCAGTGGGCAAGGGAGGCAGTAATATGGTGGAGAGAGATCCCTGAGCTGCCCTCAGTCAGGAGCCTAGTATGACATGGAGTCCTTTATTCACTCCACCAAATCCTTAGCAAGCTTTGCCATCTCAAAATGCACTTGCAAGACTGCCAACAGCTAGCGTCCAGCTTCTCAATGTGGTCCTAACACTTGTCCCTTTGCATTTGCTCTTTTTCAGAGTTTACTGTAGACAAAACTTGGGAGGACAACAGTCCTGGGTACCTTGCATCCACCTGCTTCTCCGATCAGACACGGGCTGGACTCCAATGACAAGGAGTTTTCCATTGGCACGAGGCTGGCATCCCGTCCAGAGGATAATGAGTACAGAAATGCAGCCGTGAAGATGAGGGAAGCCAACAGATTCTGTCACAACAGACTGCAGATGTCTGGGGCAGTCTCCTGACATACGGTTCTAGGTGGATCCAAGGAAACAGTTCTTGGACAGTGTGTCCCCTGGTAGCAGACTCTTCCACGTGCTACCTGTTGTCCACTGAAACGCACGGCTGTTATTGGAGGGTGGCAAATGTTATTCCTTTGTTCAAAGAAGGGAGTAGGGATAACCCAGGGAATTATAGACCAGTGACTCTTACTTCAATGGAGGGCAAATTATTGGAAAAGATTCTTAGGGACAGGATTTATGAGCATTTGGAGAAGTATAGTCTGATTAGGGACAGTCAGCATGGCTTTGTGAGGGGCAGGTCATGCCTCATGAGCCTGATTGAATTCTTTGAGGATGTGGCAAAACACATTGACGAGGGTAGAGCAGTGGATGTGGTGTATGTGGACTTTAGTAAAGCGTTTGGTAAGGTTCCCCATGATAGGCTCATTCAGATGGTCAGGAGGCATGGGATCCCCAGGCAAACTTGGCTGTGTGGATTCAGAATTGGCTTGCCCATAGAAGGCAGAGGGTGGTTGCAGATGAAGCATATTCTTCCTGGAGGTCGGTGACCAGTGGTGTGATTTTTGTGCTCTTTGTGATTTTTATAAATGACTTGGATGAGGATGTGGAGGGGTGGGTTAGTAAGTTTGCAGATGACATGAAGGTTGGTGGTGTTGTGGTCAGTGTAGAAGGTTGTCAAGGGTTACAACAGAACACTGATAGGATGCAAAGCTGGGCTGAAAAGTGGCAGATGGAGTTCGATCCGGAAAAGTGTGAAGTGATTCACTTTGGAAGGTCGAATTTGAAGGCAGAATACAGGGTTAATGGCAGGATTCTTAGCAGTGTGGAGGAACAGAGGGATCTTGGGGTCCATGTCCATAGGTCCCTCAAAGTTGCCACGAAAGTTGATAGGGTTATTAAGAAGGCATATGGTGTGTTGGCCTTCATTAGTCAGCGGATTGAGTTCAAGAGCCACAAACTAATGTTGCAGCTCGATAAAACCCTGGTTAGACCATACTTAGAATGCTATGTTCAGTTCTGGTCACCTCATTATAGGAAGGATGTGGAAGCTTTTGAGAGGGTGCAGAGGAGATTTATCAGGATGCTGCCTGGATTGGAGAGCATGTCTTATAAGGATAGGTTGAGCGAGCTATGGCTTTTCTCTTTGGAGCAAAGGAGGATGAGAGGTGACCTGATAGAGGTGTACAAGATGATAAGAGGCATAGATTGAGTGGACAGTCAGAGACTTTTTTCCAGAGCAGAAATAGCTAACATGAGGGGGCATAATTTTAAGGTGATTGGAGGAAAGTACGGGGGAAGGGGGGGGTTGACATCAGAGGCAAGTTTTATTTTACACAGAGTGGTGGGTGTGTGGAACTCGCTGCCAGGGGTACTGGTAGAGGCAGATACATTAGGGACTTTTAAAAGATTCTTAGATAGACACATGGATGATAGAAAAATGGAGGGGTACGAGGGAGGGAATGGTTAGGTTGATCTTAGAGTAGGTTAAAAGATCGGCACAACATTGTGGGCTGAAGGGCCTGTACTGTGCTGTAATGTTCTGTTCTAACCCTGAACCACACATGCTCTCAAGGCCCCATTGCCCTCTGGTGGGCACCTCTGAAAACTGCACAGTTATAATGCCAGCAAGTGGTGCGGCTGGTATGTAACCTGGAGAGGAACGTGCAGTTATTTTCACGATATGCTCATCCCACTCCTGAACAATGACCAGTTTGAAACTGGGCTGTTTTTGTGCAAGGCTCTCTGAAACTCAAAGTTACAAAATTGACTTTTTTTAAATTCATTTTTCTGGGGATCCAGGCACCACTGGCAAAGCCAGCACTTAAACCTGGTGCTATTGGTCTCTCAAAGTCGTTGTCTTTCTAATGACCTTTGAGCTGGTGGTAGTGAACTGTCTTCTTGAACCTCTGCACTCCTTCTGGTAAAGTGCTCCTGCAGTGTTAATGGTCAGGGAGCTCAGAGTTGGACCCAGCAACAATAAAGGACTGGCAATATACATTTCCAAGTCAGACTGGTGTGTGACTAGAGGGGGACATGCAGGTGGTGGTGGGCTGCCGACTCCCAGACCAATCCCATCACCTCCATTCCCCTCCGCCCCATAGCCATGCTCAATTCCCTTTTGGCTTTTCTTTTTGCAACTTACCTACATTAAGGGGGTCATTTACAGTAGCCGATTAACCTACCAGAATGCCTTTGGGATGCAGGATGAACCCAGAGTACCTGGCAGAAACCCAGGAGGACACAGAGAGAACATGCAAACTCCATATAGACCAGAGGTCAGGATTGAACCTGGGTCCCTGGAGTTGAGAGGCTGCAGTGGTAACTCTGGCACCACTATGTGACTGTGCTGTGTCCTGGAGGTGGAATTTATGGGTTTAAGAGGTGCTTTCAAAATAGAGACACAAGAGAGACTGCAGATGCTGGAAATCTGGAGCAACGAAAACAAAATGTTGGAGGAACTCGTGCTGCCTGACCTGCTGAGTTCCTCCAGCATTTTGTGTTCGTTGCTTTCAAAATAGCCTGAGAGGGGAACTGCAGTGGATTTTGTAGACAGTACACAGAGCAGCCACTGCGCGCTGGTGGTGGAAGGAATGAACCTTAACTGTGGTTTATGGTGTGCCAATCAAAACTGAATATGCATGTTGAATTTTGGGTGCACATCCGACCAATGAAAGATCTATACGCCTATGTGAAAATAGCAAACTGGCAACAAAGTCCTTTCTCCATGCCATGTGCTACCTTACGAGTACATGCTGCTGTTGGATAATCTGAATCTGGCAGCATCCTTCAGGAGTGCCATCATCTCTTGCCTCTGTCGCTAAGCTTTGTTGAATAAACAGAGCACTTCACCTGACTGCACCTCCTATCAGACATCCTGCTCTCTGGAGCTGTGTCTTGGACTCGGAATCAGGGCAATTCTTCCCTCACTCACCACGTACAGCAACCCCTCCATTTGGCCAGGCCCAAACTGGACATCTGCTCCATCACTTGCCCACTTATTTTGCCTCCACTTTTATACTGAACAACATTGATTTTGATGGAAACTTTGAACCCATCACCCCCTCTCCCATCCCCACAATGCTATGGTAAAGGCCGAAAATTCAACGGTAATAAAATTCAAGTCAGTTTTACCCCTGTGACTTTACATCCTTCAGACTTTACCCAGTTTTGCATTTTTAAGGAGCTACTGACATAAAATTCCCACCCACAACTATCTGTGAAAGCTTTGGACAGGGAACTCAGCATAAATATTTAAATAGGCCTGAATTTAAGGAAATAAACTGTCACCAACCCTGCTTATCCATTCTGTGAGGGGAGTGTTAATTCTGCAATGGAAGGTCTGATCTATGTGCCCTGGACTTCAAAAAGCTAGAGCTCATTCCTGGTCATTTTAACAGTTAAAAATTAAAAATTGTAATAATATCTGCAAACAGGAAACTCCAGTTATGCATGTATTATTTATAGTTGTCCTGCAACTGTTAATTAAAATATTTTATTTTACAGCCCAATTTCACACATTAGCATTTGCAGCCCCATTTGTTAATAGATGCTCATTAAATCTCTCCACTCATCCAGTCACTCAGGGATTAGGAGGACAATCTCCACACCCAAACTAGTTCAGGAAGTTTGGACAGTTTCTATTGTTCAGTAATTGCCAAATGCATTAGCAGGAGAAAATTAATACCTTGTGAAAGTGCAGCCACTTTCTGTAATGGAAATCTAGCAAAGAACAGAAAAATTCTCACTCCTGTATTTTAATCCAGTCACATTTCAATGAAGGAGTTCATATGCCCTGGCATCTTTTACAGTTTCCCCGTCCACCTCAATATCCACTTCTTTTTCTGCGATGCACCATTTCTTATTTCCCTTTCATCTTGCATCAGCTTCCTTATGCTATAAAGCAATCCTCCAATTTTATGCATGATCTCATCTTCATCCCATGCTAGTCATCCCACCCCTATCCTCCTACAACACTAGCCTCACCCGCTGGCAGTATTTCTGGTTAAGGCAATGCTTCCAGCACCTGCAGTTTTCTGTCCAATTAATTTTTTTTCTGCAAAAACAGGATTCCTTATGCAACCAGAAATAAAACATGCTCCTGAGTGTGATGACTTGTAGGCATGCGGGGTCAACATATTACATGCCTTTCCTCCCTGTTCTGATCTAAATGTTGTAGCAGTCAAAACACAAAGACTATAAAACATGGTGTTCCTTCCTACTGATCTAACTGTGCTACACAAGCAGAGGATTCCAGTCAAGCCTGGCCACAGCATCAACCAGTGGGGGCTTCATACATTGTCATGTACCCATATTAATTGATTATGATATCTGTTAAATACTTTTAACATGTTGGCCAGTCCTGTAATTCATATTTTGGGTTGCAATGCTGAAGTATTAACTTCTGATTACTGAAAGAAACACTGACCTGTGGTCTCTGTTAAATCAGATATCCCAGTAGACTTTTATTTAAAAAAAATGACGTTTAATTATAACACACAGAACATTTCATCCTAAAGTTGGTTACTAATTTCCAAATCAGTTCCTTAATTAGAGCAGGTAATTTGCTGAGGGCGAAAAAAAGCTGAAAACTGCCCAAGTAGTTTTGTATATTGCTTCACTGTCACGGAGTCTTGGCCTCTCCTCAGCCTCCACTCTCCACACCAGCCTTCCCCCCCACCCCTCAGCCCCCATTCTAACACTGAAAGCTCGGTGATGGGTGGGCTGGGGATGGGGGGAGCAAAAGCATAGATTCACAGCTCACTGATTGTAGATAAAGCTACAACACTTTAAGCACACTGGTTAATCAGGTCCTTGTTGAACTGAATGCTTTGCCCATTTCTGTTTTTACTTTGTTATTTGGAATATGATTCACTAACTATTAGCTTCCACTGGGAAAAAATGTAACAAACCACTGAGATGGTTAGAGGATTTGTCACATGAAATTATGCTGCAATAAATCACGAATATATGTCACATCTATTGCCAGCATTCATTCAATCATGAAGCATTTCTAGTTACCTGTTCAATAATATGAATAAGAGTAGGCCTTGCAGTCCCTCATCCCTGAGCTACCTCTCAAAAATGATCACCGTTAACTTTCTGCTTTACTTTCCCAGTTTAAGCCCATATCAGTAGATTCCATCTACATCCAAATATCCATCAGTCTCAATCTTAAACAGAGCATGCACAGGACTCTGGGGTTCAAATTCCAAAGGATTCAGAACCCTACCCATCTCAGTCCTAAACCATCCTGAGACTAATGATCCCTGGCTACTGGGTCTCCAGTTGGGAAAAACAGTCCCTCAAGCCCTACCTTAACATGCTGTCTAGAATTTATATGATTCAATGAAATCCACCTATTTCACTCAATCACAGGACACCCAATTCATGCCAGGAATCAACCTAGTGTACAATGAAGAATCAACCAGGTGAACCTTTTTAACCACAGACAAATGTCTTCCTAAGTAAGGATACCAACATTGAACATCGTACAGTACAGCATAGCACAGCACAGTAATTTCACATCAGATTCTAAGTGGCCATTTCAGTTGTAGCTAACAGTCGTGCGTACCACTGTGTTCTATTATGTCTCATGAGGTCTCAGAGAAACACTCAAAAGTTGGGTTTGGACTGTTATATGAAATTGCAATTTTTGATGATTTTCAAATATTAGATTGCTTTTAGGATTTTCTCACTTTGCTAATAAACACATCACTCAACAGTACACATTGGGGAAATAAACTCCCCTTATACAGGAGTGATTCTGAACACCTAGGCAGAAGGTTGTAGTCACAGGACTCACTAACTGGAGCTAAAGTAGCAAAATTTTAAGCACTATAAGGTTCTAGCCAGCAGGACATGCTTCCAGACAAGGGGTAAATGAAAACTAGCATTCAATTGATGCTGATTCAATGCAGAGCACCATCATGGCTTTATGAGGGAAGGGGTGGGATTTGGCTCCTGTGCTATGCCTCATGGTGAAGTACGAAGTTCTCTGTTTAAAGACAGCAGGCTCGCTATGGAAAAACTTATGTGATTACAGAAACATGTGTTCCTGGCTTTTGCAATTAAGAAGGTTCATCCCACTTCCTTTCTCTAGTCTATGTAAATGTTCTGTATCAGTCTGCCAGTGGTTATTTAAAGCAGCTGGATATGTTTGGCAAGCAGAGGCTGCTTACAAAATGTCACTGGGAACAAAAAAGTTGAGCCTTCAATGTAAATTGAGGAAGAAGAGATTGTGAAATAATAACATCAGTTGAATTAAAAAGCGGACACAATTTTCTGACTGAATGAACTACTGCCTTATTTGGGGTCTTTTCTTATCTCCACAGGCTTCTTTTACCCTTCACACTGGTCCGAACACATACTGCGGCATAAGCAATCCAACAGCATTGGAATAACAGAATGCTCACACTCAGCAACAATGCTATTTCATGGCACCAGTCAGATGTAACCTAAATAATAACAGGTTTAATAAAGAAAGTTGTTACTTGGGACAAGTTTCATTGGCTCCATGTTTAAAAATAAACATACAGAAAAAAAATGTTGACTGAATGCCAAAATGTATTTTTACAGCATGTGAGCATCTGACGTTACGAAGCAGGGTCATTTAGTAATCAAACACAATCCCAAGGACGCCTTGCATTGCAAGACAGACCATTATCAAACTGACACCCACCAAACACAAAGTTGTCCATATAATCTGTCAGACATTATTACGTTAATACAATAAAAGGTTATACTGTCAGACGTTAAGATAAAGTAAAGATCCATACTGATGTCACTGCATACAGATGCAGAAAGCAGGTCTTCCTATTCGGAGCAACATCCTGCTGAGCGTGACACCAGGGACGTAAATCATAATTCATGACGGCTACCATCTCAAAGCACTGTAAAAGAACCTACAGGCAGCCGCTTCCAGTGTGAATGGTATATCTGTTTTATGAAACTAACTAATCACCAGCAAGGGTTTGAATCCCAGATCAGAGCTGAACTCCTCTAAGTCATAGTGTCTGGGAAGAGAACCTTTCCCACAACACCCAACATAACCTGCAAGGAATCAACAAAGGAAAATTACTGATGCCGCTCAGACAGCCAAACACAGCAGATTCTCTGCAGGTATAAATGGGGCAAGAGGAAGGGAAGTGTGAACTTAAGCAAGCAAACACCAAAAATACCGCGAGGAGCAGTCATCATCTTTGCTCATGTGATTTTGGACCAAAATAGCACAATGCCCTGAAGCAACACCTGGGTAGCTTTTCCCTCCCTCCAGAGTGAAGACCTGATATATCAGTGTAATTTACATTCCGATAGCATAACTGGTGTCAAAGAATGTTAACCCATTTATCAAAGTCTGACAAGTATAAAGTTGTTAGTCTTCGAACTATCTTGACCCTTTCCTCCTCATGAAAGGGAGCTAAACCAATGACTGTATTTTTGTACAATTACATGAACTACTTAACATTTCTGGAAGTTGATTTATATGGGAAGGAGAGGAGGTTTGTATGACTTTTAATAATGCGACATTAGCTTTGTGCATGGCTGATTAAATTAATAACTCTTCTCCTGAAGCTACAATTAGGTGAAATATTCCTCAATTCACCTCAAAGTGAGCATGCTTTAGGAAGGAAAGATTGCAGAGTTGCGATTACTTACTTCGCTGCTGCTTCTTCATCATATTTACACCTCAGGTCCAGGAGCTCTGTTTGTGTTGTCTTCAAAGCTGAACAGTAGATAAATAAAGCCAAATGATGATAAACAAGTCACATGACTTAAATCTGCAATTACTGTCATACAGAAAGCTGCATAGTCCATTTCATCGGATGCCTCTACATATTTAAAGGGACTGGATACATTATCTGATATCGCACCAGATTTAGGTTACATGGTTGTATGTTGAGGTACAATGGCATTCATAATGCATTGTAGCAGATATCTTGGCAATCAATTTAAAAATATTTAGCCACTCAAAATGATAGAAAAATTGTAGCTGCATCAGAGGCCAATACATGGGATTGACACAAATATTCTAACAGACAGCAGACTACAGAAATGGTGGGGTAAATATTGCGCAGAAGATGCTTGAACATGGAAGTGTTGGGGTGAATATTGCACTGTAGAGAGCAACAAATAAAACGAGTGGGGTAGGTACAACAAAGCAGCAGAACATTACTTGGAACTGCTGGGTGGGGTGGGGTGGAAGGTGTACACGATGTTGGTGAGGCCGCACCTGGAGTATTGTGTACAGTTTTGGTTACCCTGTTATAGGAAAGACACCATTCAGCTGGAAAGAGTGCAAAGAAAATTTACAAGAATGTTGCCAGGACTCGAGGACCTGAGTTGTAGGGAGAGCTTGGACAGGCTAGCACTTTATTCCTTGGAGTGTAGTTTTCTAGAGGTGTACAAAATCATGAGGGGCATAGATAGAATGAATGGACAGTCATTTTCCCAGGGAAAGGGAATCAAAAACTAGAGGTCATAGGTTTAAGAGAGGGGAAAGATTTAAAGTGGACTCGAGGGGCAACTTTTTCACGCAGAGGGTGGTGCAGATATGGAATGAAATGCCAGAGAAAGTGGTTGAGATAACATTTAAAAGATACTTAGATAGTTTCATGTATAGGAAAGGTTTAGAGAGATATGGGCCATGCAGGCAAGTGGAACCAGCTTAGATAGGCATCTTGGATGGCATGGACAAGTTGGGCTGAAGGGCCTGTTTCTGTGGTGCATCATTCTATGACTATGAATATGGAACCAGCCATTGCTTACAAAGACCTTTGGGACAGAGGATGACCTGCTTCCACTCCAGTTCTAAAGTGAATGCTAAGACCAACGTGGGAACTGCAGACTCCTTCACAGATGAAGTAGCTGGGTTGTTTATGAAGTGGTCCGCTCCTTTCATAATTTGTTCCTGACGTCTGTGTGCTCCTGATGTATAGACTCAAGGTTCTCATTACCATCCACTTACTCCTTCTCCACTTTGAACAGTCATAGGCCAGGGCTTCTGATGAGTCAGGGACATGTTTTCAAGAAGGCTTTGAGCACAGCTTTGAATACTTCCCTCTGTTTGCTTGGCAATCTCTTTCCACGACAGAGCTTGGAATAGAATGTGTATCGCAGGAGTCTGATACTGGGTGTGTGAAAAATGTGCTCTGGCCAATGGAGCTCTTGGAGTGTCATTAGAATCTCAATGCTGAGAAAGCTGGCTTGGGTGGGAAAGCCAACACTGGCTCACTTATCCTTCCAGTGAATTGAGAATTTTGCAGTGACTGCATTGGTGGTATCTTTCTAGTGACTTGAGGAGCCTGCTGTAAGTAGTCAGAGTTTCATTAGTATGAAGGAGAGTAAGGATCATTGCTGCCCAGTAGATCATGAGTTTTACGCCAGATTTGAGGTCTTGACCTCCAATCACACTTTTCCCTCAATAAACCAAAGGCTGTACTGGCACACTGCCTTCATCAATGTTTGCCCAACTCTGAGCTAGTCCCATTTACCTGTGTTTGGCACATATCCCTTTAAACTTTTTCCTTTCAGATACTTGTCCAAATGTCTTTTGAACATTGTAATTGTACTCGATGCCACCACTTCCTCTGGCAGCTCATTCCACATACCCACCACCCTCTGTGTGAAAAACTTTCCCCTTAGGTCTCCTTTAAATCTTTCCCTTCTCACCTTAAATCCATGCCCTCCAGTTTTAGACTCCCCCTGGCCTGGGGGAAAAAAAAACTGACTATTCACCTTATCTATGCCCTCATGATTTTATATACCTCTATAAGGTTACCCCTCAGCCTCCAAGACTCCAGGGGGAAAAAGCTTCCATATGTCCTTATATCTCAAGCCCTACAATCCCTGTAACATCCTTTGTGCATACTTTTCTGCATCAAGACATCCTACCTATAGCTAAGTGACCAGCCCTGCACACAATACTGAAGTGTGGTCTCACCAACATCTTGTACAGCTGCAACATGAAGTTCCAACTCTTGTATTCAATGCCCTGACCAACGATGGCAAGCGTGCCAAACGCCTTCTTCATCATCGTCTACATGCGCCACCATTTTCAGGGAACTAGGTATCTATACCCATATGTTTCTCTGTACTACAACACTCCCCAGGGCCCTGCTATTTACCGTGCAAGTCCTGCCCTGGTTTAACTTACCAAAATGCAATACTTCGCACTTGCTGAGCCTTGCTGAAAGGGGTCTCCTGAGATACCTTTTCCAAGGTCTTGCTATAAACATTTATTGTTGGAGGCCTATGTTGTACAGTAGGGGGAGGTTAATAGAGGACCTTAATCTTGCAGATGTTGAGTGCAAGGCTCATCTCAGGTGCTTCAGTGAATGAATCAATGAACGTTTGGAGGTCAATTTTCCAGCACTTGCAAACACAAGTGTTGACTGCATACTGTAGCCTGTCTAGTGAGGTTGGACTGAGGTCCTTGTGTGAAGTTGATGTCAGTTGATTGTTTCCCCATTAGTTCTGAAGATGAGTTCCAGTCCCACAGGGTGTTCATTGGAGATGAAGTGCAACATTGCAGTAAGAAAACGTCCATCATGGCAAAGACTGAGATTGGCTCTTTTGTGAAGCTCTTGCCAAGGGAACCTGGCTTGCATGGAGCAAGATGGAGACAAATTTCTGTGGGCAGCTGAATTTCAGGAGAGAGCTCCACAATTATTCCCAGTTCATTGAGTCGAAAGCTTTAGTGAGGTTAAAAAAAATGCCTTGTATACTGTCTGATGCTGCTCCCTACATTTCTCCTGGAATTACTGCACAGTGAAGATCACGTTCACAGTGCCTGTAGATGGACAGAGTCTACACTGCGTTTCCAGGAGCAGCTGCTCAGCCACTGGGAGGTAGCGGTTATGGGGGACTTTGACAATCACTTTCCTTGTGGCAGGGACACCTATGGAGCGACCACAGTTCGGACATTTCCTTTCTTTGAGATGGTCAAGATACGTCTTCTCTAAAGTCCCCTGGAACACCCTCGACTTCCCAGACATGAGACTGTGTATTTGTGACTGAATCTCTTCACTGCTTCAGTTGCAAATGAAAATAGTGGGATAATACAGCACGAAAGCAGATTATGGAACTAGTGGTGCAAATTTGGAGACAGTTGCATTTGGTAATGGTGTATTACCTGTTACACTGCAGAGGGGTGTTCAATACAGAACTAATGAGGAAAATACTGCAATTCCACAGGCATTTGAATATGGTATTGTGGGGTAAATGATAGTTGTATACGAACTGTGGGTAATCATCAAACTGGAGTAGACAGCTGCATATAAGATAAGATATCTTTATTAGTCACATGTACACCGAAACACACAGCGAAATGCATCTTTTGCGTAGAGTGTTCAGGGGGCAGCCCGCAAGTGTCGCCACGCTTCCAGTGCCAACATAGCATGCTCACAACTTCCTAACCCTTATGTCTTTTTTTGGAATGTGAGAGGAAACCGGAGCACCCGGAGGAAACCCACGCAGACACGGGGAGAACGTACAAACTCCTTTCTCCCCGTGTCTGTGTGGGTTTCCTCCGGGTGCTCCGGTTTCCTCCCACATTCCAAAGACGTACAGGTTAGGAAGTTGTGGACATGCTCTGTTGGCGCTGGAAGCGTGGCGACACTTGCGGGCTGTCCCCAGAACACTACACGAAAGATGCATTTCGCTGTGTGTTTCAGTGTACATGTGACTAACAAAGATATCTTATCTCATCTTATATGCAGCTGTCTACTCCAGTTTGATGATTACCCACAGTTCGTATACAACTATCATTTACCCCACAATACCATATTCAAATGTCTGTGGAATTGCAATATTTTCCTCACTAGTTCCATATTGAACACTCCTCTGCAGTGTACTGTAAACATAATTGCATGGCAGCAGACACTTGCTAATGGAACTAGCTGCGTAAATATTGCATGGCAGTAGACAGTTCTATATGAAGCTACTGGGATAAATATTGCACTGCAGCAGATAGCTGCAAATTGAAATATTTGGATAAATATGGCACAGCATATGCAACTGGATCAACAAACTGGATGAATAGCATAGCAGCAGAGTTACACTTGGAATGAAGAGTAAATATTGCACTGCAGCAGACAGCTGCATATCATACTGGTTTGGTAAATAATGCCCTGCAGCAGCAGTGCTGCACACAGATAAGGTGGGTTAAAATTACATTGCAGCAGAATCTTTCATATTCAACTGGTGCAATAAATGTTGCATTACAGTAGAGTTGCATATCTTACTGAATGTGCAAATGTTCAGAACATATGGGTCTAAAGAGTTGATATTGCAGCACAGTTTACACTTGCACCTGGAATTTGTTGAGTAGATATTGTTCTGCTGCAGTCAGTCACACATGGAATTAGAGAAACAAAGGACTGCAGATGAAAAACACCATGATGCTGGAGGAAATCAGCAGGCCAGGCAGCATCCGTGGAGAAAAGCAGGCGGTCAACGTTTCGGGTCAGGACCCTTCTTCAGGAGAAAGGTCCTGACCCGAAACGTAGACCGCCTGCTTTTCTCCATATATGGAATTAGTTTTGTAAATATTGCACTGCAGTTATCAGTTGCTTATAAAACTAGTGTGGTAAATATGGCATTGCAAAAGTGCAGCAATGGGGAAATGGGGGCTAAATACCGTGCTACAGACTGCTGAATACAGAAATTATGGGGTGAATACTGAACTGCATATGGAACTGCATTGCAACAAACATTTGCCTGTGGAAATAGTGGTATAAATAAAAGCGAGGCAGTAGAAACATGCCAAAGGAAGTGGTGAACTAAATCTTGCATTCCAGCCAGTGGGACTCATAGGGTAAACAAGGCAAGACATTAGAAAATTGCATATGGAACCAGTAGGGTAGATTTGTACTGTTGCAGGCCATTGCACATGGAACTAGTAGAGTTATGCTACACTGCAGCAAAGAGTTGGATAGGAAACTAGTGGTGTGAAATGTGGCACTACAGCAGACAACTGAAACTGATGGGGTAAATGCAGCTCTGTGGAAGAGAGTTGCATATGGAATGGGTGGCATAAAACGGCACTGCAGCAAACGTGGATCTGGTAAGTTAATATTAAATCACAGTTAACGGCTGCAACTGGAACTTGCAAAGTAAACACTACACCGCCGCAAACAGTTGGTAAACATGGTACAATGGTAGAAAGTTGCGTATGGAACAAATAGGATAGAGATTGCACTGCAGACATTAATTGCATATGGAAACAGTGGTGTAAAACCTTACATTAGAGTGGACTGTTGCCTTCAGAAAAGGAGTAAAAATAGTACAGAGATAGCTGTATAGAAAACTGGTGGAGATAATATTGCACTGCAGAGTTGTATATGAATCTGGTGGGTAAATGGAGCACTGCAGCAAACCATTCCAAATGGAGTTGATGGACTAAATACTGTAATACTGGCAGTTTTCTATATATGATGGGGCAAGTATTGTACTGGAGCAGGGAACTCCTTGTGGAACTAGTTGGTAACTGTGACACTGCAGCGGACAGCTGCGTTTAGAAGTGGTGAGCGAAATATTGTGCTGCAGACCATTGCACAGCAGACAGACGGACATAGAACTACTACAGTAAAAACTATATCAATAGTTGCATATGGAACAGGCATGGTAAATGTTGCATAAATACTAGTGTACGAGGGACTGACAACTTTCACCATACATCAAACCAGATTGGCTGCAGTGTGGCAAGGAATTGCATTTAGCTACTAAATGACCACTCTGATAACATCAATGTTATTCATGTAATAATTGCTGAAAGCCAGCTACCTGAGTGAAGGACCATAATTTTTTCTTCTGCTTCCCCAAGTCTGGCAGCCAAGGTAATCTGTGCTTCCTGCAGTCTGCTAAAAAAAGGACACAGTGCTCCTTAATAATCAGAAATTTAAACCAGATTTTGTGCAAAAATTATTGAAAATATTTAACAATCCAAATACAAGTTTTACTTTTTGCTGTAGTTTATGGAATAAACATCTTTGCAGCAATCAAGAGTCCATGAACATGTTCCAGAGGGATTTTTTCAGTTGGGGGCGGTTTAATGCTCCATTTGTGTCACATGGCAAATTAGCACCTCTAGCATCCGCAAAGAATTCCTTGAAACAGAAATTCTGTCTCCATGGAATGGCAGGCCAAATATTTGGCTGTCCCTACTAACCTTTTCA
This sequence comes from Pristis pectinata, assembly GCF_009764475.1. NCBI lineage: Eukaryota > Metazoa > Chordata > Chondrichthyes > Rhinopristiformes > Pristidae > Pristis > Pristis pectinata. The sequence goes on along the minus strand of NC_067421.1, from coordinate 25,613,407 downwards.
CGAAAAGAAGCCCAACTGTCTGCCCTGCGTGAATTCACATCCAGTAATGAATGCTTAAACACAAGTCACGTCACCCAGTTCAAAGGCAGCAAGAGAATCAAAGTAGGGGCCCTTTTTATTTTTATGTTACAACAATGCAGAACATGGCCTGGAGCAGTCTTCCTATCCACTGCTGATTTAAAACTAAGCCATAACCCAGGCTTGATGCTTTCTTCATGTTTATTCATGTTCACGGTATTTGGACACGGTTATTCATCATTCCTGTTACGGCTACCTTTGCCTCAGTTTAGCAAACCCCAGTGTTGTCAGGTGGACAACTTTTGATTCTGATACAGTCTCAAAAAGCAACCACACACACTGGGCTCTCAGCAAGCACTCGTGTCCTTGTGGTAATCCGATGAAGAATGCAGGAAAAGTCCATCTGCTCTTCCACACTATGGTTGCTGCATTACATGGCTGCTTTGCAATAATAAAACCTTAGCAAATAGTTCACATTGGGAACAGCTGCTGTTCAGAGAGATGCATAAAGCTATTCTATGGATTCCATAGTCAGATGCCAACATGTGGTTTTTCTGGAAGTATTGCAAAGTTGCAGCTGCAAAAAAAAGTTCTGCTTCAATAGAGAGAGCAGTGGGAGAAGTGCAAGGAGAGAAAAGAGGGAGGGAGAAGGGACAGTGAGAGAGAAACAGTAGGAAAATTAACTGGAGAGAAAATAAAGAGATGAAGCAGCAGGAATAGAGGGAAAGTGATTAAGGACAAACAAGTGAGAGAGAGAGAGACAGAGACAGAGAGAGACAGAGAGAGAGAAATAAAGGAGCCATGAGAAAAAAAAAGATGAAGGAGCATGAACAGAAGATAAAAACTTTTCCAGTGAGACCATGTATTGTATAAGTACAACATTAATTATTGCAGCTTTGTGTGTGCTGCCACTCGCAGTCTGGATTAGACTTTCCTGAAGATTTACTGGGCAATTATCTACTTCACATGTACCTTTCTTTTTCTGCCTCATTTTTCTGTGACAGGTTATCGCTTTTAAGTGGTGTGCTGTCTATGATGGTCTTTTGTAATTCTTCAGACACCCTGATCCTAACTGGAGAGGTTTCTGCTGATTGTTCGGTGGCTGTAGAAAACAAGATGGAATTGTGATCATATCTGTACAACACACAAACGACTTGGAATGTTGTTATGCACATCATTATCTACAACTTACCAACCCCTTTGAGGCAAGAACTCGTTAAAATGCAACACATTTTAACTGCAAGTATAAGCAAACTGAATATAATTGACCCACCTTCTTTGCTCTTTCTCCCAGAGCATTTTTATCACCAGATCTTGCTTTAATTATTATTTTCACACATTGTGAATGAAAATCAATTGGTAATTTTAAAAATATTTCAGCATTCTCCATATTTTAATGTCTCTTTTACACTACTGTACACACTTCAATAGCAGAGTTTCTACCACCCAATTATTTTCTTAAAGAGCACAAGTCTGCAGAAAGGAAGCCATATATTAAATTAAAATCTAATTAAACCTCCAACTTATTACACTCAAAGTTCTACCCAGCTATGGCCTCTGAGGTGTGATTGAAAGAAACCAGTCTGGCGAGGGAAGGTTTATGATTACAATGTCACAATTTAAATATTAGATAATATTAAGAACAAAATTATCCAATGTGGGGGAATAATGGAGACATTAGTGAGGTGTGGGCAGCCAAAGGATTGACGGGGATTAGAATTTCAGGATCATCTTTTTTAAAGGAGTGCTTGCTTGTCCACACTGTTCAGTGGACGGTCAAAATTGTAGCAGAGGCTAATATATCACAGAGCTCTGATTTAAACATATTTATTAACAACAGCGTCTATCAAATTGATATCCTCTCAAAAATCACATTGCAAGGTCTCAGAGATCAAGTCAATGCTATGTATTTAAACAACCTTTTGTACTGATACCAACCCATTCAGAGATGGTAGTGAGATAAAATATCACACCCATACACATATCAGATTGGTTAAATATTGGAATAAATAATGAAATTCTTAATGCTCTGAGCTGTTACTAGGTTCTAAATATTGGATTAAACAAAGCTTTAAAGTATATTAAACTACTTTTCAGAAAGAATATAAATGCAGCAAGAAATGAAGTTGAGGAGGCTGAGTGTTTGTACATTGCCCTTTCACATCTATGGGTTGGTGTTAAATGAAACCACAGGAACAGGAGTAGGTCACTTAACCCCTGCAGCTAGTTCTGCTGCAGAATGCTGCCAGACTGACAGAATGAAAGTTAAGATTCCCAGTGGTCTGCAAGATTCGTGTATGAACTGATTTGGCCAATCCAGACATGTTCCTAATGAACCGTCATCATACCTTCCTTATAATAAAGGCTCTAAGCTAAACACGTTGCTGCCTTTAATTCAATAAACCTCCGAAGTTTGCTGACGGAAGAAAGACACAGTGGCTGAACGGAAATAGCTGCAGGGAATTCCTGGCCAAAAGCTCATCTGGGGACAAATCCACTGTGGACACAGTTAGGATACACTTCAAGGCAATGAAGCAGAGCTTCACTTGGCATTCAACAAATGCCACTGAGCTAACTATTTAGTACTTATTGCAGACTTTAAAATTAACTGTTACTATCTGGCTTTACATGCATAAAAAAAACCCTTGCCTACCAAAAAAATAATGGAGGAGGCCAGGAGGAATAGCAAAAGAGGGAATCACTTAGTACTTGAAATGAAAACAAATGGTGTCAAACTTTGGAGGACAATATTGGGACCACTTGCATTGAACTTTACCAAAAAATGACTTCTCATGTACAAGATGGGATCAGCATTGAACAATGGAATCAAAAAAATCTCAATAAATGGCAGCTGACCTGACATCACATCATTTGATTTCATCTTGGTCTAATCATCTGGTGCCTTTTCTCAGATCTGAGTGGTCACTGTGCCCTTTGACTACATTTGAGCAGTTTCATACTGTGAACAAGTAGTCAGCTCTAATGGTGATTAGAGTATAAATATACATTTTTAATGAGGATCTTTGTTGCATCTGTATTAAGCTGTAACTGCAGCAGCACTGTTTACACAAGCTGACACCAAATGGTTATTAGACTTTGTAAAAACAGTGCAGAAGTTGCCCCCAAGAAACACATAAAACCAGACGGTAACACTTCACATTAAAAGTCTGCTTACAAGGTACTAAATACTTAGCACTGCTGTAATGGCATAACATCCGATCCATATAAAGCAGCAGCTGCTTAGTAATGCCATAACAACATCACTATTTATTTGGATTTTAATACAGCCGTAAAACAACTAATTAGATTCTGAGTATTAGGTAACATTGTGTAATGCAGTATTAATTTGTAATAATTACTGGCTATGAATAAAAATGCCTCGTCATCTCATTGAATGATTATATTTTGATGTTTTATTCTGAGCCTCATTAAATTAAGATTAATGGTAATAATGAAATCAATAACTGAGTTAACTCACTGAATTTCTGGGTTAAGAACTAATCTGACCAGTTTATTCAACCTTTTGTTATTCTACACTTGACCCGAAGTTTGTATAAAACAACAAAAGAATGAAACACTTAATTCTAATTACTGTTAATTGTTCACTTGCACTTTAGTGCCAGAAACTGTATTTAGTTGTCTTGTGTTAGGACAGAGATTGAGGGAAGGGTGTGGTGGTGGTATTCATGCCAAACGATCCAACAGGTCTGCAGCCCAAATCATTGTCAAACTGAACTTTTAAAATCTGGTCACCTGTCGGATATGGGTGTGCCAACCACATCAAGGCCACCGATACATAATATTGTTGCTTTCCAGAGCAACACACAAAAAGTTGGAAGAACTCAGGTCAGGCAGCATCTATGGAGGGAAATGGACAATCAAGGTTTCGAGACCCTTCATCTGACCTGCTGAGTCCCTCCAGTTTTTTGTGTTGCTCCAGATTCCAGCATCTGCAGTTTCCATTGTTGCTTTCCAGTCCATTCTGGAGCCTTTGACCTGGCAGCAAATTCTGGATCGGTTGGAGGTCCTGCTGGTCAGCTTGGCTTCCTGCCGTGTCCATGTCAAACTTTTAACACTGACTTAACAATCCAAACCACCTGTTTTTTAAAAAAAAATTGACAACTCTCTACAACACAAACACACAGCTCACCCAACAATTGGCTAAACCTCCCACCTGTCACTTTGTAACCCATACATCATCAGTGCAGGTTGAAACACCATTCCTGCCCATTGAGTTTTGCATCTTTCAAACATTCAGTGCCAAATGATGTCTGTAGCTACTCCTCATTTCCAAATAATTGCCCAATATTTCCAGTGTTGTATTAATGGTGACAACTTCCATTTTCTCTCAAGCAAAGATCCAGCTTGTTACCCTGCATGGAAGGAAACATTGTAGGACTGGTCAGCACATAGCTTGTCAGAATCCATACTAGAATGGGATGGGATGGGTCGAAGTAGGGAAGAGACATCCAATCCATTTGCTAGTTATGGAGCTGACAAGCCATGTGAAAATTATAAGTGTGAGAGAGTTCAAGGAAGGGAAATCAAGAATAGCAAACTACCCTGGCTATCCCCTCTTCCCAAACTTGGACAGTTACATTAAGGTCCCAGGTGGCTTTATCTGATCTATTGTTCTGATGCAGTTGTTGGGAATTTCCATGAGGTGGGAAATAGGAGTTACAACAGGCATCTCTGATCTGCATTGATTTCAGGAGCACCATTCCTGTATCCAGGAGAAGGTCCAGGGGGAAATTCACTGCCTGATTCTATGTACTGGTATTGGAGCTGCATCAGTTTCCAAGCAACCTCCCTAAGCTGACCAAAATATCCAAAATAAAAGACAGAAAATGCTGGAAACAGCATGTCAAATAGTAGCTGTGGAGAGAGAAAGACAGAATTAATGTTTCAGGTCAAAGACCTTGCATCAGAATATGCAGGGTTTTTTTTCAATTGCAAAAGCTATCTCTGTGTTTGCTAGTGCTTTGGTGGGTTTAAAAGTTTGATTTTAGTTAATTAGTCCAGTTGCAGCTTTGTGCATATTTGCTGATCTCCAACTTTTCTGGCTGTAGAATTGTTGAATAAAGTGGGTTTTCAAGACTAGAAGTTTGTTCGAGGGTGGTGATTGCATGTGCATGTACGTGCATAGAGACAGCACTGGTGATATTTTTCAGCTGCCTTCTATGGGTGGTCTAGGTCTGAGAAACGTACAAGGATAGGGATTACTGCTGTCCAGTAGACCACAAGTTTGGTTCCAGGTCTTGATCTTCAAATACCCTTTCCCCCTCAGTCGCTCAAAGGCTGTATGAACACTTGATGAATTTGGGCACAGCGTTCATGCTAATTTTCTTTGTCTCATTCCAATTTTATTATTTGTGCTGCCAAAATGATACCAGGCAGTAATGATCCCTGCACTCCAGTATAGTTCCAAGACCTGGACTTGCTATAGCATGTGTCTCAATGTACTGCAAAAAAAAGACCACCCACACTGTCTCCACAACATCCTCCAAATTCACTGGAAAGTTAAGCCAAGCTAACCCAATATCAATATCCTTTCCCAGGCCAATGCCCTGAGCACCGAGGCTCTATTACACGCAGTTGGCTACATTGGCTAGGTCATGTCTCTTGTATGTCCAGCAGGGAATTGCTCTTCCCAGCAAGGGATTACCAACTGGACAGTGGGAAAGTTTGAAGTATGTGCTCAATGCCTCCTTGAAAGCATGCAACATCCTCACTGAGTCTTGGGAATCTCTGGCCAACAATAGCTTAAGGTGGAGAAGGAACATTTGGGACAGTGATGAGAAGCTCAAGGTCATGCATCAGAGCAATGAAAGGTGCAGAACCCCTTACAAACTATCCATACCCCTCCCCGCCCCAGCAACCACCTACTGCTCCAACGGTGCAGGAGTCTGTAGTTCCCACATTGGCCTCAGCCACCTCAGAATTCAGAAAACCAGAGTGGAAGGAAGGATTCTCCATCTTCAGGAACTGCCTAGTGAGTATATGTGCATGTATGCATGTATAGGGGTGATTGCAGAGGTAGCCCTCATATATTGGGCAAGTAGAGAGCCTCAAAGTCCAGACTTTCGGTGGCATGATTTGAGACACTTAAAGATGACAGTGCTTCTTGTGGTCAGAGAGTCATTTGGCCAAACAAAAAATAGGTGTTGGTGTGTATAAAGGACTGATTAAATAGTGTTAAATAACTAATGTTTAATGTACAAAGCAAGGGAGATTTGAGAGACTTTCTGGATACTGACACAAAATGCCCTCAAGTCTCCAACACTGATAAAAACTAAAAATGATTACAAGCAGCTTAATGCTGTCAAATACATAAAACTACAAGTCATAATTCCATTTAAATAAGACCACCAGTATTGGTTTGATGCCATCTGAGAATAATATGACCAGAAACTAGATTGTTAGTAAATTTAATATTTGCACTTTGATATATTTCACTATATGTGATTAAATAAAATATATTTCACTTGTGTGTTCTAAAATACTTGGACTATCAATCTGATTCTCAAAGAGAAAAAGCTGTGCACCATTGATCACGATTTCACACCATGCAATGAATTATAATAGCCCATGAAATAATCGACTAATTCAGTTTCAAGCACATGCTAGAAAATCTACAACAAATCTTTTAGTGCCTGACCATACACTGTGTCAAGATAATAGCAGTCTTAGAAAAGCTGCTACAATGATATTTGCCTCAATAGCCTCCAATTGTTTAGCTCATCTGTGGTACAAGTTTCCCACCTTGGAGAGGGAGCCCAATATTGGCAGATTAAATAAACCAGCTAAGCAATCGCTTGTTATTGTCAGCTTTTACAATATCACATACAACATCCCAGGTCTTGTCCCACCAGCAAGACAGATCCACCAGAGGTAGAAGCACACAAAGAGATGGGAGGACCTCGAAACCATAAGGTTTCCTGAGGCCTAAAGTTGAAAACGGTTAAAAGTAGAAGGACAACCACCACATCTTCTCAGGAATAACCAGGGATGGGCGAACTTCCATCCTTGCCAATGTCCCAAACTACTAACAAACATTTATTTTTAGAATGGAACAAATTTAATTTCACTCAACCAATTTCATCCCCAGTTTGGGCACAGATGTGCAGGAAAATTCCCTCAATTCTATCCCAAAATGTGCTTGAAACTCATCGTATGACCAGAAACAGAAGAGACTGCAGATGCTGAAATGTGAAGCAATAATCAATCTGCTGGAGGAACTCAGGAGGTTGAGCAGCATCTGGCGGGGGTGGGGGAGGAGGAATTGAGGAATCGTCAACGTTTTTGGTCAAATGGTTCTCATCAGGTCCTGATGCAGACAATTCCCTCCCCTCCTCCCCCACACCGCCCCCCCCCCCCAACAGATGCTGCTCTACCTGCTGAGTTCCTTCAACAGTTTGTTTGTTGCTGTGACCAGATCGTGGATGGTATTTTAAACTTCACACCTACACAAATCTTGCTTGGTGTCATCCTCAAATCTATAGCTCGTTTTACCCAACACCTTGATACTTAGTAAAGGCTAGCAATCCTGACGAGATGGAAACCAGTGGAGATCAGGGCATTTTTTGCTGGATTAAGGTTTTGCACTATTATTATTGCACACATAGCCCTCATAGATAGCAACAATACTCTTACAGATTTGAACTTATGTCTGTCCCAAAACACCTGCCCCCTGTGAATATTATTACAAATAAAGAGGCTTTTGAACCCTAATTCATTTGGTGACATGGGGGAACAAACATGGCTGTTATGTTGGTTTAGTGTGTTCATATCCCAGTGAGGTAATGCAATCTTTCCATTGTACTAAAAATATTTATGTGCTGCATAACTGATTAGCTGTAGAATCCGTGTTCAATCAGTGCTTTAATAGCTCAGCACATTTATGATAATAAATTTATTGATACAGTAATTACCTTGAATTGACATATAAATATGATTACTAATTAAAATGAAAACCACTAAAGACCTAGCTTCACAGGAATTAACTTCCATGCAGAGAGGAGCCGCAGAGCAAGTATGTTTCTGCTCAGCATTAAAACAAACTCCATAGATCATTTGTCATTGAGCAGATTGGCCATAATAAGGAGATCAAGGCCATCACGTTAAAAAGATAGCACCTTCCAATCATCATCTTCCTAGGCAGTCCATTGGGGATGACGAACTTTTATAATGATCACTAGCAGGATATGGATGCCAAGGCTGCCCTTGTGGAATATTTGTTTTTCAAATACCTCACCCATATCTCTAACCGTCTGCTCAATTCAGGACCTGTCCTCAGTCTGAAAGGATGTGCTTCTGGTTTGCGAAGACAGGGACAAGGCAGAACCACAGAACTGTGGCCTATTAACATGACTTAAATGTCAGAAAAGAGGTTTGAATGGATACAGCTTCTATAAAAGGAGGGCCATGTCTTACTAATTTGATTATTTTGAAGGTGGTTCCCTGTTAATGAGTAAATAACTAAAGTCCACTTGGATTTTCATAAAACATTTGATAAGGTACCTCTCAGTAGTTCATTTAATTAGTGGGAAGCTATTCCAATTGGTATAGAATTGGCTGAAGGTCAAAAGACATTAGCACTCGTTGTGAATCTGTTTGGGAATCAGAGTTATAGCGTCATTAATCTTTACCACCTGCATCAGTGAACTGGACAAAGGTGCTGAATGGAATGATCTGCAGGTTTGAGAACGATATTAATATTTGGGCTGATTTGTGGCAAAGAAATAAATGTAAGTAGGTCCCCAAGTGTTTAAGACATGGGCTTCAATTTGGAAAGTGACATTTAATGCTCGTGGGCTTGTGCATCACTGAACAAATATCTACACCTCAAAGAACAGAACTTTAGCCCGTGGTGAAAGACAAAGATCTTGGTTTCATGCGTCGTTATAGCATTGGGCTAGCAACCCAGAAGCTGCAATTGAAAGCCCACAAGCAAGTTGTCATATTTAATTCTGTTAACATTTGGGCCAATACCAGAAAATTATAAAAAATCGCTAGAGCTTCTGAAAAATCCAACGAGTTGACTAATGTCACGTTGCCCCTTTCCAGACCCAAACGTGCCCAGTATACCACCAATTTGTAAATATACCACCAATTTGTAAATAACCTGAACAGGCTCTCACCTGTGATTCTGACAATGTATCTGAATAAGATGAAGGTAATCAAGGCTTGCTTAAGCCTACATATTCCTTCTCATTGGTCCCAAGCTGTTACATATTCTCAACATTCCAACCAGGAGATGACTGTGTGAACATGACTGTCAGCCAATATTCTCCAACAATGTTTGTGTGAATACGGTCCTGCCTCTAAGTTTGACCTACCAATGTTGGGGGCACAGCGGCATACAGTTGGATGAGAATGGTACATGGTATCCTTTGAACCCATGGCAATATAGAAGCCCTGGAAAAGTTGCTGGCTTCAGAAGATTTCACTGTAATCAGTACAGAACCTCTACTTAAACAGCCACTTGACCTTTCACGATGGCATGCCTCATTTGATAATTTAAGTAATGGTAGAAAATGATCAATACATTGAAAAAAAATTATGAACTGATACTTCCACATCAATCCCCAGAATCTTTTCACAATACAGAAACCACTTAACCATACACAATTTTTAAAAGTGCAGATCCTGCAGACAGTTCATTGAGAATCATGTACCCATTTTATTTATTATTCATCTGAAGTCTACCATTTACCTTCGCAGCTGAGCAGCTCGGATTGCTTCTTACAGTGCTTGAAGATCTCCTTCTCTATTGGAGTCTCTGGTTCATCGTGTTGGAGTTGGAGCAGCTTCTCCTCCAGATTTCGAGCTACTTCAAGAGAAGGGGCAGGGTCTGGAAAGAGTTATTACAGGAAGGTCTTTATGGAGCAAGCTGACAATTATAATCATACCAATATTTAGATAGTTTCAAAGAGAGATTTCAGAAGAGAAATACAGGTTGTCAATCTTCGGTAAGAATAAGGCAAAATGGTTGGCTTTTGAAAGAATCCTTATTTTATAAATGTACTTGAATGCCAGTCAGCCTTTCAACTGTTACTTTAATAACTGGTCCCTTCCTATAAAAGATGTTTTCTATTTCATCCATCTCCCTGGAATAAAAGTTTCAATACTTTATCTATCTGTGTACCCAAATGCATCGTTAGAGTACAGCAAAAAGCTTTCAAATAATTATTCAAATCACAAGACACCCTTTTGATCCACTTAGATGCAGATGCTGACAAAACATGCCTCAAAAATAAAATTTTATAAAGCTACAGCAATAATTGAAGTTGTTTTTGGCACAACTTCATTTGTGGGAAGTGGGTGTCAGTGGCAAGGTGAGCATTCATTATAAAGCTCTACATTTCTACGAGGCAGTGGCAGCAGGGTGCCTTCTTGAACTGCTGCAGTCTATTTGGTGAAAGTACTTCTGCAATCATGTTGGGTGGGGAGTTCCCGGATTTAGATCCAGTGATGATAAAGAAATAGTGATCATTTTTTTTTCGGCAAATGAGGTTTAAATGAAAAATCAGCTGACAGTTATAGAAAGACTGGCAATTAGGACAACCAGTTTTTCCACTGGGAAATTATGGTGGCTACTTATCTTACTGAACCTGGTACATGCATGGCTGCAGCCACATTGTTAAGGACAGCTTGTGCATGCGGATAGGTGCTTAACAGGTGACAATGTGACTCTGGGAGTTACCCTCCAGAAATTGCACCAAAAGTAGAAGCAATTTTAGAGTTGATTCATGTCCTCTGTAGTCACTTCAAGCATCTTCCCTTTCCTGTGACAAGGCTAGTAGGTCATGCTGTTAAACATGTGAAACAGCATGTTAAACTATTGGGGCTGTTTGTTTCCAGTTGCTTCCTGGAGACCAGGTTTCAAGCAAATAAAACTAAACTATAATTAAGGCCCTTTCTAAGTTGTGGGATGATTTAAAAGAAACTGCTCCAAATTGCAGACAAGATACATAAAATTGCAGAAAAGTAAATTTACTTTTAGTCTTTGCAGTACTTTGCAAAAGTTAGTAGGTATATCCATTCCTAGGGGCAAATAGCCTACTTTACATAAACACTTTTAATACATCTTTAAAAACAATTTAAATCATGTTATTGAGTCTATGAATGTTTCATCTTAGTTCTCCCCCTCCAATCCCTTGAAAAAACACAGTAATTCTTTGCTCTATTCCAGGGACAAGATTGGCTTTGTTTGCTGCAGAAAGAGGCAAGTCTGGAGTCTGGTCTTGGGTGGGCAAGAACAAAACCCCAAGAGAGGCCGAGGTGTTGGCCAGAGATCCTGGGAGTAGTCAGAAATCCCAGAAGCAGGAGTGGATCAGATGATCTGATCCTTTATGGTAGATTATGTGAAATCAGCAATATTGTAATTTAGGCAGAACCTTAACTTTATGATATAATGTACATTTGAAAGGGAGTATAATTACGATCTGGAAAAAAAAGTGCTCAACATGTTCACAGAACATTGGGGTAGTGGTTAAATTACTGGATTAGCCACAGTTCTGGATCATAGATCCAGAAACATGAAATCAAATCCCACCAAGGCAGCTGTGGAATTTGAAGTCAAAGAAATAAGTAATCCTGGAATTTTAAAAAAAAACACTAGTCTCAGCAATGGTAACCACGGAATTACCAGACTGTGGTACTTTGGTCAGGAAATCTATCATTCTTAACTGGTCTGGCCCATACACAACTCTAGACCCACTCACAGTGGCAGACTCTTAATGGATTTTCAGTGCAGGGACAATAAGGGATGGACAATAAACATCAGCATTTCCAGCAAGATCCATATTACATCAATGAGTAATGTCTGACCACCAGCAAGTCTAACTTTCACTCTAACTTTGCACCAAATTGATCGAACTCAATTTCTAATTGATGTTGAACCAGCCCAAGGAGAAAATGCAAAAAAACACATCAACAGGGAGTAGGATACATCAACATCTTCCTGCAAGTGACAGGCTGCCATATGGCCAGCTTAGCTCTGACAAGAACTCTCCTTTTATAAGATTTTTTAGGGGTTGAATGGGCACCTATCCATTTGAAATAGGTGTCACTAAAAAATGTCATTTGAGTTTAGTTTTTGGGTGAGAAATAAATTAATTAAAATATTTTCATTAAAGAGGACTTAAACTTGATTGAAGAGATCTTTATTGTTATCCTTATCAAACTACATCAATAGCCATGGTTTTTTTTAAACTGCATACTTAATGAGGTGCTAGAGCCCAGAGCAGAGGATCTATGCACAAGCACACTTTGGTGTCTATTTGCACATCTACATATGTTCCCCTGGGAACAGAGAGAATAAAAACTGCATTGAGGCTTCAAATCTGAGGACTTACACATTTTCTATTGATTATTCAGATCCAGAGACAGAATGAAAAACTATTATACTATATCTGGTGAAATTTACTATCTGTGGACCTCTGTGCTGTCGAATAGATTTTCTAATCAAATTCTCTGTTAAATTATAGTCTTGATTGACAGAATGCCACACAGATCAGAAGGTTAGAGACTGTACAAGGCAGAGTGCAGTAGAAAGCCAAATAAAGCTTAAGCTATACTTCAGTCAAACCTCATACAAGAGGATTATAAAGCAGTTTAAAAAAAGCACAAATATAGTCAATTCTTTACTTGCAAATGAAGCAAATGTTATGTGCTGTAAACCAGGTGTGAAGTGATTGAAAAGCTCATTTTACATTTTTTTAAAAACTGTACAGATTTTCTGCAGTATTTTTCAGTCTCAGAGTAAATGGTTAATTGGGTTTGCCTTTAGAATTCCTATTGCTGTGAAGAAACTGGACTGTGGTACTGATTGGTTCAGTGTTAGTTGCACAAATTTGTACTCCACCTACTTGTCTTAATTACCAGACAGAAAGATTCCTAATTGGATATGACAAACCTTAATCAAAGATGGAAAATTCCAATCAAATCTGGACAGTCGGGGACCAAGACAGCAAAAACATGCAAACCAATGCTCCAGTAATCCGAACCATGAAGCATTTTATTAAACTCTTTTCAAATAACCATTACAATGCCAAAAGTAAAACCAAAATTAAGTTTGTGTTGTTCTGAATGTGAAATTTATTTTCACGTAAACCGCGTTTGAACATACTATTTTAATGCTAACCGCTATAGGCAAATTCCAAAACCAGATTTCTAATAAATGAGTTGTCACGTATTCTTAATATATTTAACATTTTCATTGTTTTATTACACACTAAGGGAGTTTCATAATGTGTTGCAAGATTACTCAGGTGACTCTGAAGCCTCTTCTCTCTCATTCATACACTTGCAGGACCAGTATTTATTGATCTCCCCAAATGCCCTAGCAGGTAGTGACAATGATGTATTGAACTATTGCAGTTCTCATGGTAAATAGGATCTCGCAGTGTTAATAACGGGTGAGGAGTTCCAGCTATAGTGAACACAACAGTGACAAATATCCAAATCTGCATTGTGTTACTTGGAGTGAAACTTGGGATTGGTGACACTAACATTCACCCACTATCCTTGTCCTTCTAAGTGGACAAGGTCATGAGTTGGGGAGGTGCAGCTGAAGAAGCACGTTGATTTTGGCAAGTTGATAATGCACCTTGTTGCTGTAAACACAACAGCCATAATGCATCAGTAGTCAACAGAGTGAAAGTTTCAAGGTGGAGGATGAGCTACTAATCAAGCAAGTTGCTTTACCTTGTGTGATAAAGTTTCTGGAGTATTGTGAGGCAAGTGAAGGCCACTTCATCACAGTCCAGACTTGTGCCTTGTAGGAAGGCATTGTGGTGTCAGAGGTGAGTGACTCACTGTTGAGAGTAGGGAGATGATACAGTGAATTCAGGTTGAATCTCTCTGGTCCAGCATTCTATGGTCTGGCAGGTTTTGAATCTGTTGTACAGATTTGTTCTAATTAACTAATGCTAAGTAAGATCCAAGATTAACCAAGATCTGCACCAACCTGCAGCTAATTAACCTACCAGTGCAACTTTTGTGATCTCAGCCAACAGCCACTTTGACTTAAGGAAACTTCAGGTTACCAACAGTTCTCGGAAATCTTACGTGACCCGTTAAGTCTATACTTAGAAAGAACAGTTTTCTTGCTTAGAGGGAGATGATTGGGGGGTCAGTTTCCGTGGTCTGGCACCAGTCAGGTCCCAAGGATGCCGGACTAGAGTTTTTCAACCTGTAGCTGAAAATTGCAGAGGCACATCTTGGTCTTTGTGTGCAGGGTACACCTGAGCACTCTTCCACTCTGTCAGGGAAATGCCAGTGTTGTAGCTGTAATGAAACAGACTGCTGAGAGGCACAGATAGTTTTTGTGCATGTGATCACAATGTCATCAGAACCAAAGTTCTCATTGCAGTCTGTGCTTACATTTACTCTTTCTATTGAGGCCCATTCTGACAACTAAATCCTTCAGTTCCCAGCCAGCTTCGCCAGCAGTGGTGTTCCCATGCCACTCTTGTCGATGGACATTAAAGTGCCCCATCCAGATTACAATTTTTCCCCTTGCTAATATCATTGCTTTTATGAAGTGGTGTTTGACATGAAATACTGATATATCAGACCAATGAGGGCAGTAGGTAGCAGCCAGCAGGAGTCTTCCTTTGCCATATTGAATCTAATATCTTGAGACATCATGGAGTCTAGAGCCAACGTTGCACTTGTGCAAATGGCAGAATTTGCCACCTATTCACTCCAATCGAACAACGGATACCAGCACCTCAGGCTCATTAATCAGTGCCTTGTTGGTCAGTTCAGTTTATTGGAGCACAACACTGACTTGCATTACCAATTTCCTCCAATCTCATTGGAATCCAATGGTAATCTCTTACACAGCAGAATCCATGTCCAACTCCTGTAATGCTAATTACCACTCACTGTCTTTACTGTACAATTTGAAGGAGGTTTACACTAATTATTCTCATTGTAGGAAAACACGCTCCTGATCACAGGGGCAGCACTCAAACCAAACTACACTCATCTACAAGCTCCCTCCAGCCTGTTGACAGAGTGATCCCAGCAGTTGTTGAGTTTCTGCTTGCAGAAGCAAATTGCTTCTTGGGGCTGTGCCCCCATCCCCCTCCCGACCCCACAATCCTTCCCTAGGCAAGACAGTGGCTACCACGGGGCAACTCAAAGCCCGCACGGCCAGCTCAGGGAGAGAAATGTGGGCATTAAGCTGGGAAGGGGCCGCAAAGAATGTCACATAACAGAAATCTGACAAAGGAAATTGCCATGTCAAAGCTAGACACTAAAGAGGAAAGCTCACAGAAACACAAGCCAACATACGTTGCTAACTAATCAATTTGCAGTTATTTTAAGCAGTTTGCTTTTTAATGCAGAGTGCAACTGATAATATTTGTTTATTTAAATGCAGATAGATGTATGGATAATAGAGGTAAGCAGCTGCATGCAGAGCTGCAAGTCTTTTCGCTGTCAGTTTTACGCCATCATTAGCAGGGCCCTGCTCAGCAGGGTATGCCATTATGTCTCCTAGGGGCAGTGTAATTATGCTTTGACATAATTAACCCAGTGAGCCCAGGAGGCAGGCCAGCGAAAAATTCAGCTCTAATTATTTGTTATGTGCATGCTAATGAGACCAGCTGTGCTACCATCATACAACACGAGCAAATTAATTTACATGACTACATTTTAAGGCTTTAGCTGACGCCTTGCATTGGGTTGTATGTTATTTGAGGATTTTCAACCGAAAGGACAATAAACCTACAAGATAACCAATCTGTCAACACTATGCATAGAAATACCTCATCAGAATTAAAATACACAGCAAACATTGGATCATTAATATATGAATAATATCTCTAATAAAATGGAGATATTTACAGGTCTGATACAAAAGCTAGAAAGACTTAACACTTGACACAGCTTCATTGTTTCTGGAATACAGCACAAAGTTAATTGCCAAACTGAACTGGAAAACACAACAAACCTGATGTAAAGGTTGGGTTCCTAACGCTGCAATAAAATTGTTTTGAAGGACATTATGGGCAATAGCAGCACTGCGGTACTTGGCTACGGTAATAATGAGGCCCTCAGGGCTGCTAATGACTGTAATACTTGCACAAAATGATTTTGTAACTATTATTATCTGTGTCGGTATTTCATTTCTAATTACCTGTGCTCTGCTTGGGCCTTGTTACACTGGCCGGAGGTTTAGTTTAAATGGTTACAGACTGTGCAGTGCCAGTGTTGTCTCTACAGATCTGTTGAGCAACAATGCCCAAAGAGAGAGACCATTTCAATCCCTTCTCTACCAGGTCACCAAATTTTGCCAAGATGTCAATTGGCCTTGCATCACACCATCCCACACTATAGCGACTACACGTCAAAAGTACTTCATGGGCTGTTCAGTGCGTTGCAATATCCTGAAGTTGTGAAAGACACAAAATAAACAAAATTCATTATTTCACTTGGCTACATAAATTGCACAGCCTGGTAATGAATAATATATGGGTAACTGACCACAAGCATTGTCCTTAAGAGAAGAATCTGCTGGTTTTCTGAGAACTTAGTGAAATAAGGAGTGCTCTGAGCCAGTTTTCAAGTTGCACCAGCCCTCGGCATTTCCTGGTTCCCATGAATATTACAAACACAAAACTAAAATCAATAACCATTCCAATTTTTCCAATTCTTTTGTTTGAAACAGTACAAACTTTCCACATGTATTTTTTTTGTGAATTCATCATAAAAATAGAAGCTGGCATGAAGTGGTTAAGAGAGGGACCTGACATACAGCTAGAAGCTCCACCTGGCTACTTAATGACAACATTAAGCTGAGGAATAAAGACTGGAAGCAATAGGAGCTCCATTTGATTGTAATGTCAGATTTCTGTTAATAATTTATATTTCTGTGTACTTCCAAGCTTAGTTAAAAGAGATGGGTGAAATCACACCAACTAGTCACATTTTCCTCAGACTAGACAAAGCTCTGCCTGTGACAAAGAAAAGTCAAGCCATGATAAGCACTTAGTTCAAAAGATTCTCTCCCCTAAAGTGCATTTTAAAAAAGTCTGTGAAGTGCTGTTCTGGAACTTTATAACAGAACAATGCAGAAAGTTGTATCAACAGGAAGAGCAATCAGGAAAAAGCCCATTAAAGAGCTCAACAATGCCTAGAGGAAGACCAGGACTCATTAAACTTTGGCCCACATGGAAAATCACTGCAATAATGAAAGCGGGATGAGGGAGACACAGAGAGTGTGTATGAGTGTAAACATAGGCTCAGGGAAAGAATACCCACACTGTGTAGGTAAATCACAGATCATTAAATTATCCATTTTAATAGGGAAGCAAAGACTACTTGAGAGCGCTGTTAGGGGGGTGGGGGAGCAGAGCCGGAAATGTTTGCCAGTTTTTGGACAAGACTGCATAAGAAAGAAAATGGAAAGTTACTCAGACAGGAAATCTAGAAACAAAATCAGAAAATGTAAACAAAGAACATTAAAGGTAATGAGAAAAGAATTTAGATTAAGCAGTTGCAATTTCATTCAATGTTGACAGAGGGTACAATGCCAGCAATGCTGGGTATTCGCCATCAGCATTGGACTCTACCCAGTGTTGCTTCCTCACCACAGAAACAAAACTGAATTGAGAGACCAAGTGGAACTGGCTGAGATAAGGGAGTGAATCTGGCACCTTTCTGTCTGTATACTTCAGCTATTAAGTGCTGTAACCAGCCAAGCCAGAGGAGCAACAATAGTGTTAAACAGCAAAGCCATCCTCAGCTTTGAGGCTCCATGTTGTCAGTCTCAAAAACATTTTTTCCCCGTACTGGCATTGGTACAGTTACAGACATTTTCTACTGTATTGGTTGTGAACACAAGTTAAATTACTGCATTGTTCTTATTATCTAATTCCAACATTTTAGATAAACAGACAGATTTAACATTAGAGTATGGAAGTGATTTTGACTTGGAAAATATAGGATTTTGCTGAAGGCTGTGCAAACATTTAAACATGATTGAGAATGGTTTCTAAGTAGGGTGATACAAAAAGGTCTTGTCTGGAGTCTCATGAATTAAGCTCATTCTCTCTACCTGGATGGAAAACCTTGAATGGACCAACAGCAGGGCTGGTAAAATTAAATTGTAACTGTCTAGTTAGTGAAGGACTGAATGAGATTTAACCAGATCTGTTGTCCAGTAATGGAACTGGATATTGGAATAAATGCTCAGAGACAGGGCGAGAATATGGTCACTCTCACTCATCCTGCACAGTAGTCGAGTTGGGACTTGTAGCTAAAGATTATACAAGCTTGCAAATGATTTCCTGGCACCATTCACAGGCACAAAGGGGAGATGGAGGGGGTTGGCAGGGAAAAGTTGCTGTCAATACCAAATAGTAATATCGGAGCATCTTTATAATCTTTAGTAAATGACAAATTTATTCCAACACACTGAGTTGCTCTGGATTGAATAATACTTCATAAATATTAAACAAGTTTTCAAATTGGACACAATACAGTAAGAATGACCTAATTGTTCAAATCACTAAGTATTTATTGCTGCATGTGTACAGTTGTGCATCAGTATTATAGTTAAGCTGTGATTTGAGAAATAACTCTCGTTTATCATTCATCATAGTGTTGTTATTTTGTAATTAACCCTTGAACAAAATCCACAGAGTTAACACAGCACCAATCCTGATTACAGTCGTGGGAAATGAATCCAAACAGGAACATTTTATCAAACAGGAATATTTTATCTGGCAGTGCTCTGCAGACAACAAAGGTGTGACCACCTGCAATTATCCCTCACACAATTCCCATTTCTGCGACTCACACCCAGTCTGTCAATCATGTTATCATGGAACTGCACAACAGGGCATCGGAACTAACACCTTCTCTTGTAAACAGCACCGTTCATGCACTGAAAGGCTTTGCTGTGATCTCTGTGGGTGAAGGGCGAATGCCTATGGGGAAAGGAAGGGGGCAGCTTCACATTTGGATAAAATAATTAAAGAGATGCTGTAAATGATTTTATAGAGGCGTTTATGTAATTACTTATTTGCTGATATGAATTAAAATGTTTATTAATCTCTTTAGCAACATGTGGTTGACTTAACTTTAAATGCAGGCAACATTAGCTGAAGCATGGTTTGTAGACATTTGATTGAAGTGGAATTTCAATTCTTTTTCTAACCACAACAGAAATCGCTTCAGGAGTTCCGGAAAGTTTCTGGAGCTCGAGGCAGTGCCACATGTCAGAGTCCTGTGTCGCTTCCTCACACAGACAATATTTAATTATTTTGTATCACATTTGTGAGATACCTGTCATTACTTCTACCTCCTGGAAAGAGACTGCACTGGGGCACAAGGGCAGTGGTTGGAGAAAGGGGGGGGGGGGGGGTGAGAGGGAAATAAAACAGAAGCAGTGGCAGGGAGGAGTGTTGAACCCAGTAGAATTCTGCACAACCTGCTCGAGTTTTCATAGCAGGTTACAGGGAAGTAATGCGGTACGACAGTGCTGTGGCCCCAGTGGCAGAGTGCGTGGATACAGTGCCACAAGCTGGGGGCAGAGGACAAGGACGCCAGCCATTTCATTCTCTCTCCAGTGAGGCCACACTTGAAAGGCCAGGTGCTTTTAGGTGGGAAGGTGATGGAAACTTCAGACCGATCCCATGGAACTTCCTCAGGCTTGGAATAGAACCTCAAGCCTGATCCTAGTTTACTAATGAAGCTCGCTAAATAAGTAGTTCTTCCACCCTGGTGGAGCATTGTCAGCTCCAGACAAATTACAACAGTTCCTGTGTTTAAAACACATGATGCCATATTTTCTTGCCCGAGGTTAATAACCTCATGAATCCATGCTGCCTGGTACTGAATGGAGAACCATTTAAACTACATACACCATTACTGCCAGATCCAACATCTCTCCCCATCAGTCTCTACCCCTTTAAGCAAGATAAATTCACCTCTGGGACAAACACTTCTGCCTTTTTGCTGAACAGCAAATTTGCCTTCCCTCGCCCTGCTGAATTCTAGCACATCCCCAAGTTCAGAGTCTTCCTCTCACATGGTTAACCCCAATGCCACCTAACCCTCCCACACCGTAATGATAAAGATCAGATGCCTCTTCATAACCCAAACACATATAGCACACCGTCTTTCTGTGTCCTCTGCTTTAGAGATGTTTTGGATTAAAACAAGGGAAAATATTTAAATAAGAGCCATGCATTTATGAATAATAATCAAGGCACAGTTAGTTTTCAGAGAAAAATTAACATACTCAGATTTTAATCCCCAATACACAGATAAAAATCTCATTATCCCATGTAATAAAAACAGAACTCGCCTAATTCAGTCACCATGAGCAACCAAATAACATCCATTTGAATCATCTGTCACAATTTCACAATCACTTGTTACATGTGCAAACTATGTCTCATGGATAAAGCCACTTGGGTCCAATTAACAGATGAACACAAACAGTTTGCTATTGATCTCTGACATCCTCTTCTTTTAAAAAAAGTATGCCGGTGTTCTCTCAGTTCCAGATGACCCACGACATGCTTAAGAACAACCTGCCCAGGAACTCTTAATGCAATGCTACACCTGGGTGGAGTGGTGGTGATGTGGGGGTGGCTGGGGAGGTAAACTGTTTTATGTGAGGCTTCCCTTGATAGTCAAATTCTATTGCTCTCAAGGCTCCAGGCATCTTGCAAGATAGAATTATTGTTACTGTTGTAAACAAACACAGAGGCTTCTCCTCTGCTAATTCTACTGCAAAGTCCAGAAAGCCATAGATCCAGGATGACGTTAGGGAGCACAGACATACAAAAGGGAATGAAAGATCGGCAAAGAGGAGATGTGTCGAGAGGAAACGGCAAAGGACAGGGTTGAAGGAAAACTTAACTAGGTCACCAAATACCTAGGTTGCCAAACAGCAGAATAGCAGAGCTTGGCCCCTTTATGACAAACAACAAAACGTATCAGCTCTCAAGAGGTCTCATGGCCTCCCTGAAGATGCATATCCTGTGCACAGTGACGCAAATCAACCCAATCATATTTGATGTTTTAGATAAAATCTGTTTTTGCAGTTGACAGTAAGTGATGTGCTGTGTGGCCTGTAAAGAATTAGAATACTACACTCCCCAATTTCCTTTTTCTTTGGGCATGAGGGTGGGGAAGCTACAAGGTACCACCAAAGTTCAATGTAGTTTTGCGATAATAACAGGATGAAAGAGGAGAGTAAGAGAAGAATGGAAAAAAATCAGAGAGAGGAACACACAAGACAAGGTGCCTCCATCTGGGTCGTGCCCTCTTCTTGATGCTGCCATCAGGCAGGAGGTACAGAAGCCTGAAGACCCACACCTCAAGGTTCAACAACAGCTTCTTCCCCACTGCCAACAGGTACTTGAACAAACCTGATAAACCCCAACACTACCTTCGACAATATTTCTTTTCTCACTCTCAACTTGCACTAGTGTCATTATGTTTACTTTGTCATGCATGTATAATTTATGCTAATTTAAGTTTATGTTAACTTATGTTTGTCATGTTTGTAATGTACTGTGCTGCTGCTCCAAAAAGCCATATTTTCATGGTATGAATACCCTGCGTATGTATGCCTATGACAATAAACCTGAACTTTAGCTATGGAACTGATTAATGAAATAAATGAAATAGAGAAAGGGAGATTGAGCAAGAAAAGGCACGAGGAAGAACAAGAGAAGGGGGAGAAAGAGATAGAAAATCAAACAAGGGAAAAAAGAACAGGAAAGGAGAAAGGACAAATAAATAAGAGAAATAAACAAAACAGATCAATAAAGGAGGGATGAAAATCTGTGCAACAAGATGGTAAAGAGGACAACGAGACAGAAAAATGAGAGAGGCTGGGGAAAAAAGAAACCATCAAGTTGTTTCAGATTCCTTTTCCTATTTATATTTAATAGTCCTGTAATTACCCCTACAAAAATAAGCAGAATTCCTATAATTATATCAAGCCCAGTAACTTTTTACAGCGCTCAAATTTACTGCAATATTTTCTAATGAAGCCGTCTGCAAATTACCTCCTTATACAGAAATGATCCACTGTTTGATTTGTATCACAAATTGAACTGACCTCGAATAAAGGATGATCATAGAAAACATAATACTATCATACCATGAAAATAACATCAGCATGATTATCATAAATACTGCTCACCACTTACTTTAACAGAATGAGTGATTCTCCACATTTAGTAATGCAGCCCAATCTATTTGTGGCTTTAATATGGAAATTTACAAAAATATTTTATGGGATTATTGTAAACTGATCAACTAGAAATAAAAATATCAGGCTTTAAATATGACCCAAGTGTTCTGCTATAAAGTTAAACTTAACTAAATTTGGAAAATTTCACTTTTTTAAAAATTATTTTTCTAGGTAGAGATTCACATTTTCAATATTTTGGCAAGTTGTACCCACATCAAAACACCATCCAAAAAGAAGCTTAAACATGAATAGTTAAAAATCAAAGTTGAGTCCTTGTTAATCAAAGACGTTATGCAATATTCAACTCACCCAATCCTAAGCATTCAAGAGGATTTGCTAGATGTTCACTGAGCAAGATGAACAGGGCAAAAGTACTTTTTTTCCCTTTTAAAATAATACAGCAGACCCCTGGTGCAGACTTTCACTCAGGGACAAGTGGAAAGTATGGAGGAGGAGGAGAGTGGGAAATTATTTTGCTTAAATCAAGCAAGACAAGCCACTGATGTGGGGAAGTGTAGTGTGGTTATTATGTTATATCATTAGGCAAAGGAAAACTGCACTGATTAAACTTAGTGAGGCTGATCATAACTGTTGCTTTGCTCAGTTGCTGTGAAGTAAAAGTAGCTTAATAATTTGTGTCCGGCCTTGTGTTACCAAGTGTTTTATTGGTTTGCTTCCACAAAGACTCAGGAGGTACATGTACAAGATGTCTCTATCCATAAACCCCGGGTTGTGTACTGCACAGTAGAGGCCTGACCTTAAATGCAAGAATCTTAAACAATTAAAGAAATGAACCCTGCAAAATATCAAAAGCAAATCCCCATTTGTAACAGTCAGTAATACAAATGGTCAAAACTAAACCAGAATTGCTGAGTTTAAAAATTAATCTAACATTCATTTGCAACTTTAAATTGACAAAGTTAAGAAAATACCTTATTGGATCATTTTATAGAGAGCAAAATATTTACCACTTTTTAATTCACTGTGAAGTTGTGGTCCAATTTACTGAAAATGCCACCCTGTTTAACAGTAGTTACTGGGCCATGACAACAAAAATCATAGGCAAAAAGTACTTCTTGCACCAGCAGGTAATTTGTCTGTGAACCATGAAATACTGCTACCAGTGGAGGTATCAACCTCTTAAACTAGAGAGGTGTAACCGAAGTAAACATCAAAGCCCCTAAATCAACATGAAAGCACCCAAACAGACATCAAAAATGAATATCAAGCTGCAGAAATTCCTGTCTGAGGGTTGGATGTGGGAGATTGTTCAAGTCTCTGCCAGTGCCTGCAGGTGGAACTCAATGATGAGACTATGTTCTGAGCCCTCTGCAATAAAAAAATGAATTGGTTGATCCAATGGAATAAAAACATTTTGCCTGCATCGTAACTGGGGAAGGATTTTTTTTAGCGTCTACACTTTCAGCTGAATTCCTTACATCTACAGACAGATATTCTAAAAGCCAAGTTTTCCTGGGGGCACAGCTGCAGACATTATTTTTGGTGCAACTTCTAATACATGTCAGATAACACAATGTTCATTCATCTCGTCACTGCAGCTTACAAAGTTTACACTACTGTGTTTTTTTTGCATGTCTTTTCCTTTAGTTTCAAATTACAGCACAAAGTTTCCATAGCCTTTTAATCCTTCACGTTGATGGGTCATTTATAGCTCTGGTCCCTTCCGTAGACACCTATCAACTTGACAAATCCTTCTCAGAAGTGTTTGCACAGGACCTCAAAGGGACAGCATTCAGTTCCGATATCAGCTAGAGGGCTTGCAAATACAAGTGACAGGCATAGAAACATGTATAAAGTGAATGATTCATAGCAAGTTTATAATGGAGAGATCAGCAGTCAGAAAAGCAGGCAGTAATTTACAGCCAGCAATTCACTTATCACCTCTCCACAATTCTGACATTAATTATGGTATTTGCACATTTCACTAGTCTTTTTAGTTACTCCCACCTTTATGAACAATTTTAAAAGGAATCTAGGTTTAATACTTTAATTACATATGTACAGACACTGTGATCATATATTTGCTAAATTAAGATTAGTCCCTGCATTCTCTCAGAATCTGTGATTTCGGTCTTAGTCAAAAAAACTCAGACCTTTCAAAGTGACAACAGTGAATGGAAATACATTAAAACCATAGGAGCATTACAACATGTCAAGCAGGTGCTTGTGAGTGGCCTTAAAGAGTAATTACTGACAGGGAGAGAGTTACAAGGCTGTGAAGCAGCATCTAGTTCTTATGATGTCACAGTGTGAGGGCCTTGAACTCTTTTCCTTGATGATTCTCGCTCCTCCTCCACATTATTCAACACTTTTAGCTTACTTGTGGGAGGATTATTTTTGTACCAGCTGCAGTTGCTAACCTGCCCTTGATGTGCGAGGAGATTCAAAGTGTATTATTGGAACATTGAGGAAAAAGAGCATTACATTTCTTGAAGAATTAAATTCAGAATTCCAGAGTCAAAGTCAATGTTCCAACTACACAAAGTAAATAACAAGAACTTCCATTTATAATGAAGTAGCAGGGACATCACAAGGATCTTTGCTTTGTTACTGGGTAAAAATGGATGTTGGGACACAGAAGGAGACATTAGGGCAGACAACTTAAGGCTTGATCAAAGAGGAAGGTTAGAGAAGCATCTTAAGAGAGTAATAAGGAAAATTAAAGTTAGTTCTGTTTATCAGGAGAACTCAAGTTGTTTGCAGCTAAGAACATGACTGCTATTTAAAATTCAACATGATTTTGTATTTGTCTGCTCAAACACAACCTGAAATAAATTGATTTTTTGCTGGTGGTATACCTGTCATTAACTTGTGGTGCTGGCAATAAAAGACAGCTTCATCTTTGAACTCCATTGTAAACAAATTACTTTACATTTGGTGTTCTTATAAACCATGGCTTTTCTATTGCACACATTGTAATCTTAAATGACTATCATTTAAGATTACAATGTCTGCAATAGAAAAGCCATGGTTTATAAGAACACCAAATGTAAATCCTGTTCAAAGTATGCTGAACAGGACACACAGACCAATATGCTTCAATGATATGAGTTTAACATTCTGAGTTGAATACTGAATAATGCATAAAAATTGCTTTACACAGACATTCAGCCACGTGAGAAGGGCTATTATTACAGATGGATCAATATCTAAATGTCTTCTTACCTGGTGCTTCTATTAATTGCTTGTAAACATTAAGAAAGGCAGCCTCAGCCTCCTTGCTTCTTTTACTAAGTGCTACCACCTGAAAAAAAGAACAATTACCAAAGATTTATATCCTCAATCATTATGATGATTTACATTAGATCATTTGCGACAGGTCCATTAAATGCAGACCTAGAACCTATACTTTCAAACAAGTAGGAGTAATGACAGCAGAATGATGCTCAATAATCACTTGGTCAAACCATAGGATTGCCATGAAATTAATTTAGGAAAGAAACTGAAAGATGCCAAGGAACACATGCCTTTTGAATCCTGTGGGTTCCCCACTGCCTGCAGGCACAGCCCAACCCACTTGAATATTTTTATATCCTGACTAAGCTGAAGTAATCATAGGGAAAACCTCCAAGAAAAATTCAAGGAAGTTACTCAGTTACTCAGCTGCTAATAGATCATTGCAAGAAAAGCAAGAAAAATTGGAACAATTCCTCTTAAATGGGGTCAA
Organism: Pristis pectinata; assembly: GCF_009764475.1. NCBI lineage: Eukaryota > Metazoa > Chordata > Chondrichthyes > Rhinopristiformes > Pristidae > Pristis > Pristis pectinata. The sequence continues at coordinate 25,587,467 of NC_067421.1, read as the reverse complement.
TGGGCACTTCAGAAAGATTACTAAAGCTCTTGCAAGCAGTCTGTGCTGTGTAGTAACCTGATGAAAAATGAATGCAGGTGAGCTGTGTAACCTGGGATACCGATCGGTCACCTGGATGGGTGCATCAATATCGATTCCATTAGACTGTCAGTTTAGGAACAATTCCATTGTTGGTCACTTATTTCAACCTTTTGTGTGTTGCTCCTCAAGTTGCAATGGCCAGTTTAACCATTCACTCAACACAAGAACCTTTAAAAAATCTTATCTTTTGACCCAATTTAGTTACCAAACTAAAAGCTCATCTTTGGGCTTTGCTTCTACATCACAAGACTGAAGTCAGAAATGCTGCAAAAGCCAGCAGCTCTATCAACGTCTTTCAAGGGGAAAAAGACAGCTTAACATTTCAGGCACAAACCCTCATTAACGGTTTTACAGGATGGTGGGCTGAGAGAGTACACAGGCATTTGCGTCAATTTAAAAATGTTCATTTCACAGAAGCTGGCAAACCTGCCCCAGAACTGCCAGTAGTTTCATTCGTTATTGAAGATTTTTAGCACCAGTGGCTTTGGTTTCCTTACCTTCTATGAATTTTTAGTTAAATTTTCTTATGCATCACCATTCTGAGCTGCAGTGCACACTTTAGAGCGATTTTCTTGTTTTATATGAAGCTAACACTTTAAGTCACCAAAACACAGAGTGATGGATTTCTGGCTAAAATGAATTTTACAGGAAGACTACAGCCTGGTAAATGCACAATGGCAAAAGGATTGAAGTCTGAGTAAAAGGCATCTGTGCAGTATTAAGTGATCTCTTGGTACATATGACTGCTTGTGTGCTTTATGCAATCAATGAGGCTCTGAGATTGACATATACATTTACTAACTATGGTTGCAGAATATTAAAAATAAACAATAAAATTCAAAAGCAACTTTGTTCAAGCAAGGCCACAGTTCAACAACAGGAGCTGTCAGGCTGGCAGCCAAGGGTTAACCCCCATATTACCTATAAAGATTAAAGTTACCCAGAGACAACTATCGTATTGATTATATCCCAGAGTAAGATTTTAAAAATTTAAGCTTTGTTTTCGTATGCCAAAATAATGAACTGTGCAGAACACACAAATCAATGAAACACACAATTATTATCTGTAGGGTCTGGCAAGGACTTAAGTGGACTCCACAAAACAGTTCCAAGCCGAATAGGGATAGTCACAGATTGGTACCTCTTACAGAGGGAGTGTATGCCTGCTGGTCATTTCAGATTTTAAAAACTGTCCATTAAATGACTCCCTGACAAACCCAATGAACAAATCACAAATGGATTAGAGAAGTTCTCCATGCAATTTCAAACATTTTCCTCTGCAGTTACTCAGTATTTAGCAGCCTGATGTCTGTCTGCATTTTGCACAGACCCAGACCTGGTAAAAGACAAGGGCTTCCCACATCAAATGCTAAAGTCTGGCATCTTTTCTTTTTCTTCCCCGCATACAAAAGCTGAACATCCATTCCTTTGGCACACAGCTATTTATAACGGACACCAAGGTTTCACTAAGTAATATAACGATCAATTATTTAAACTGGCTGTATCCCGAGGAATTTGGATGATAAGAAATGCTGTTTTACAATTAGATGTGGATTTTTGAAACAGTATTACATCAGGACGTAGTTTCTCAAACAGCAGAAAACCCAGCGGAACGAAAGCTGTCTGAGGAATAGATGGCTTGGCATTAGATCTCATTAATCTACCTATGTGTTGTGTAGCAGAGTGTGGTACTGCAGCTTCCTGAGCAAGCAGAGACCAAGCACTCCCTCAACAGGGAGGAGGGGAAATAGTGACTGACCACGGAGCAGCAATGGCGGAAAGCTGCGAGTAATCTCCTGCTTATTCACTCGGAGAACGCTGCTCAATACAAGAATTTAATTAGGAACTCACCTGACATCTGGCTGCATTTGTTTTCTAGTGGGGAAAGTGGGTGTAGGTGATCACTGAATAACAATGAAATAGGGAAGACCTGGACTGATTTTTGCCCTCACTTTCTCAAAAGCATGGCCATCATATTGAGCCCATCTTTTTCTGGAACATCCCATACATCTCACTGGAAGACAGATTTACAAAGGAGCTGCCATTTTATGAATTTCACAGTGACGGTTGGCGAGATGGGGAACATCAACAGCAACTTGGAATGTCCACAACACCAAGTCATAGAATCAATAAACACAAGGAAACTACACATCTAGAATAATAGAGGGCTGAGCTGTCACCTCCACATTCTCAGCCACCACTCTGGGCAATAGACACATGCTAATTGACCATGGGCTCCAACATGAAGCCCTTGGCTAGTTTACCCAAAGAATTACTGCAGAATCTGGTGCACAAACCACATTTTTATGTGGTGGTAATCTTGATGGTATGATTTGTGCACTCCTGACCACATGCTACTCTGTCACAAGGCTTAGTCCGTGTGGTCACGACAGCACAATGAGAGAAGGGCTCCCTTATACTACACAGCCTTCAGCTCACTTCATTCAAAAGTAAAACAAACACCGGGTGAATTCTCACTTGGGAGGTTACTGATGACTGAAGTAGAAATCAAAATGATGATTGGTTATTCACACACAGTTAATGTTAATATTCATTTTACAGCCCCAGTACAGGATAATTAATTGCACTGTAAACTCACTTATTTATTCCTTATTCCTCAAACTTACTTTTGAACAAACTGGATTTTCATGCACATTTTAAGAGAATCATTCCTGTGCACTCTCCCTTCGTAGATTCTGCATTAGGAGTCCCACTGTAAGGGCATTGGGCTCTTCTGGTTAATAATGGGAGACCCAAGTGCAAGCAAGTGGGATTCATTTGTTTGGTTTATTGCAAGGGGTGGCCTTAACCTTATCACAGGCTCACTGTATTCAACTGTACCTCTGGTGTAAAAGGGCCTATAAACCTCAAAGAAGATCAAGTGTTGAAATGTCTTGCAAACAATCCAGGTCCTTCAATAAATATGTCATCAAAACTCACTCACATCTTGAAGGTATTCCTGTGTCAAACCATTTCCATGTGATATCCAGCCTCCTCATCCTCACAAAGGCTGCCATAAGGCTTTCAAACCTGCCTTCCATGCAAGATGGCAGCAAAGGTCAAACTTCAAAAATCTAAGGAAATGTTTGAGCCTCATGAACAAATTGCCAGAAACCTCCAACCAGCTAAACCTTACATAGTACTTTGTACCTGTTCACTTCAACCCACTGATTCTTTTGGCTTCAGCAGGACAACCAGCCATTTTCCAACATCACCAGACGTCGTTAGAAAACCCAATTATCACCTGGCTGCTGTCCAAGGAACTGAAAACCACTTCTCACCAGATGCCTCCGCCTGTATAATAAAGATCTTTCTTTGCCGCCCTCTTGGGCCTTAAATGGAAGAATACCGACCCTGGATCTAAGAGTTGCCAGACAAATATAGAATATATAACTATGCTGCAAAGATTTCACCATTAATTGGATCCCGACCTGTGGCTCCTGAGAAACATTGCCCCCGAATCCCATCGTAATTAAAAATAGGAGGTCCAGCTCCTCTTTGTGCAAGGTACCTTTGAGAAATATATCTACATAGAAATACAGCTCTTTCTCAGTTTGTTAAAGATGTCAAACAAAGCTCCCAATGTTCACATATAGAGCTAAAATTTGACATCTACAAGGTAAAGGCCCAAAACAAACCCAGAAATGAGTTTGTCATATTTAAGGAGTTACATTAAATCAGAGCAACAACACAAGCAGGGTAACACGCAGAGGACTTCCCTTCTGTTTCTTTTGCTCTTTCACTGTTCAAGATTAGGAAACAAAAATAAAATTTATAACTGGCAACTGAGGCCTGCAGAATAGAGATAGAGAGAGAGAGAGATGGAGAGATAAAGATATATATATATATATATATACATACATACATATACATACACACAATGTATAGGAGAGAGAAAAGGAGTTTCATTCCACTTATTCTGGTGGTGCTTAGAGACTAACTCAGCTTTTGTTCAACAAAACTTCAGAAAACCAGAAATGGAAAGTCACACTTTAATTCTTTTCCTTAAAATGGAACAGGGCCCACAAGTACTGCAACCATTAATTACTTCAACACCTCTACGGGGTGCCTTCTTCACATGTCCCTTTAATGACCAAGGTCCAAAGTTTCTTTTTTTAAAATTCTGCCAATTACCTTTATAGATCTCTGCAGTGTATAATTCAATATACTTCCCTTGGATATTTTCCAGCCACCTTTACTATTATTTCTACCCTTCTTCTCATACATGTGTTGATCAAGCTCCAGAGCGAGTCCACAGCATGCAGCTCCCTGGCCAGCTCAACCAAGTGACTGTTCACAGGCCAAGTTGGCAAGCTTGTCAACAGACTGCCCCACCCATCACACCCACGTGGCTTCCACCAAATGACATGCGAAGTTGAAAACCAGGATCACTGCCTGCATTTTAAACACAAAATTAAATTCCTGGGAATAAATTAGTTTATTCACTAATTATAAAAAAGCAAGCACATGTACCACTTTTGGCAGGGGTGGCAAGAGAAAGCAAAGATTTGAAAATGTGCATTAGTGAAAATGGATTCATTGTTTTTGGTCTTAAACTACTTCTTGAACCTAAACTGCTCTGATGTATGTAAAATTTGCTCAAAACCAAATGCAGTATATTGTTTACATGATGGTGTGAAAATAAATGATTAAAAATGACAGAAATATAAAGGTAGTAGAATAATTTCCAGCCAAACTGCGTGCACTTTATTGGAAGAAGCAAATTTAAATGATGAACCAGCAAATTAGACTATACCAGCTGTTAGTAATGGCAGGAACTTTAGCCAATGTATGCTTCAGAGCGCAACAGAATTTTATCAGCAAGGCAGCACTCTTGGACCTCAAATTAGATTCCATTAGTCTTGTGTAAAGAGAACCGAGATAATGCATTAATGTGTGAAGTTATTGAGCAAAACATCTTTCTGCACCAGTACAATGCAAAATGGCCCACAATGGGAGTTGTTGCATAAATTGAAGTCCTAAACTTTTTCCTCTGAAAATATGATTGAAGGCACAAGAAACATTATCTAGGATACTTTCTTCAGTTACCAAGTAACTGCTACAACCTGGAGGACAATTTTGGCCTCCTTATTTAGATAGGAATATGGTGACAGGAGGCAATTAAGAACAGGTTCACAGGTTGACTCCTGGGATGAAAGGGTTATCCTATGAACCGGCTGACGCTGAGGGGACATTTTCCCTTGTGGGGGAATATAGTAAGAGAATGCACGGTTTCAGCAACAAAGGAGATGCAACAGGAATTTCTTCTTTCAAGACGGTTGTGAATTTTTAAGAATTCAACCCAAGAGAGCTGTGGAGCCCAAATTATCGAATGTATTCGAGGCTCAGAAGACAGATTTTTGACTATGGGGGCGGGGAGTCAAAGATCCTCGAGAACAGGTAGGAAAGTGGAGCCAAAGCCAAGATCAGATCAGCCACGATCTTGTGGAACAATGGAGCAGGCTCAAGGAGCTGGATGATTTGCTTCTGCTTCCCACTTTATCTTTCTATGCTTTAAGACCATGAGACATAGACCATTCAGCCCATCGAGTATGCTCCGCCATTCGATCACGGGTGATTTATTATTCCCTCTCAACCCATTCTCCTGCTTTCTCCCTGCAACCTTTGATGCCCTTACTAATCAAGAACCTATCAACCTCTGCTTTAAATATACCCAATCACTTGAGCCATCTGTGGCAATACATTCTACAGATACGCCAATGTCTGCTAAAGAAATTCCTCCTCATCTCTGTTCTAAAGGGACATCCTTTTATTCTAAAGCTGTTCACTCTGGTCCTAGACTCTCCCACTACTGGAAACCCTCTCCACGTCCACTCTATCCGGGCCTTTCAATGTTTGGTAGGTTTCAATGAGATCCCCCCTCATCCTTCTAAACTCCAGCAAATACAGGCCCAGAGCCATCAAATGCTCCTCATACATTAACCCTTTCATTCCCGGGATCATTCTTGAAAACTTCCTCTGGTCTATCTCCAACACCAGCACATCCTTCCTTAGATATGGCCCAAAACTGCTCACAATACTCTAAATGTGTTCTGACCACTACCTTACAAAGCCTCAGAATTACATTCTTGCTTTTATATTCTAGTCCTCTTGAAATGAATGCTAACATTGCATTTGCCTTCCTGACTACCAATACAATCCACTTCAATCAGAACAGGCCAATTTTGGAATCATTGTACCCAAGATTCCTATTGCACTGATTGTAGCAAAGAAAGATTCGTTAGGAAGTAAGTTAGAAGTTGGTAACATTTCATTTTACATTTCTTACTAAAACTAGCAGACACAGATTTCAATGTCAGTATTCACTTTACCAAATTGTGTTATAAAGTTATTGTATTCACACAAAATTGCAAATAACTCACATAGCACTACCTACATGTAAAGGGTTATTTGATGATCACTTTTTGAGCAATCACTGCTCCATTTAAAATACTACAAGCTTTTGAAGTAATTCCCTTATAACATTTGATTTTCAATAATTCTAAGCCAAAGTTCAGCTGGCGATGAGTGAAAGAGGTAATTTAGTTATATTCCTAAGCACCTCCACCTTCAAATAGAATTACAGAAATATTCAACAAGAGGGTTCCACTTTAAACAGGAAAACAAATCTCCCAAATTAATGCGCAACTACCAGAGGGACTTTGCTGTTGGGCACTCAGTTTCTGGCAATTCCCTTAAAACCATCAGCCCTGGCACAATATGAAAAAGAAGTAGATCTATTGAAAATCCCAGCCACTTAGATTGGCAGAACTGTAATTAGTAATTATGTAATCATGAATTATAATTACTACAACTGGTGATTATGCAATTATCAGTTAAATTACTGACTTCTAACCTTGACATTCTGGCAGCTGAAGGATTCGCTCCAGTCAAACACAAACTCTCCGAGAAGCATCAAGTCCCTGTCATCAGACAATAGTGAGAGGTCATTTGTAATTCACACACCCATCTCAACAAATTGCCTTGCACCTTCATAACGCTAAGAACGAAGGCTACACTTCACCAGCCACCGAGAAAAATGAACAGCCTTGCCACCTCCACTGAAGTACAGCCCTTCCGTCACATTCACCAGTTCCAGAAAATTACACATGTTTCACTTCCAGAATCAGAGACACATTCCGTGTCAAACAACCCATTTCAGGAGGAGCAGAGAAGAAATGCCATTACTATTAAACAGCTTTAATAACCATTAAATCCTCCAACAGCTTGCAACATGCCAAGTAATAGATATTATTTATTGATGTATCATTAATTTTTGTGTTCCTAATATGCTGTACAATGAGTCAAGGTGAAAAAACACAGCTGTGCTGAAAACACTCTCAGTGATGGATTGCACTCATACACTTGGGCTTTTCAAGGCTGGTGCCTTTCCAGCAAAGCAATTATCATTGTGGAATGCATAATAGCCTAATTAATTACCTTTGTCAGTTCGAGCCATGTGTCATTATTACCATGCGTCACAGCAACTTCACAATCATTTCTAAATGAAAATAGGTTATTAAGTCCCATTTTAATAGCTAGTGTAACTGTGAATTGGCAAGTAAACTGCACCATTGAAAAGATGTACAGGCTTTGCAAAACATGCAGAATGGAATGTGGTACTTTCAGGATCAGCATTCCAGATGGCAATGTCTTCCTAATGTAAACACTTTAAAGACTTGAAAATAATTTTGCCAAGAGTTAGACACACTTACTGAGCCATCCTATCAAGGATTCACCTGTCTGTGCATTATATGGGATTTCTACAGATTAGAAATTCTATTCACCATATCATGAGAATTTTAAATTCCAGATTAAAGCAAATAAAATGGTTCAGCGAAGTTTCAGTTAAATTACCTCTTTCCTGATTCCATGTACATAATGAAGGGGAAATACTAAAGGCCGACTGCAGCTTTGTTAGATAACGCAACGCATTTGTAAAATACTTTCCTGCTCCACTCCGACTTGGCTCAGGCTAATACGGGAAAGCAGATTTTTGTTGTAAAATTTAAAGATATCTAGATTTATACTTTTAGGTCTCCAAAGAAAGGAGATAAATGAGTGTCCTTCCTGCCTGGGACAAATTTGACAGGAACTCAAGTTTATCATCACTGACATATGTCGTGAAATGTGTTGTTTTGCGGCAGAAGTATGCAACCAGTCAGAATGCTCTCCACCGTACATCTGTAGACATCTTCAAGAGTCTTTAGTGACATACCAAATCTCCTCAAACTCCTAATGAAATAGAGCTGCTGGTGTGCTTTCTTTGCAACTGCATCAATGTGTTGGGCCCAAAAAAGATCTTCTGAGATGTTGACACCCAGGAACTTGAAGCTACTGGCCCTTTCCACCGCTGCCCCTCAATGAAGACTGGTGTGTGTTCTTCTGATTTCCCCTTCCTGAAGTCCACAATCAATTCCTTGGTCTTGCTGACATTGAGTGCGAGGCAACTGATCTATCTCACTCCTGTACGCCTCCTCATTGCCATCTGAGATTCTATCAACAACAGTGGTGTCATCAGCGAATTTATAGATGGTGTTTGGGCTGTCCCTAGCCACACAGTCACGAGTGTAGAGAGAGTAGAGCAGTGGGCTAAGCACGCATCCTTGAGGTACACCTGTGTTGATCATCAGCGAGGAGGAGAGGTTACTGCCGATCCACACCAACTGTGGTCTCCTGATAAGGAAGTCGAGGTTCCAGTTGCAGAGGGAGGTACAGAGACCCAGGTTTTTAAGCTTGTTGATTAGTATTCCTGCCCTCACACTCTTTTGTTTTAAAGAGGTTTAAGCACCAACTCCACACACTTTACGAAAATCCACATTCTTGGGGCTGGGTACACTTGAACTCATAACTTTAAATTTGATATTTCTATTCATGGACCTACAGAGATAAAGGATGACAGCAAGGAAATCTGAATACTTTCCTAGTTGCAGACAGACATAGCATCAGATGAAGTTTGATCTGTGCAAAGCCAAGAGCATCCCCATTAGAAGATTAAAAAAAACATTTCCCCAGTTATTCCAAAACCAGACATTCTTGATGCATTACTGAGTATAAGCAGATGGCCTTTCTCAATGAGCAGTTTTGCCAGGGGCTTATCTTCACAAGGAACTTCGTTCAAACTTCACAAAAGATACAAGCTCAGCAGCTCAAGCAATTGTCATGCCATCTTGGAGCCAGTCCAGGCTTGGCCCGAGTCTGGGGTTAGCCAGGGTCTGAGCCGTGCTTGGCCAGAGTACAGGACAGGATCAGCTTGAGGCAGAGCTGGGCCTGGCACAAGGCCAGGCATGGGATTGGCCTGAACTGGATTCAGGCCAAGTCCTAAATGGTGAAAGTCAGTTCCTGAACTGCACCGTGTCACCGAATTCCCACGGTGGCCCACGCTGTCAATGGCAGTGATGAGGTGAGAAGTGTTTGATGTAAAACCTGGAGGCTTCAACTCTACAGTCTACAGCACCGAATCAGACTTACAAGCTTCATTCATGCCTACAGTCTGATAATTGCCCTTTTCCTTCATTCCTGGGAGGAAACACAAGGATGAAAGAATTTGAACAGAAATCAAAAGGCAGAAGGAAATGAGGGTGAGACAAAGACATGCAGAGGTTTCAGAGTGGAGTGTGAATGAAGGGCTCCTACTTGCACAGTAATATAATGGGAGCCCCTCACTCATTCAAAGAGAAGCTGAAGGCACTGGCCCTTTGTGCTCAGTTCTTGAATACTCAAGAAACACAGCTCTCAGGCTGCCCATCACCATTGTGGTTTCCATTGATCTAAACTGCAGGTCACAGAGTCAGTTCTTCCCAAATGCTTAAAATCTGAAAGTTGAATACTTGGTCCCAGAATTTATTTCAAATTTCAAAGCTAAAATTTTTGACAGGATTGTTCAGTGGCTACTCTGCTATAAGACATTTTTTTCCCCCAAAAAATCCCATATATGACACTGGATGAGTTGGTGGTTTAGTTGGAGACCAAACGTAGAGCAGTTGCACAAGCAGTAATCAGGCAGTTATATCAGAGTAAAGAACACACTGGACTCTTAACTGATGAGAATGACACAGACTGCAGCAACTTTAACTTTATTGCAAAATTTGAGAGGGATGAAAACCTTGCTTAAGCTCTTGGAAACTGAAAGCCAAAACCAAACGGTAGAAAGTGTGATCACAGCTGTTTGGTACTGCCCAAGCCTCGGCACAGGCACTGGGTGATGAATACCTCCAATGTATTGTCACAGGGCATCCTGCTTGCGTTAAAGCAATATGAATCCAGCTACCTCTAGCGACAGCTCAAAATCACAAATCGCTGCCTTAGCACGAGACATGAAATGTGGCACCTTTTGAGAGCATCAGTCGCTGCACCTGCAGGAAGGGCCAGGATTATAACATGAATGAATGAATCATGAATTTAGCAGCAATTAGGACTGCTAAACGAAATTTGTACACTTCAGAGTTTAGGAACTCCTCATCTTGAGGTGTGATCCTAAAATTCACTTGATGGTCAAAAAGACAAAAGAACACACACACACAAAGAATGAGACAGGCATCATAGGTTGCCACAAGATCCGATCAGGATAGGAAATACATGTTCAAACTTCACAGTTTCCACGGTGTTGATCCAACATCCCAGATACAATTTAGAAAGAATAGAAAACATTATTAATAATGTGAATTTGATTAGAAATCAGGTTATTTGCCAACATCAAAACATAAAACAAAAAGATCACTGGCATATTTTGTTAGCTGTTACCATAAGCTGCAACCTGGCACAGCTCCCAAACCTAACAGTGGCACCAGAACCAGGACACACCCACATTATACAATGCCTGGCTGGAGTGTGGACCTCCAGATGAGCATTCAAGTTCAACTTCTCCTACAGAGACTGCAATTTCCTGCCCCCCAAGATACGGAGACATACAAGAAAAGTTGGGTCATAATCTTCCAAAGGGCCGCAGCAATTACTATCATAGCCGCTAATGCATATTGACCTTGTTTTAAAATTGGAAGCTGTTTGAACAGCTGCAGGTGCCCAGCAACCTCCTGACTCTGCTCACTGCGTTGTTCTGGGAATTCCCCTGCACCCAAGCTCCCCGCAACCAGTGGTCCTGGCAGGGTACAGACAAGGCCCCATGCTACTGAATGGTAGGAGACAAACCCTTGTGCAGCCTTGCATGAATAATTACAGGTGCTGAGAAAGACTGGATTAAATGTTTGAATTATGCACGGATGTATATTGGAATGAGGAACTGAATGCAATCACAGCCATGATCTTACAAGGGAACCCCGAGAAGCATTCAGTCCAACTCCCAGGAGGTGCATGCAAAGGGCTGGAGCTTCTTCAGACTCCCCTGGACTTGGGAGTCCAGAAACCTGAGACCTAAGACCTGTGTCAGGGAAATGTTGAAGGGTGAGAGGAGGTTCCAGCAAAGTGATTTACACAGAAAGAAGATTTTAAATGCTGTGGGATTGAAGACTAAGCCAATGGAAAGACATTGAGCAGAACCTGGGTTGGTAAAGTTATAGTCAGTGGTGAATGTCCTTTCCATAAAGGAAGAGGCTGTTCAGCCTTTCAAATCTACACAGTCTCACAGAACAATCCTACTCTCACATATGCCCATTAACATCCTTGATTCTCCTGTTTTTACAAGGGGCAATTTACAGCAACCTATTAATTTACCAACCAGTACATCTTTAGGGTGTGGGAGAAAACTGGTGCATCTGGGGTAAAACCACGTGGTGACAGGGAGCAGGTGCAAACTCCAACCAGACAGCACCCAAAAATCAGAATCAAAACCCAGGTCACCGGAGTGGTGAGACAGCTGCACTACCTGCAGCACCACTGTACTGGTTGAAGCGAGAAGAATGGCTGGGAGAGCCTTGGAATTGATATGCAGGTACAGAATGTGTAGCAGAGACCAAATGCTTCAGTACTTCCAAGTTGGAAGAAAGGGTGATTTATCAAGAAAGCTATTTCAAACAAAAATACCGCATAGACTATGTTTGTTTACCAAGCAGGACAGTTAGGAGGGAGACAGAATGCAGGAAAATGCTGCTCACTTGTATATGACAAAATGTTAAAAACTATCACAAGATCACAAGACAAGGGAGCAGAAGCAGGCTATTCGGCCCATCGAGTCTGCTCCAAGGAAAGGGAAATAGAAATGAGAAATGAGGGAATGGGGGAAGAAGAAAAAAAACTATTCTAATCGCAATTTCCGGCCTTATCCCCATATCCCTTGATATCCTATTTAGATATCTATCTCCTCCTTGAACGCCCCCACTGATCTGGCTTCCACTGCTGTATGTGGCAAGGAGTTCCACAAGTTCACCACCCTCTGGCTAAAGAAATTTTTCCTCATCTGTTTTGAAACTGTACCCTCTAATTCTAAGATTGTGCCCTCTGGTCCTGGACTCACCCACCAAGGGAAACAGCCTAGCCACATTTACTCTGTCCTTTCCTATCAATATTTTAAATGTCGCTATGAGGTCCCCTCTCATTCTTCTGTACTCCAGCGAGTATAGTCCATGAGCCGACAAACGCTCCTCATACGTAAGCCCTTTCATTCCTGGAATCATCCTCGTAAATCATTAAAGACATTATAGCAGGGCACTTGGAAAAATTCAAGACAATCAGGCAAAATCAACATGGTTTTGTGAAAGGGAAGTTATGCTTGACCAATAATATTAGAGCTCAAGTACTAAAATGTAGTCCCTTCAGTGGATAAAGGGTTAGATGTACTTAAGTTTCCAGACGGCATCTTTTTAAGTTTACAACAGAAAATAAAAAGCTCATGGCTCAGGAGGTAACATATCGGCATGGATAGAGGATTGGCTGACTAACAGGAATGAGAGAATAGGCATAAATGGATCTTTTACTGGGTCCCAAGATGTGATGAGTGGCATGCCACAGGAATCAGTGCTGGGGCCTCAACATTTTACAACTTGTACGGAGAATTTGGATGGAAGCAGAAGGAAAGGTTGCTAAATTTGCTGATGATGTAAAGATAGGTAGTAAATTATGAAGACATCATGAGAAGCTACTAAAGGTACAAGTGAATGAGAAACAATCTGACAAATAGCATATAATGTGGGAAAACATGAAATTGTTCATTTCAGCATGAGCAATGAAAAAGCAGCATTTTATTTGAATGGTGAGAGACCGAAGAGTGCTGGGGTGCAGGGATGTGCACGATTCACACAAGGCTACTATGCACAAGTAATTAGGAAAGCTAGTAGAATATTATGTTTATTACCAGGAAAATTGAATACAAAAGTAAGGAGGTTATACTTCACTTATGTAGGGCAAAAGGTGAGAGCACATCTGGAGTACTGTGTACAGTAATGGTCTCTTTAAGGATGGATGTTGATGTGTTGGAAGCAGTTCAGAGGTTTTCTGGACCAATACCTGGAAAGGGCAGGTTGTTTTATGAGGAACAGTTTGACGGCTTGGCTCGTGTCCACTAGCGTTTAGAGTGAGAGGGGACTTGCAAGATCCTCAGGGAACTTGACAGGATGAACATGGTGAGGACATTTCCTCTTGTCAAAGAATCTAGAACTAGGACAAGGATAACTAAAAATAAGAAATTGCCAAATAATGATGAGGTGAATTTTTCTTCTGCAGGGGTGAGTGTTTTTGGGTAGATAATTAAGAGAGTGAAAGTCTACTGAGAACAGTCAAGGAATGCAGGAGTTGAGATTACAATCAGATCAACAATGATCTTGTTGAAAGGCTCGTTTCTGTTCTTCATATGTTAGTTACCAATATTAAAGAGTTCCCTGTGCTGGTGAAGTGATACCCAGTTCATTTCTGATTTTGGGCTATTCTCATACATAAAGCAAGCCCACCCACCTACCTTCCCCCTCTCACCTGGGCTCGCCTATCACCTGAACTCACCTGCCTACATGTGTTCCTCCTCCTCCCCCCCACCTTCTTATTCTGGCTTCTGCCCTCTTCCTTTCTAGTCCTGATGAAGGGTCTTGGCCTGAAAAGTCGACTGTTTATTTCCCTCCATGGAAGCTGCCTGACCTGCTGAGTTCCTCCAGCACATTTTGTGCATTGCTCCAGATTCCAACATCTGCAGAATTTCTTGTTTCCACCTCTGTGATGGCTCTGGAAGATTTTCATAATCAGATTTATTATCACTGACTTACATGCTATGAAATTTGTTGTTTTGCAGCAGCAGTACAGGGCAAAGACATGAAAATACTACAAATTACTACAAATCTGTTCAGAAATCTGATGGCAGAGGAGAAGAAGTGGTTCCTAAATCGTCGAGTGTGGGTCTTCAGGCTCCTGTACCTCCTCCTGGTCACATCCTGGATGGTGAGGATCCTTCGTGATGTATGCCACTCTTGAGGCACCACCTCTTGAAGACGTCCTCGAATGGTGGGGAGGGTTGTGCCAGTGATGGAGCTGGCCAAGTCTACAACCCTCTGCAGCCTCTTGAGATCCTGTGCATTGTAGCCTCTACACCAGGCTTGATGTAACCAGTCAGAATGCTCTCCACCGTACATCTATAGAAATTTGCAAGTCTCTGGTGACATACCAAATCTCCTCAAACTCCTAACGACGTAGAGCCGCTGGCGTGCCTTCTTTGTGATTGCATCAATGCGTTGGGCCCAGGATAGATCATCTGAGATGTTGATGCCCTGGAACTTGAAGGTCAAATGGCCCAGTTCCATTTTAATTTCCATGTTGTGATATTCTCCAACAGCCACTGGACAGAAGTACAGTTCAAGTCCCACAGTGGCTCATAACTAACACATACACAGGCTGGTCTTTCTTGCAAAGAAAGCAAGTCAATAAGTTTGTGTTATTAACCACAGCTGATATCAGAAGAATCATATGTTTAACTTCAGTCTTTGGGGGCAGAGGAAAAAAGCAGACCTCAAAAGCTCTATTATTAAACTTTTGAAAATGGAAAATGCGAATTGACATTTAGACAAAACCCTTCAATAAACATAATATCACTTTGAATGTCAGCTGATTGCTCCATTCAATACACATTTCTAAAGATAAACATCAGAACAGAGTGGTGCTAAAGTCCTAACCACAATTACGTTTTTAATTTTCATGTTTTGAATTATTAGCTTGGAAATTACTGTAAGCAAAATTTATTGCATTGGTATCAATTTCCTCTTTCCATTAGGTTAACGGTAAACAGATAAAATAAAACCTTCATATGAAACTAAACAGCAGTCTACTTCAGATTTCTACTCATCATAGTTAAACCCCTCACGAGGTCCGGACAAATTAATGTAATCAACTTCACTTTCCTTTTTTAAAAACAGCATTATGAAGCAAAGCAAGTTTGAAATTAATGACTACAATAAATTACGATAATTGATTGTAGTTTGTCCTTTTGAAGTCTGCTCAGTTTCATTTTACCCTTTTCTATTAATAATAAGTTTTTTTTTATTGTGTTGCTCAGGGGTTAATGATGCATGGCTATAATAACCATCAGCTGAGTGTTCCAAATGTTTCATCAAACCCCAGGTCCCCTTGCTATTGGATGGTATTTACCAGTCAACCTAGAAGTAGTAGTTACTTCTTTGAGCACAAAATCATTGGGAAGAAGATTATGCCCTGAGAAATAATGGTTTACTGAATGGCACAGTATTTTGCTTCACAGACTAAATAGTTAGAGGTGGATGTAAAATACTACAGCTGGTAAATGTTTAGACAAATGCAACATTCCGTATGTTAATGGGAATCAGTCAACAGTTCTAAATGGCATTGTCCCAGAATATGTTTTAAGTGCAACACTTAATACATCCCTGCCAAAAATCAGAGGAAGGGATAAAACAGAAAGCAACATGCCGACTTTGGTGGTGAATAAACTTCTGGAATGGAAAATGCAGGATGGTGGACAGATAAAAAGGTATGGACCAATCAGGGATTCACCCATGGCAAGTGGTGTTTGATTCATTTAAATTTGAGGGAATTATATAAAGAGAAGGCAAGATTGAGGAATGGACATTGTACAAAGGGTTTACATGAGGCATCTAAGTGCCACATAACAGCATTGTTTCAAGAAAGAAAAGACAAAAAAAAAATCACATTAAATGTGCTGAAGCAAAATTGCACTACTTGGAGAGAGACCCAGAAAGAAAGCAGGAACAAGTGGATATATTTGGGATGGTTGGCTTATAAATTGTGATGTGAGTCTTAGAAAACAAGTAATCTCAGCTATTTATTTCAATAAATTAAGTAAAGGCAACATAAGATTCACAGAATCGTTACAGCAGACACGGAGGCCATTTGGCCCACCACATCCATACTGTCTAAAAGCAATACCCCTCCCCCACATAATATCCCAACCAATTCTTTCCTTTCAGATAGACAGTAACTGATGTGCAAACATTTTTTCCTCCTGTCACCTTTGGTTGTTTTGCCAATCACCTTCATCCTCTGTTGCCCAACTGTTGACCCTTCCACCAATGGGAATCGTTTCTCTCCATTTATTTAGACTATGAAATCATTCTAATAAATCTCTTCAGCCCCACCTCCAAAGCCTTCAGATCTTTCCTAAAAAGTGGAACTTGGCATTGGACACAAAACTCCAGTTGCAGCAGAGCAGTGTTACTGTTCATCATAACTTCTTTGCCCTTGTACACAATGCTTCTCTTTACAAAGTTCAGGATCCCACATTTTTAACCAATTTCCCTACATGCCTTCCCATTTTCAATGAACTATACACATACACCCTTCACATCTCGCTGTTTATGCACTCCTTATATCACCTCTTCACATGCTTCTTCCCAAATTGTAACACTTTGCATTTCCCTCACCTTCATCTTCTACTCATACATCAGCCTATGTCCTTCTACTAGCCTTCTCACAGTTCACCATGCCTCCAAGTTCTGTGTGTTTTGCAAAATTGGAGATTGTACACCCAACTCTAAATCAAGAATATAGTGGGCCTTGCACCAACCCCTAGGGAGCTCTACAGCATACTCCAAGTCTGAAAACCAACATCTTTTGACTTCTACTGTTTCCTTTCAGAGGAAATCACCTGTCAATGCTGCTACAACTCTTTTTATTCTGATGCTTGCAGTCTTGATGGAGTGGCACCTTATCAAATGCCTTTTAGAAGACCACGTTTAAAAATAAGCTGTTTCATGCCCAAATTAAAGGATGCAACAAACCTGTGTGAAAATTCAGAAGGCCAGCAGCACCTTTGGAGTGAACAGATAGGTGGCAGGTACAGTTCAATACTGAAACCTGTCAAGTAATGCAAGGCATGGAAGTCCATTTATCCTTTATAACTCTTAATTGTATGGAATAAGGCAGTTGATACTACACAGATTTTTAACTGAGAATGTAGATATAACAATACACACACACACACACATATATAAAAATAATCACAGCATATAAATTGGGAAGATGTTGTTTAATTTATACAAAGCATTGGTTGGTCCACACTATTCCGTTCTGGATAGCCATTAACAAAAAGCTGAAGCCAAAGGAAGAGCAACTTTTCATAGGTTGATAATAACTGGAACAGAAGGAGGCAGTTAGAGGCTTTCAACATCATCAATAATGAGAGACATAAGAATAGAAAGGAACAAACATTTTGATATGGATTATTAGCTGTTAGAGACAGAAACCATCATTTCAAGGGGGTTGATTAAATAGATTAAAAAGGAAGAATCTAAAAATATAACGGAAAGTTAGCTTTGGAGGCAGTGCAGAGGAGGTTCACCAGGTTGATTCCTGAGATGAGGTGTTTAGCCTATGAGGAGAGATGGAGTCCCCTGGGACTATACTTGCTGGAATTCAGAAGAATGAGAGGGGATCTTATAGAAACATAAAATTATGAAAGGGATAAATAAGATAGAGGCAGGAAAGTTGTTTCCACTGGTAGGCGAGACTAGAACTAGGGGACATAGCCTCAAGATTCAGGGGAGTAGATTTCGGATGGAGATGAGGATGAACTGCTATTCCCAGAGTGTAGTGAATCTGTGGAATTCTCCACCCAAGGAAGCAGCAGAGGCTAACTCATTAAATATATTTAAGACACAGTTAGATAGATTTTTGCATAGAAGGGACATTAAGGGTTACAGGGAAAAGGCAGGTAGGTGGATCCGAGTCCACGGCCGGATTAGCCATGATTTTATTGAATGGCTGAGCAGGCTCGATGGGCCAGATGGCCTACTCCTGCTAGTTCTCATACTCTTATGGAAAGTTTGGACAGCCACAATGAATTTTTATGGTTTCTCTCTCTGCAGCACACCTATGATTTGATGCAAGAACTAAAGTCCCTCAGCAACAAGTTCTAGCAGCTGCTCGACATTAGGAGACAGCAGAGCTACCACTGCTCTGCTGGAGTAACAGAGAAAATAGGTGCAGGAGTAGATCTTGGCTTATCCTCCACCTCAGTAACATGCTCTGACTCACTCTTAACACTCCTTGATGCCTACCTACCTCTCCCTTAAACACATTCAACAACTTGGCCTCCACTGCCTTCCATGGTCAACAATTCTACAGATTCACCAGCCTCCGAGTGAAGAAATGTCTCCTTATCCACAGGCTCTTGTCTTATCCCACATCCTATTACTCTGACCTCTTGTTCTAAACCACACCCCACAGTCAGTCCGTCTGGCCCTGTCAAAATTTTGTACATTTTAACAAGATTGCCTTTCATTCTTCCAAATTTGAGGGAATACAGGCTTAGTCAACCAGATTTCTCCTCATATGACAGGAATCTCCCCATCCCAGAAATCAGTATTGTGAACCTTTGCAGCACTGTGACAAGTATATCCATTCTTGGGTAAACAGGCTTAAAACTGCACACAATAGTCTCGGTGTGGTCTCAGAGCTTTGTACAATTGCAGCAAGACACCTTTGCTCCTGCATTTGAAACCCCTTGCAATGAAGTCTAACTTACCATTTGACTTAAGTGCTTGCTGCAACTGCATGTTTGCTTTCAGTGATTGGTATACTTCAAATCTACCAGCATTTAAATAATACTCTGCCTCTTGGTTTTCCTACTGAAGTGGAAAACATCACATGTATCCACGTTATACTGCATCTGCCGTGTATTTGCACATTCACTCCAAATGTCCAAATCACCTTGAAGCCCCTTTTTGTATGCCCCTCAACTCAAAATCCCATCCAATTTCATGCTGTTGGCAAAATTACAAATGTTACATTTGACTTCCTTATCTAAATCATTGATGTATATTGTGAATATCTGGGGTCTATCACCGATCCACCATCACCATGAGAAAGTCCCATTTATTCTTATTCTTTATTTCCTGTCTTACAGCCAATTTTCAATCCATGCAAGTACACACGTTAACCCCCACTCCCACATTCCCATGCGCTTTAATTACGCACACTAATCTCTGAATGTGGTACTTTGTCAAAGGCCTTCTGAAAATCCAAGTGCAGCACATCCACTGGTTCTTTCATCTATTCTATCCCCATTTCCTCTTTCTTTTTTTAAAAAAAAGGTGGGATTATATTTGCCACATGCAATCTGCAGAAACATTTCCATAATCTACAGACTTTTAGAAGATGATAACCAACGCCATCTCTTTCAGAACTCTAGGATGTGGATCATCTTAGCCAGGGGTTTATTGACTTTCAGTGCCATTCATTTCACCAGCACTACCAGAGTAGTTGTTTAACTGCTCTGTGATTCCTTTCTCCTTAGGAAATTTGCCTGTTTGACTGTAAGGCACTTACTTTTGAGCTCACTGATCTTTTGCTTTTCATACACTTATAGAAGCTTTTATAGTCCACTTATGTTCCTTGCAAAGTTTACCCTGGTATCTTTCCTCTCAATCAAATTCTTGGACCTCTTTTGCTGAATTATAAACTACTTTCAATCCTCAGGTTTATTACCTAATCGTAAACTTTATATACCTTCACTTTGAATTTAATACTATTCTTAACTATTTTTGTTAACCAGAGTTGGGTTCCATTTGCTTTGTGCATTTGCTCCAGAAGGAATGTACAGCTGTTGCCAGGTGCTGCTTTCGTTCCTTAAATGTGAGGCATTGCCAATCCATTGACATGCCTTTTGATGAAGACCCCTAATTTATTATAACCAACTTGCTCTTCAAACGTTTGTCGTTTCCTTTGTTTAAATATAGGACCCTAGGTTTGGATTGAATTACTTCCCTTCCATCTTAAATGAAGTAGTGAGGCAGGTGGAGGGAGGCAAGGCCAGTTGCCCATGCCCCACTGAAATAAAAACACGTTTGTGGGGCAGCAATTATACGGACCGAATTTTATTCCTTCAATTTATCCCTGAAAAAGTCGTCACCAATAGATTTTCCATGACCCAAGTAGTTTGACCAGAATTCTAGACAAGATGAAACCAAAACAGTTACAACACACTGCCCTCATGTTGTAGAGAAATTGCTGGATTTTAACAAAGCAGATCATAATTTTATTTGACTTGGTACACCTTCTCATCAGCATTGTCATGTACAAGTGATGAGATTTTCACAACATACAATATGAACAATTAAACATATTGTAGAAATCCAGGAGTGATGCTGAAAGAAATTGATTTGGAAGCTCTTTTGGAAATTTAGGTTAATATTACGTGGAACAGTAACACTGCAGCATTGTAGCCGGAGCGAGACAAGATTACATTAATCAACAGTTACAAAACAAAAACAGAGAGAAGTGAGTGAAGACGAGTCGAGAGAACAAATTGTGAATGAAAAACATGATGCTGGAGGAACTCAGCAGGCCGGGCAGCATCCGTGGAGAAAAGTAGGCGGTTAACGTTTCGGGTCAGGACCCTGCCTCAGGACAAATTGTGGAGTTTGAGGAATCTCAAATGTGATCTTAAGTGCCAGTAGGATCAGCTGAACAAAAGCAACAAGTATCTGCAACAGATAAATGAGGCTGCCATACCTCTTGGGAATGGAAACACGAGAGTAAGTGATGAACCAACAAGAGTTTGGGTAAAAAAAAAAGAAACCTGGCTCAATAGAGAGATGGAGGATGAACTTATTCCTTTTAAAAGCATCTTTATTTTATTGATTATATTTAGACAACAATAAACTTTTGGAAAAACATTGGAATTATTTTGTCATTTTGGAAAACTTACCTCAGCCTGGAAGGTCTTTAGGAGAGGTGCAACCATTTCTCTAATCTCCTGAAATACAAAGTTTAAAGATAAAGTTGTATCAAAGTCCTCTGCACAAATTCACCCACACAATTTAGACATACTGACCCAATATTCCACCATGCATCTGAGTTCATGAAGCATATGCCAACAACGAAATTACTTTCATAGGGTCAAAACCTGAGGATTATGCAAAGAACAGCATTGCAACTATTGTTCAAGAACTGAGTTAGCCAAGGGAAGACAATGGACTTGGTGCATTTAATTTCTTCTGTAAGTTGTGGGATAAAGTGCCATAGAATCAAAATGGGTGAGGATTCAACTTGCTCCCTCATTTTTTTTATATATAAAGGTGGAAGGCCAGCAGTATTTCTCTGATGGGTTAGCAGGAACGGACAACCCCGTAAGATTTTAAAGAAGTGAGAAGGCTAGAAGTCACTCTGCACCCTGGCTTCTGACTGCAGAAAACTGCTTGACAGATCTTGAAGCAAAAAGAAAACTCCACACATATACCAGTAGTGCAGCAAAAATCGTCTCTCCTGTTAAATTGTCATTGCAATGGCAAAGGACAAAAACACTTGGCACCAGAGAAAGGAAAATATGGGCCATCATGTGATAAATGCAACAGTGAATAATACCCAATTTCAGCAAGATGCCTCAGGACAAAATAAATTGATGTATAAATAAATCTGTCAATCAGAAATAAAAGAACACTATTCTCAAATTAGTTGCCCAAATTAATGAAGGCACAGCATGCATTCAACACACTTACATTGCCCCATTTAACACAACAAATAAAACACACCCAAACTTTTCACAAACGCTTAAGGAAAGTTTAATCACTGAGGCAGAGTAATGAATAGCTCTGTTAAGGAACCTATTTTAAGAGTTTTTAAATGAAATAGAGCAGGAAATAAAGAGAACAAAGAGACCAGAGTTAGAGGAGCATGAATCCGGAAGGCTTTTCGGATTGGCCGTGTGTTAGAATGGAGGTGGTTGTTACAGAGGTAGGGAAGAAATTCAAGTAGAATCATAGAAACGTACAGCACAGGAACTAGCCCTTTCGGCCCACCTCATCCCCGCCGATCGTGATGCTTACCTACATTAATCCCACTTGCCTGCATTAGGTCCATATGCCTCTACGCCCTTCCTATCTTAATACCTATCCAAATACATTTTAAATATTGTTATTGTATCTGCCTCTACCATCTCCACTGGCAGCTCGTTCTGGAAGAAGCTGGAATGAGGATTTTAAATACATGAGAAATTGAGGCAATTTACATTAATAAAGCCAGGGGCATCAAAAGGATGGGACTTGGTGCAGGAAACGATAAGGCACGAGAGTTAAAGTGCTGGAAACTCTCAGCAGGTCAGGCAGCCTCTGGACAGAGAAGCAGTGCTAACATTTCAGGCCCATAGCTATTCATCAGAACCGGAACAAGTTAGAGAGGTAACAAGTTTTGAGACAAATACACGGGGACAGAAATTGCAGGGGCAGAGGGGGATGTCAAAAGAATGATGGTGAAGGTTAAAATGGGTGGTAATGGGTCAAGTAAAGAAGCAAAACAGTTGGTGAAGAGCAGCTGTAAACTGCAGAATCTTTACCAGCAAACACTGTCCATAAAAGAGAAACTAGGAGACTGAGCCAAGTGTGAAAAGTTGCAAAGACAAAGAACACGACAGTTCATCTCCCCATGGATGCCACCTGACCTTTGGCATTTGAGGGTTTGCTGGATTTTCTGCTTTTATTTTGGTTTTCTAACCTCTGCATTTGAGATGATACAGGAACATTTTGAAATGAACTGGAAATTACAAAAGGTAGAAAGCATGTGAAACATTTAGTCTGTAGGTGACAAGTTCCCAGCTGAGGGGTCAGCAGATGACGGGCAGAGGGGGAAGGAAGCAGCCTTTGGGATGGAAAGGACAAAAACGGTCAGAAAATCATTGTGCATTTGAATATGATGCCAAGGGTGCAGCGAGCCTAATATAGCCTGAAACAGTGGCTAGGGAGAGGAATGGAATTGGTGACAAGGGTACAAAATTTGCATTTGAAGCTGGAGGGTGCATATGGGGGTGGTGCCGACAATGGCTTCAGTCCTGCTAACACTTAGCTGGAGGAAATCGTGGTTTATCCAACACTAGATAGGATCACTTTGAAACACTAATCCCTGCCTGTGTGAATGATGGCATTTGAAGAATGTGCTGTATCCAAGTGGTGTTCCACGTGCAAATGATTGAATACGATAGGTTTAAAGCACCGTTTCCTGTTTACTACCCTACAGAGTACCTCCAAAGAAAAAGCAGCTATCCATACACCAGAGGCAAATTAAGAATTTCATTCAGTTTAAATCAACACAGATAGGTCATGATAACTCACCAGCTAAGGGGTTCTATCAAACACTAATGACTCACAGAAGTAGGGACAGAAAGAACTTCTGAAAACTTCTTCCCCTGGATTGTACTTGGATAGAAAAAAGAGGGACAGCTTGGCAGGGGTGGAGGTGCCGCAGGAATGGGAAATAGGTGCCACTTTACAGCAAATGGAAAAAGGTTGAAGTTAGCCCCAAAAAAATAATTTGTGCACCCCAAGTTTCTGAAACCACCTTCAAACATCCTCTGCCGAAAATGTAGCAGGAATGTCACACCAAATCCAGCTTGCTGTCTGCTCATTCCCAGAGCTTCTACAATAGCCGCCTACCCTTCATCAAGGACCCTAAAACTATTACAAAGAGGTGAACGTAACCAAGTACAGTTCTTTTATTTTCTTTCTGCTGATACATTAGGATTTGAAGTCTAATTTTGGCAGACTATATATAAATCTTTATCACCTTCTAAGGAACTTTATATTTTTATTCTACATAGCAGGTGTACTTTGTATTAAATATTAACACCTTGCATCAAATGCAGTGTGTCAGGAGTTGAGGAGAGATTTTTTTCACCCAAAAAGTAGCGTGAATGGGCAGTGGGAGGTAGAAACTCTCGTTGCATATAGAAGGGACTTTGATGAGCACTCAAAGAGCTGTAACCTGCAAGCATTTTTAACCAAGAGCTGGGATGCGAGAACAACCTAAATATAGCTCTGCTCATCAGGGTGGCATGGGCACGATAGGCAAATTACCTACTCCTTTCTGAAAATTTCTACCTTAATTAATAGAGTGCCAATAATTTAACCACCAAGGTTGTGCATCTTCCACCCCATTCCTGAATAATACATCTTAACTTAATAAGGAGATTTTCAAATTAAAGCCACCAACTTCTGTGCTGATCTTTGTTGACCAATGATTCAAATGAAGGCTCAGATAATATGCTTTTGGATAATTCTCTAGTGCAGTGTAGCTTACTGATCTTTCCAACAAAAACTTTTTATCCACTACTCTCTCATCAACTCTCCAGAAGCCTCCAGTAAACTGAAATCAGCCTTGCAAAAATCTGCATCAGCTTTATCCAGCTTCCAAAACCTGTCTGACCAAAAGCTCCTCCCATATACCATTCAAGTATAGTTTTTTCCTTCCTTCCCCCACCTCCCCCCCCCAAACCATATACCATTCATGTACAGTTTTTTCTTCCTACCACCCCCCATTAAGGGTTAGAGCAGCATGAAAATTTCATCTATCACACCACCACTCCTGACAAATCCGTTTGGCCTGCATGGAAAAACAGTAACTGAACTACCCAATATTTCGGCAGCATCCCACTACACTTGTACATCTCTCCAAAGAACATGGAGATGATGATTTCTTCTCAAGTGCAATAGATTCTGGTTTTCAACAGCTGTTTTGAACAACTCAATTCTTCATGCTCTCACATCAGTGTGAAAAATAATCCAAGCTTTTCAAAAAAAAACTGGCACCTGTACAGCATTAATTTCCACAAAGTAGGTCTTTCAGGCAGGGACCAAATTAAACAAGCCTTCTAATTCAATTGGTCTCATTGTGAAATAGTTTTTAGAACAGATCCAAGCAGTCTTAAATGACAGTTGGCTGGGTCAAATGATGCACACTTCACAGTTCCAGCTTTCCACCCCCACAAAGAAGCTTCCATTACCATCACATAATAATGACACCACCTCAAAGCGTTAACTTTTTAGCGATGCAATAAACATCTCCTGAGAATTCCATGCAAATGTCAGCAGGTCATAACAAACCCAAGATCATGGGGGAACCTGCATTTTGATCAGAAATCCAAACTAAACAGAAGTTATGGCTGGCTTATACCCTTAACGCCTCTTTGCTTAACAAAGTTCATGCAAAATAGCATCAAATTTCCACATGGCTACTTGTGACCTTGCCTTTAAAGCCATTACCAACTATTGGGCACCATCTCCAGAGTTAGAAGTCAACTACTGGTAGGACAGAGTATATGGCGGAAACCTTAGGAATGCTGATATATAGAGGGACCTTGCGGTGCAAGCCCACAGCTCACTGGAAGTGATGATTTAGGTGGATATGGCCATGAAGGCGGCACTTGCTTCGTAGGCCAAGGCACTGAGTACAAGAACTGGGACATCATATTACATCCATATGAAACATTGGTAAGACTGCACTTGGCCTATTATGTACAGTTCAGGATGTCACATTTGGGGAAGGAAATGGTAGCAATAGAGAGTGCGCAGAAGAGATTCACTAGGATGTTGCTGGAAGTGGACAACTACAGTTATAAAGGAGGGAATGGATGAGCTAGGTTTATTCTTATTAGAACGGAGTCTGAGGGGTAACCTTATAGAAACTTATAAAATTATGAAGGGCATAGACAAGATAGATAGCCAGAGTCTTTTTCCCAGGGCAGAGATGTCTGGAACTAGAGGACACAAGTTTGAGGTGAAAGGGGAGAAGTTTAAGGAGATTGAAGGGGAATTTTTTTTTGTACATAGAGGGTGGTGGTTATGTGGAACGAACTGCTAGAGGCAGATGCAATCACAGCATTTAAAAGGCATTTGAATAGGAAAGGCAAGAGGGATATGGGCCCAATGCAAGCAAATGGAATTATTGTAGATAAGCATCACGGTCAGCATAGATGCAATAGGCTGAAAGGGCCCATTTCTGTGCTGTACAATTCTATGAATGAATAGGATTACAGAGCACCCACCAAAACTGCACACTGCACTCATCCAATATCCAGCACACTTTTCCAGATGTTAACAGATAACAGAGGGACAAGGATCTGGAATGCTAACCTGGGCTTCCCCAGTGACTTATTTAGTAAGAACAATTGGAACTGAGCCACACTGGCAAGTTTCAGTCCAATTCTCAGTCTATGCCATTTACCAATACCAGCCAGGCTGGTGCAGATACATTGGAATTGGTTTTATAGTTGCCAAGAGGAAGTTAAAGGTGCCCTTATTACCATCTACTGATCATTTCTAGAAAGTGTCTAACTCTGATGTGATATCCCATCAGTTAGACAGACTGCCTACTTCAGCTCGGACAAGTTATTTGGGCAATATACCAGGTGGTTACTTTGGGATTGTAACCTGGCATAAGTCAGATCCAAAGAGGAAAGGTGGAGGAAGAAAAATTAGCAAAATGAATCAACAATTTAAAGACAGTTTCACTGGTACGAGAAGCGAAGCTTTGAACTAGTGATCATCATTTGTTGCTGCAAAAATCACAGTGGTAGTCAAGATTGATAAGATCAGGGTCACTAATGTAACAAATCTGAGCCAAGTGACACAGAATGGAACTCTAACACTTCCACTCTGCAATTCCAGGTCTGAACATAATCATTCACTTAAACCACTAAATTCTGTGCTTTACTCGATGCAATGTGAGAAAACTATAGAAAGTAAAATTGCCATTGGCTCCTGAGTCAAACATAAGACAAAAGCCAAAAGGAAATGTTCTGTCTGTTCTTAGCCTTTTCCTAATGAGTATCCCCCATCTTCCATCCCAAAGAAAGGATACACCCTACTCCTCTTTGGCACCACACCAAAACAATCATTAATCATGAGGAAGCCTTGGGCCTTACAGCTATTTGCCCATGTTGTGGAGAGGGTAAAGGACGGCACTTTTGGGGAATGAGGGGCAGAGGGCGGTGGTGAGGCTATACAGCTAAAGTTATTGTTCTTGCATACATACACACATATACATGGTTGCAGCGGTTTGTGGCTGCAGAAATTAGAAATGGACACCTGCTAACTTTTCCTTGAATAACTTGCAAACAAGTATCATCCCGAGAAGATGGGCACTGATTGGGGTTCAAACCACTTTCCTTCCTGCAAAGCTCAGCCCCTCATTGGAAAAGAATTCAAACTAGTGGGAAAATATTCCCCTTTTTAGAAAACCCAAGCCTGATTGGACAGAGACATATTCTGGTTAGCTTGGGCACATTTCAAGCCATTAGTTACAATTAACGTTCCATTCCTTTTGAGACTTATTGAAATATGAAGGATTGGTTAGCTATTTTGATTAGAGTGATGTACCTCTGGCACATTTCTTTTGAATTCACGGCTCAATTCTATTAGACGCTTGTGAGATTGCTCGCTCTCTTCCTGTCGAGCTGCTAGTTCTGATGCAACTGAATTCAGCTCCTTCTGTGAATAAGATAAGAGACATGGCAAGTTATTATTGAGGAAGTTAGAAGTCTACTTAAGTTTATCACAAACCAGGTCCCAACCGCTACCGATGGTGAGCTGCCAAGAAGGATTAGAAGTAGAATGAGAATCAATGAAAGGCTTTTTAGGTGATCAGATATCTTAGAGAAGTCGATCTCACCAGCAGAACTTTTTCACTAACCCAAATTACCAGTAGCTTAAGACATTTCAGGGACTGAAGTTAGTCAAAATCACAAGTGAGGCCCACTGTTACTTTTAGTATAAGGTAATAGATTTTCTTTTAAAAACAAAGCACCTCAATGTGAGACTTTCTAAACAAGCACCATCTTTTGCAGCTTGCTTGGTGGGTCAAAATGATTAAATGCGTGACTAACTAAAAGATTCAATCATCGACTCCAGTGCAGTGTCATTTAATCTCAGGTGGGGGTGTAACCGCGCCAGTGTCCTGGGTTAGGAAGAAAATAAAATGTCAGGGTATCTGCTCCAGAAAGGAATTCTGAAGTCCCTCAGTTGGGAAGTCAAAGGTGAGGACAAGGCTTGGTTCAGCCTAATAATAGTCATTAAAACTTCAGTTGTGCTATTTGGCCACTTGGGTGCCATGTCAGAGGTCAAGTACTGCCCATCCCTCAGCAAGGATGCAACACTGAGGATGGAGAGGGAGGAGGGTGGGCACACAAGGGGAAAAAAGTAAAATAAAAATCCAGGAACATGAATAAGGAATTTTTACTCATAAGAAAATTCATAAATTCCAAGTTCACACAGTTTGGGGAAAAAAAAGTCATTCAATTCGATGTGGTGTTTCTTTGTGTATGTCACGTTGTGAAGTATACAGCCATTATAAAATATTCATATAACAAATGAAAATGTTCAGCTATCATTTGCATCAACTGCCAAACACAGCAGGATCAGGAATTGTGACAGATTATATAGTTCAAACCACAGAAACAAAGTGAATTTCAAACTTAAAGGAATCAATCATAAGGTATGGCATTTTGTCACTAAATTTAACATATGCAGAAAGAAGTCGTTCTATCTGGAAATTACTTTAAAATGTGAACACAAGACATGTTTCTCTATGGCTTAAGGAACTTATGTCAGCTTATCACAACGAAACTAATTTTGTTTGATGTCTCAATTGTCAGATGGCTTTCTACATGATTAAACATCCTTTCCATACGTTTATTTAGCAAGTGGTCTAATATTTATATCAATGGTCTTATATAGATAAATCGACTCAAATGTAGACAATGGGCTTTACAATGTTCCATAGTTTGTTAATTTTAATGTGAAACATTCAAGAAATTTGTAATTAGTCAATATAAATGATCAGTGAAAAGAATTGGTTCTGTGGAATAAGTCTCGTAGTTATCAATCAGGAGTATTTGTATTAAGCAGCTCAGATAGAGATCAATTTTCTAAAATCAGTATTATTCAGTTTAACAGGAAGTAACAATCTTTACAGATATTATTTCAGCCTTCATAAACAAAATATTGGATGGGAGAATTTCATAAAAAGACAACATTTAGGTTGCCTACTACTTGTGAAGCCCTTTCCTGCAAACATCAATACTCCAGAAACACAGCTTGACAGGAAAGTTTAAGCCTGTTCATTATATGCCATGGCAACATCGCACACCATGCATCTATTAAGCTATGTATGAAGTTACAAGGTGTGAAATGAATTCAGCTATAGATAATTACTGGCAGGAAATCAGATGACTTTAAAGAATTAATGAGTAAACTGTATAAAGATGTAAGCTTGGAAGATTAAAAATTAAAATCAGCATTAAGAGCGAACTCCAGCAAAAGGAGGAGATCCTTCAGGGACTTGGCCAATGGCTTGATGGCTTGAACCAGTGCAAGGCTGACCAGGAAGCTCAGGTTCTAATTGCCACACTATGACCCTCCAACCAATCCTGGCTTCCCAGGCATGGAAGTCACCGAAGAATCTCATTCATTATGCAGCCAAAGCCTGCTGGAAATACATGAACATCAAGCAAAGACGAGAGTAGGCTCGGCTTCTACATCCCTGTCAAAGAACAATCCACCGACAGACACAATTAAGGCTTGTACATCTCAAAATGGTCAAATGGGTGAAGCAGAGGGGTAACGGGCACCATAAATTACAACTCCAAGATCACAATGCCTACGGAAAAGGAGAGGGCAGAATGAGCACTCTTTTAAGGAAGGACAATAGTCTCCCTCTTCAGACAAGTTCCTTGACTCACGAGGTAGCTGCAAAAATCTAAATAATGCCATTTATCCTCACCAAAAACAAATGGTAACCCATTCACAGCCACGCTCTCTTCCATTTGATGCTGCAACTAATTGCAATCAACAGCAGATATCTGACACAGCGACAGCATCAGCAAAATTGTTGCTGAGAGCACAGAATCTTTGTCTAAAAATAATCAGACATTCTGTGTGCTGCTGTTTGTTATAACGGTAATCGATGCTGGAGGCTTTGGATTCCATCAATTTATAGATCTCTACTATTCTGCCTCGTGATTGTGTTCTGCGCACGCTGCCAAGGCAGCGCAGGGCACTGGATGATGAAGATAAGCCCAGATCCTATTCAGACATCCTTTATCAGCTCTGCTTTCTGCAATGCAAAGATGGCTTGAACACAAAGATTAGTTTACTAGCTACGATGTCAAATTTAAGAGTATTGATCAATAAATCAAATCACACAAAATCAATCAGCCAATCAGACAAGCCTAGCAAATCCATTATTGCTGTTTCCCAAAGGCGGCAGCCAGAGCACGAATTCCATCTAAACTGCATTTTCTGGCGCACTGCCAACCACTCGTCCGTCTAATAGACTCCGCAGTAGACGAACACAAACCCAGCAGAACAGCAATAAATTTCTCATCAAATAGCAGATACAGACATGAGATGAACATCTGCTCTACTCTGACAAAGCTTTTGTGCTCAACTGAAATAAATAGTATCTGCAGACTGTGCCTGACAGACCACCCCAAAGGCAGCCTTACCCTAGCCACAGCAGCACATCGGAATATTCTGTCGGTTATTTCAATCAGATAATTTAAACTGACTTCACACCTCTTCCTTCCAAAGTGGAATCAAATTTGAACAGTTGCCGGATCCAGACGGTCAATAAACAGAACATCTAGGGAACTGGCACTAGTCAGGCAACTGACACAGACCTTCTTGTAGTTCTCATCAAGCAGTGATGACCTTAAAAAAAAAACCAAATACTGTAATGTGCTTACCAATAAGACCCAACTGCACTACAAAAGACTTTGAACAAATTGCTTCCCACTAGGAATGGACTTGATTGATTAAAAGACCTGTTATACTCGAAGTTGTTCAGCAGTAAATCCAGTACAAGTTCAGCTGTACTATTGCAAACATTCACACCAGTACAGGAGGGGGAAAAAAGGGAAAAAAAAATCAATCATCCATCTGAATTGTAACTTTTGAGTAGTACATCTGATGCCTGGAGCCCCAATTTCATGTAATGCTGCATGTTAGACCGAAGTTGCTTAACTCTAGGTAATGAAAAGTGGTGGTGGTGTTGTGAAATGAGCTAAGCTTGAGTTACATGCTTTGCTCATTTCAAAAGACCATGTAGAGAAACCAACCACTGGATTTATATCCTACTACTGTCAAAATCTAATCCAGACTTTTGGGAATGCAAAGAAAGTGCGAATTTGTAGTTACATCATAGTCTTCACAAGTGCAGAGCACCCCAATACATTTCACAGTCAAAAATATTTTCAGGTTTAGACAAAATTGCAATGCAAAGTAAGTGGTAGCAAACTTGTGCACCACAAAAGGCCCCACAAATGGCAATTTAGAAAAAGAGTCAAAATAATCTGGTCCTGACAGTTCAGCTGATGGTTAAATGTTGGTAGGGGATACAGAGCTTCTGCAATTTCCTTTGAAGCAACGGGGTCTTTGAAATGGAAGAGAAGGCCTCACTGTAAAACACCACCACAGGTGCCACAGCATCCACCTTATGAGCAGCCTAGAATATTCCCTGGGATACTGCTTGAATCCAGAACTACCTGGCAAACCTTTGAAAGGCACAGTTTGAGGTAAGCATTCCATGCTAGGATGCACAGTTTGGAATGTGCTAACGAAAGAATCAAATTAAAAATGCCAAAGACGTATGGGTTAGGAGCTGTGGGCATGCTATGTTGGCGCCAGAAGAGTGGCAACACCTGCGGGCTGCCCCCAGCATATTCTCAGTAATGCAAAAAAGATGTATTTCGATGAATATGTGACTAATAAGTAAATGCCTCATCTTATCTTAATTACAGCTCTGTCAAAGGAGCAAAGTTACAGGTCCAAAACCAATTGTAACTGTTTATAAACATCAGAAACATCCCAAGACACTTGGAAATGTAAAAGTGGACGAAGGACAAGAGACAAGGTGGTAAATGTGATGAGAAGCTGGGCTTTGAAGAGATTTGGCAAGCATATTCTAGAAAGAGGGGTTGAGTGCTGAAAACTTTATTGCTAATAATGAAGGAAAACCAACAGGAGTATGAATACAATGTACAAAAAAAACACTGGATCAATGTAGACGGCTAACAGAAGTACACAAATAGGACAGGGCAAGGTAGTGAAGGAAATGAAGACAAGGATGCAGATTTAAAGCTGAAGATATTGGAGGAGAGTGAATACAAGTTAGCGGGGACAGATTGGTGCATGGCCAAACAGTGTGGAACAGGATACATATACTTACACTATAGACAAAGTAGAATTTAAGGAACATGAAAGGCAATGGGAGGCTAGTAAGGCAGGCAATGGAATAATGCAGTGGTAAAAGAACTGGTAAGACAGTTCAGAGTTCTGTACCATTGAAGAAATAGAAATAAAAGTAGTGTTGGTGATTAGTTAATGGTGGGTTTGAGCCAAGTTATGACTTAAACAGGCTGCTACACTAATGTTTTTTTGGAAATGCTGGACTCACTAGAATTTAAATCAGCCTGCATTCATTACCACTAATTTTCTCCCAAGGGATTTTTCTAGTTAAGGTGGGACCCTTAATTTATGTCAAAGATGGAAGTAAACAGCTTACATTGAGCAATAAATGAACAATAAGCATGCAAAACAATGCTACAACTCACTGTGCAATTATGTGATTTAAGTTCAAAGTTCTTTCCCTTGCGGTTGCAGAGAATTACATAATGTTTCCTCTTCCCATAGTCCAAATGCCAATGCCTGCAATATTCCGGGCCTTTTGTGCAAGAAAAATGTAAAAAAATTCCAAAAGCAAAAGTGTTTACAGATATAATTTAACTGGAAACTTGCTTCTACATGCTGACCTCTTAAGCACTCACTTACACATTAAGAACCTGTACATGGACAAAAGAAACTCCGATAATTTTAATTGTGTGATTTGATGGGTTGGTTGCTGAGTGGAGAAGCCATAAATATGATGCATTACATCATAATATGTCAGAGAGTGTTACGGTGATGAGCAACTGTGAACATGCAAACCAAATAGCACTGATGCAAAAGATCCAGAAGCAGATTTTAATGAGCCTTCAACAATGGGGAAAGCGAGAACCTTCACAGGTTTTACTTCCAGTCATGGAAAGATTTTCCATAGAACATTTTCACATCACCATCTATGGTCTTGCAAAACTTGATCACTATTACAGGACTAAAAGTTCCAACTAACACAACCAGGACAAAACTTAATTCATGAAAATCAAAAAGAACTGCAGACACAATTAAAGCAGAAAATGCTACAAATGAGCAGCGGGTCAGGCAGCATCTGTAAGAAGATAAATGTCAAAGAGCCTTCAGCAGAACTTGCCTGATCTGCTGAATGTTTCCAGCATTTTGTTTTTTTTTTAAAATTTATTCCATCACCATTTCCTTAATTGTCAATGGAGAGATTGTTGCCCCAGAATCTTCAGGAAAATTCCCAGGACAGATGGTTTTATAGTTCAGAGTTACTGGGAAAAAAAATCATGGGCTTCCAGTGAGGAGTGGAAGGAAAATATCCACAGCCTGATAACTTCAACAACAAACTGCATTTAGACAGAGACTTTAATGCATCAAAATGCCCCAAAAACATTAAAAACAATAAAAATATCAAAATCTGACATCGAACTGAGGGCAGACAAACTGAGGCCACAGAGGGATTTGAAAATGATTAGAATTTGTTTTAAAATCAAGGCATTTATTAACTGGGAGCTGCAGAAGGTCATCAAGCACAAGAGCGAAAAGGACATTGTGCAAGACAAGACCCACAGTAAAATTTTGGATTACCTCAAATTTATGGAGGGTAGGAGGGAGGTCAAGTAGAAGAGCCTTTGGAAATGAACACAAGGTGACAAAGGCACAGATGAAGAATCATTGAGCTGTACAGCACGGAAGTGGGTCCTTCACCCCACCTTGTCCAGAATGACCTTTTTTCCATCTATGTTAATCTAATTTGCCTGCAGTTGGTCCATTTCCTTCCAAATACTTGTTTAAATGTCTCTTAAGCATAGTGATTGTATCTGATTCTGCTGCCTCCCCAGCAGCAAGTTCCAGATATCAACTAGTCCGTGTATTAAAAAAATTACCTCAGATCCCCTTTAAAACTCCTTCCTCTCATCTTAAACCTATGTCCTCGTTTCTTGGGGAAAAGGATTCTAACTATCTACGCCTCTTATAATTTTGTATACCTGTCAGGTCATCCCTCAGCCTCCTTTGCTCCAGGGAAAACAAGCCCAACCTATCCAATCTCTCCCTGTAACTGAAGTCCTCCAAGCCAGGCAGCATCCTGGTAAATCTCCTCTGCACTCTCTCCAGCAAAAATAAACTATGCACAATATTCCAAGTGTAGACTAACCAGTGTTTTGCAAAGTTGCAACACAACATTCTAACTTTTATATTCTATGCCTTGACCTACGAAGGCAAGCCTGCTATATACCTTCTTCACCACCCCCAGCTACCTGTGTGGTAACTTTCAGGGAACAATAGACTTAAACCTCAAAGTTCCTTTTGTTCATCAACATTCCTTAGCACCCCGCCATTTACTGTATATAATTCAGGATTTCAGCAGCAGATGAGCAGAGGCAAAAGGTCAAGTTGAACAACTTTAGAGTTCGAAATAGTTTATCTTGGCGATGGCGGTAATACATGGACCACAGCTTGTCATGGGTCACTTATGCTACCAAAATTACAAACATCTGCTTGAGAGAGTTACCAGGGAAAGGAATGGATTCAGTGGCTAAAGAGTAGAAATTCCAGTAGAGACTTAAGACAATGGTTTCCTCATTCTGAAATGATATTGGAAGTCTGATTTCCTCAGCAGTGTAGGTTACCCATGGAGTTAATTTTAAAACAAAGCTTTTAAACGAGAACAAAAAGATAAATGCCATCTTTCAAAAGACAGCAAAAGAATGGAATCTCAACGAGTGCCTTAACACTTAGTTCAGTTCTTTAATGTTTGGTTGATTAAGGAACAGGGTTTTTGAAGATCAAGAGCTCACAGCTGGCACTAAACAGGCAAATTTACAAAAAACTCCAAATTCACTGGAAGGAAAAGGAAACAGCATCCTGATGGAGGGTTTCAACCCAAAATAAAATCGACAATTCCTCTCCCACCACCGCCATGGAAGCTGCTCGACCCACCGAGTTCTTCCAGCAGATTGTTTGCTGCACATCATTCAAATGCCTGTCACCAGATGTCTGAAGCAGACGCTCTATTCAGTTTTCAGGGAAGAATATTCCCTGGTGGGCAGAAAAAAAGATCAAAGATGTGCTCAAAATTTCTTTGAAGAAGTGCAACTTCCCCATCGACTCCGGAGAATCTCTGGCCCACGATTACTCAAAGTGGCAAAGGTGCAGTCTGGATATCGTTGAGAGCAAACAGAAACCCTGTGCAAGCAGGAGGAGCATACAAACTACCCACCTACCCAGTCAACCAACAACTGCCCCATTTATGTAGCAGTCTGCACTTCCTACAGGGGCCCCAGTTTTCTCCCAACCCACCAAACCAGAGAGGAAGCATGTCACCTTTTCATCCCGGGGGTCTGTCTAAAAAGAAGAATTTACACCAAGTCACAATACTTCATACTGTGGACTCAGAACTTAATAAATTCTATTTAGTAAACAATTCCAACTATTAGAAAAGGTACTGGGGACACAACTTCTAAAGCTTGCATTGCTCTTGTTCCTTCATATCAGAAGGAAAAAACATCTGTTGAAAGCACCAAGCATTTCTAAATAAATAGGGAACCAGTGAACCTTCAGTATTTGATTTATTACCATTAGTAAGATTTGAGAGAAAGTAATTGCAAAAGGAAGCAAGTCCTTCTAAAACCCTCTACCACCAACCCCTTCTCCCCAATCACCCCCCCCCCCCCCCCCCACACAGACAATGTGTTCCACATTAGATTTTAACAGTCTTCTTATTTTACATAGTAATCATCAGTCGAAAGGACTCTGCAAGGCCTGGAAGACAGACATTTATTAAATTGGAAAATAGGAAATGCTCCGCTAAGCCAGACAGAGGAAGCCTTATAGAGCCTGTCTGCTGTTGCCAGTACTGACTGGCCAGTTGCTGATTTAGAGCTGGTCTTATTTCTTTCTAGTTCCGTTCAACTTTGTAGAGATTGGGTTAAAAAGATTAAAAGCTGCTCCCAAATAGTCTGCCCAGGGGTTTCCCACTGCTAGAGTGTGACACTGTGCTTCTGCTTCACTTCAGTTTGAATTAAACAGCAGTCTTTAAGTCCATGGAGGATGATCCTGACAGATGATCACATTCGATGTGGAATATACAGGAAGGACGTTTCACGCAGTCTAATAGTAATGACTTAATTATATTAACTTTATTATTGCAACTTAAGCTATTAACTCCTGGTAGCTCTCAACATTTTCAGTTTGCAATGGTAACTCTTTCTAAACTAAAGGGATCCTTACTCAAAGCAAGCTTTCTAAACCCGTGGTAGTCGTTTCATTCATAAGGGGCGTTTGATAATTTCAGTGGTGGGACCATGCTTTCTAATATATTTTGTCCATTTCCAACACAGTCTTGCATTCCCTCAGGATCATAGATCACCAAGACTAGAATTGCAGAGTTAAGGGAAAGACTGTTTTCCAATACTGTATTCGATTCAAGTCAAGAAATCTTGTTGTGATCACACAGGGCTTAGATGAGACCACATTTGGAACAGTACATGCAGCTTTGAACTCTGTATTTGGAACAGTGCAAAGTTCACCAGATTAACTCCTGGGGTGTAGAGGTTGTCCATTGGCTAGTGTTGCCAACATTGTAGCCCAAGAACAAGGAATGCTTGTGGACGGGGCTCGTCTTGGACAGGTTTTGCTCCATTTGCAACTCTATCAAAGGAGTCTTACCAGACAACATCATGGAGAGTCGCCTCTGTAATCACATCTTTCAATACAATGTGCTGACTACAACTGCACGTGGTATTCGAGCTGTGGCCTAATATTTTACATAACCTCCTTTGGATCTTATGTTCTGAACTACCTTCTCTACCAGTGCTACTACCTTCAGTGATTTTTGGACATGTGCACCAAGGTCATACTGTTCCTCCATATTCCCTAGAGTTCTACCATTCAATGTACCCTAGCCTTACTAGTCCTCCAAAAACGTATCACCTCACATTTTTCCGGATTAAATTCCAGTTGCCATTGCTCAACCAAACTTACCACTCATTGATATCATTCTGCAGCCAAAGACCATGCTCCTCATCAACACCACCAATTTTCATGTCACCTGCAAATTTACTAATCATGCCTCCTACATTAACATCCACATTGTCAACATATAACAAACAGCAAGGATTCTAGCACTAATCCCTGCACTAGACCACTGGTCACAGGCTTCTGATCACAAAAAAGGATCCCATGGGCTGTTATCTTACTGATCCTCCATGAATCGGGAAAAAATGGGGGAAAATCTAATGGAATATTCAATCAATTGGCAAGCAAACCTCTATGACAGTGAGGAAAACTGACCCACATGCACTGCAGTTTAGATGGGTAAGAGATGATCTCATTGGGATGTAAAATATCCTGAGACACTGATACAAAGACAGTCATTTCAGACTGAGCTGAGAAATTTCTTTACATGGATGATCATAAACCTTTGGAATTCTCTCCATCTCAGAGGGCTGTGGATGCTCAGCCATTTAGTCAATAGAAAAAAAAAATTCAACACTAAGGGAATCAAGGGTTACATGGATTGTGAGAAACAGAGGGTAGATGTAGGGATTCAGGCAGGAAAGTACTTGAGTAACAAATAGTGAAGTGAGCTCAAAAGAGGACCACATGGCCGACTCCTGCTTCTTTGATTCTTAAACATTTGGGAGCTATTATCCAAGGTTTAGTGATTTTGACTCCAGTGAGCTATTTACCAATGCGACTTCTGAAAGATTTTGAGCAGAATCAACTCTCCAGGCTTTTTATTTTTCTTGTTGAGAACAGTATATTTTCACCTTGTTAGTTTGAGTAATTACAACCTTAACATGCCCTTCACAAAACAAAGAACAGCTAAATATCTAGGATAAGTTAGCTATAAATGCCAAGAAGCTAAATTATCCTAGTCAGTATTTTTAATTTTCCAAGTTCTTAATTGCCCCACTTTATGTAGCTATAATACAATAAAGATCTGCCCTGTGAATATTTAATAAGGTCATACTTCTCCCAAAGAAATTCTAGGGATTGTTAAGTGAAATGTTTGTCTCCATTTATACCCTTCCAGTTTTCACTCCTTAAGTTGTGCTACCTCATCATTAAACAACAAATTAAAGCATATTGCAATTAAGGCCAAGCTTTGAGGGAAGGATCATAAAGATATTCTGCTCCTATAAAAAGGCAGATGCAACAAATGGTAATAAAACACATGTAAATCATTTTCTACAGAAACACATTGGGAGAGACTTGTGAATGCAAATCAGCCAGCAAGTTATCCTGATTGAAAACTGAAGGTACAAATAAGGTAGGGGAGATTCAAGCCTTTCCTCTATCTGGATACTATCATAGCATATAAATTAAAAGATAACTTCATATAAATGCTTAAATTTTTTTTAAAATTGTTAACCAATAAATATACACGGGAAAAGCTTTCAACAGGATTCATACTGACAAAGCAGGTAAAAGCACCCGAAACACTGCTTGTTCATAAAAAATAATTTTCCCTTTGGAGTATCAGAATTCCAGGTTGTCCAAAGTATTTCCAGTCTGAACTGACACACGGTGATAAGATTAGAAAACAATCATGCTGCAGCGGAGGGGATTTCTCAGTATTATTTCTCCAGGTAAAAGTCTCACCTCTCAGTCAGAAATCATCTCCCCCAACATTCGACGTGCCAACACTTCAACTCCAACCAGGCTTGCGTCAGTGAATACTGAAGGAGAGTTGGGAGGTATGGCTACTTAAGATGCCTTACTTGCTCGCCCAGGTGGTTAGAAAGAACGCCTTGGGTCAAGTCAAAGGAGGGAAGGGTAGTTCTCCCAGTGTCCTGGCTGACAACAAACTAAACAAGATCTTTTTGGCCAATATTCCCTAAAAATCACTAAAACAGTTTATTTGCTCATTATCACATTACTATTTGCTGAACATTGGAGTGAGCAAACTGGTCATTATATTGCTCTGTATCACAATACTGGCCTTCCTGTAAAACTACTTCAGTAGCCAGAGTTTTGAGATCATGACATAAATGGAAATCGTTTCTTCTTTATGTATGTCACTTCTCTTCCTCTCAACTTATAAACTTTTGAAAATGGATAGGAAAAGCCCAGTTGACCACCATGAGCATGGTACATGCTACATACCATCAATATCCACCCTCTTTCCCCCTCAGCAATTAACATCCAAAGTCTGATAATTTCTTGGGAGAAGGGGATCAAAATATCATATACAAGTCTCCTCAGAACAATATTTGCAATATTTCTTTCCTTTACTGAGAGCATACAACTAGCTCCATACAGTTACAGTGGCAGCTCCCAGATGTCTTTGTTAGTGCACCTACCCTGATGTTCTTCACTTGGGGGGGAAAAAAAATGATCCCGCTCCCTTTTGAAAGTGTGAGACAAATTCAGATTTCCCACATTTTGGTAATCTACATAGGAGGTTGTTGATGCTCCCAAAAAAAAAGCGTCACCCGGAGTATTATCTGACCAGTCAGTCATTTTTGTTTTCTATAATCATATGTCCTTTTCACCTCTACTGATCATAGCCTTTCTTTCATTTTATCATGAAATGCAATATCTCCATAGAGACTCTCAAATCAACCTTACCTGCCTGCAATGCAATGTGGAGTTAATGGAACTGATTTGCCAGATCAAGTCGAATCCATCATCATAGTCACTGAGGCTAGGGAGTTTTCCCATACAAAGTACATTTAAAAACCCATTTACGTGTTCAGCCCATCAACATAATTGGGTACCTGTGAAATTAAAATGTTGTCAAAAATGATCAATTTCTGCAGCCACTATATGTCTATTTTATAAGTGAGACAAACTCATTTTTCATATCTGGGTGTAACACAAGTCAGAGGGAGGCAGCATGGAAACAAGCCTACCATGTCTGTGCTGACCAGCAACCATTTTATTTACGCTAATTCTATCCTTTTATTTTCCCCACATTCTACCTTTCATCTACATATTGGAAACAATTTACTGTGGCCAATTAAACTACCAACCTGCACACTTTGGGATGTGGGAGGAAACCAGAGAACCCAGGAGGAAGCCCATCTGGTCACAGGGAGAACGTGCAAATGCCGCACAGACAGCGGCAGAGGTCAGGATTGAAGTCAGACCACTGGTGCTGGGAGGCAGCAGCTCTACTGACTGTGTCGCTGTGCTGCCCATTCACATCAGAGGTAACAACAGCTTTAGGCTTTATCCCACACAAAGGCCTGATAAAAATTGGCACAACAGATACCAGTGTCAATGGTTTGTCACCAGACACATTTATTAACCCGCTTATTATTGAAACAAAACTGATCAACACTAATTCAATTTAAGGAATATCATCTATTTAAACTGATTATCCCTCATCAGTTTACATTTTGTTCTTTCAATGCTAGTTAATTTCCTCAATTTATCCTGAGCTGAATCTAGTTTAAATCATTTTATACTATCATTGCTCCCTATCCCTAATATCCTCCAGTTAACCATCCCACAAAAACTTCTTTTACTCCCCATAGACAATTATTCCCCTTCCCATCACTGATATTCTGACCCTGAACCTAACCCCTCCACTCCACTTTTTGGCAGTACCTTCTGGCAGATAGGCCACAACAATTCCTTTCTATCTCTCTACCTCCTCCTCTTAACCCTTTAAAACTCTCCTTGAAACCCAATTTAACCAAGGTTGTAGTTATGCTTTTTAACATCCCCTTCTATCCCTCAAACATTTCATTGGCAAAAGTTCATTTAAAGTACAATTGGCCATTTTTTTATGTGGATACCCTTTTAACACACAAATTGTTAAATATAATGGGAAAAAATATAGCATTAAGCAAATACCAACATTTGCCCAGATAGTCTACTCTCCCCCCAACATGCCTAAAGCCTCAATCTTGCCTTAAAGGGTTTTACTGACAAATTGCAACCACAGCTCAGACCATAGACCTTCCCCACAGTCATTTGTTCTCTCTTCTAAACAAGTGTAAAATGAAATATATTTTACTACTTTTATGATTGATAGATGAATAAATCATGCTTTGAAGTCACCTGGCACAGATAGCAAATTCCCTTCCAGTCTAGTTAATGCTCAACTGATTTAACTTCTATTATACAAGTTTCACAAGAGACCAGAACATATTTAATATGCACATGCTGCTCCTTGTTTTGATTTTAACAGGACTGTCTAATCCTTTAAACATTCCACAAGACTGGTTTAGATCCACCTTTAAGTAAAAAATTTAATAAACACGAGATGACATCAAGAACAGAAGGAACTAAATGTGATTGTTATCTAAATTGTAATTGTGTTTGATCCACCATAAAAGCCAATTCTTGGATCTTATTAAATGTTAACAGCAATGCCTCAACTCGATCATTCGAAAGGAGCCTTCTGTGGGTTGAGATTAACTAAATTTAGATGTTTTTTTGTGCTGCTTCTGTAAAATGACAGGACCCAATTGTGTCTCAAGTACAGGAGATATCCCGGTCCGCTTTTGATCTACTTGCCACAATGGCAATGGATGAATTCAGACATGAATTAAGCCATCCTCATTCCAGTCCAATGGGCTGCATGGATTTTGTTGTACTGAGCAGAGGAGAAAGGTTTTCTCTGTCAAATGAAGATACCTCAATACAGAAAGATCAACTACTAGACAAAGAAACTAAATTTAAATATTATCAGTAGAATTTAAGTAAACAACTCTTCCTTCCTTGGTGTTAATATGCATTACAGTGCCAGCAACACACTATCTTCCACTCCTGAGAGTCTGGATAAGTAATTCCAAATGAAGCAGTTGTATGCCAACCCAAAACCACATCAACCAAAAATGTTATGTTTTCATGACTTGATAGTTTTGTTGCAAAACAGTACAGTATGATTATTTGTATTGTTGACAATTTCCTCTTTAGTCAAGACTTCTTGTAACCACTGGGTACTTCCCCGAATTATGCAAGAGGGTGCTTTTGGTTTAAAAACAGCACATTAATGTCTTGATTGAGAATGGGCATGGCTACGATTGCTTGAGTGCAGGAAGATTATTTTCTACAATTCTGCACAAACTGTAAAATCAAACTGGCAGCAGTGGTGAGGCAGGTAATGCTGTCTTCTCTCAGCTCCAGCAACCTGGGTTCTATTCTGACCTCAGGGGGTGGGGGCTGGAGAATAGATTACAGAGAAATATGTAGGGCAATAGGATTGATAGGATATCTGAGTGCTGGCAGAGACTTGAGGGCTGATTGGCCTTCATATCACAGGGAAATTTGATAAATGTGAGAAAATAGCAAAGTATTCACTGTGATGAAGGCCATTGTGAGTGGCAATGAATACATGGATTGATGGCATCATTAAGTGAAGATTTTTCCAGTCAGACTTTATCTACCTGGGGGGGGGGAAAAAAAAGTTCTCTCCTCTCCTCACAGAGGGACTTCCTTCTATTAAGGAACACACAAATTATCAATACAGAGTGGAGTCTGTCACCTTCACAAAAGATTTCAGCTCCTGGGATATAGCTGAAAGAAAAGGTACTTGCTGCACTTATGGTACCATTCGTGTCCTCATCCCGATGTAGTGTAGAAAACTAATGCAGGAAGTGCAGCAGCCAGTTCGGGCAGAGCAAGCTCCCAAATTAATAATGATCACTTGGGAGACTCCAGACATTGACATACAAAAAAAAAGACATTTTAATGGATTCTTATTCACCTTCAACATTCTGCAATGCAGGGAAGGCATGAGCAGAGCATTATAAAAAAATAAAGAAAAGCATTTTCATTTAAGAATACTTCATTTTGGGCAAGTGCTCCAGATGGCAGCTCTGTCTTAATGCCTGCGCTTCTCAATGTTAGAAGGCTAAGGATACTAGTTTTATTCCAGAATTTCTGAAATACTTGAGGACTGCATCTTTCAGTTAAGGTGTTAAGCAAACCAAACCTGCTCTTCCAGGCTACTCTAGAAATGAAACAAAGCTGTCACTGATTCACTTGAATGTGTTTCAAGTCAGATTTGCACTGATGTTTGACCAGGGATGTTTATAGCTTTCTTATATAGAATTAGTTGCATCTTTGCCAATGCCATGCTTGCTGGACAATTGTTCCTACTCCTTGACACCCATGGAAATAATAATTTAAAAAAATCAGATATTATTCAAAAGGCAGTTAAGTTCCTCCCAGAGACCTGGCCTTTATTTAACCCTCAACCAAACTTAGTAAAAGGTTATTCTATAGAAAGGTTGGTGGCTTTTCTGATAAAATAGTTATTGAAAACTTGACTGTTTCTCTCACCACAGGTCCTGCCTGACCTTGAGTATTTCCAGCAACTTCTATTTTTATTTTATAGAAGAAATGTGGGCATTATCACAATGCTTACAAATTGGCTGCCATAACTCTTGCATTACAATAACAGTACTATTAAACTGGTTTTAAAGCAATGTAGAAGTTCCTAACAG
The DNA here is from genome assembly GCF_009764475.1 of Pristis pectinata. Classification (NCBI taxonomy): domain Eukaryota; kingdom Metazoa; phylum Chordata; class Chondrichthyes; order Rhinopristiformes; family Pristidae; genus Pristis; species Pristis pectinata. Next base: position 25,543,675 of record NC_067421.1, on the reverse strand, counting down.
CATGAAGCATCACATAAATGCAAATCTCCTTGCAAGTTTACCAATTTAATACAAACCATGATAGAAACCCACCAATAACATTAATACTGAAAAGATGGTAACAGGGAGACTGAGGATGCCAAACACACCAAAATATTAGGTTTTATTTTTATAGCTAAAGGAAATAGCATCCTTGCCCCAGTCCAACATTGCTAAGATCCTTTCCGCATACACAGTTGCCTAAAGTTGGATGTATTTGAGGGATTTTATTCAGGAACTAAAAATTCAGTTCTTCTTTTCCAATACACTTTCAAATTCTGGGTAACCATGCAAATATTCATTTTACTCAGCATGTTATTTTAGCTGGTACCCAAAACGAGTTAATTACATTTGTGCTTAAAAGATTTATTTAAATCTTGTATTAATTATATGCTATTGATTGCAGATTCTAGGAGTTCATTTTATAGTTGGGGAGGCAGACTCTGGGTCAGAAGTCATTTGCCATGTCATTAGAGAATAAGTTAGTTTAAGAGTATCCTTAACAGCAAGGTCCTTTTTATATTTTGATATTCCATGTTCATTGAAGAAGACATTTATATGTAGAGTTTTTCTTTAGTTAATGTGCAATACTCTGGGAAATTATAATCCTCCTGTACCTTTTCTCAAAGCACCAGACAAATGCCGATATTATAACTGTAATCAAACTACAGTTTAAAGCAATGACATTTACAAGTAATGTCCACCAAGAACTACAGGCACTTCTATATAGCCAAGCACAGCAAGCTTCTAAATTGCAACGCCTGCTCAATCAAAAATCGTGCCAAAATAAACCTGTTAGAGACCGCAGTGGAAATTAATTTTCCCTGGGAGCTCCTGTCTACCACTGTCTTTCAAGTTCCTGATCAGCCTTATAAATGAAGTGGATCATAGAATTGTTATGGCACATTCACATCATTGGATTATGCCAGCTCCTTGTGGAGCCATCTATTCAGTCCCATTCCCCTGGCAACCACGTGTGTTATTTTCTCTCAACCGCCAGTCAAATTTCCTTTTGAGAGCCATGAATGACTCCATCTCCACCATCTGCAGAAGCAGGAAGTTCCTGGTCATCAACACTCCGCATAAAGCAGCTTTATCTCGCCTCTCCCTCCTGTGTCTTTTGCCTATTAACAGGACTTACAACATGGAAATTATTGACATTGAGAAGCAAGCTCAGTGAATACACAAAATCAGCTCAGCATCCATTTAGTCTTGTGACAAAGGTTTTTCCCTCAATTAGTTGAAAATAGTTGGATCTTAAAAACATCCTATTCTCTATACACATGGCAAAGACTGGGCCTGCAAACATTAGAAAGCAAAGAAAAGACAGGAAATAAAGTAGCTTTAGCAACCAGGACACAAAATGAAGAGAGCCTCATGAGGGTAGCATAGTGATACTGCAGGTAGCACAGATGCCTCACAGCTCCAGTGACCCAGCTTCAATTCTGACCTCCAGTGATGTGTGTGTGGAGTTTGCATATCCTGTGGTCATTCAAGTTTCCCCAGGGTGCTCGTTTCCCAAAGACATACTAGTTGTTAGGCGAATTGGCCATTGTAAATTGCCCCTAGTGTGGGTGAGTGCTAGGAGAAAAAGGGCCAGAGGGGTTGAAAATGGGGATGCGAGACAGAATAGTTAGAAGGAAATGGTAGGGGAGTGGGACTGATGGGATTGCTCTGAGCCAGCAGAGACTTGATGGACCAAATGGTCTCCTTCTAATTGTGAGAAAATACAAGGATGTATGAGTGAGTGGCGCATGAACTCTGTACAGCTACCTTAATTAAGTTATCTAATCTGTATTTGAACTACATACTGGCTGATTTCCATTAGTATTTTAGAGTGGGGTTTAAATTCTGTTCTTTATTGGATTTGGCCCTTTGACCAACAAGCATTAAATCTCTGAACCTCTGGCAGTCACTTGCTGCTTTGCCGCTTTTGTGAACGGCAGCTACCTCCAAAACAGTGACATTGTCAAATTCTTGCTGACAGAATATTAACGTGTGCTGTCAGAACCAATGTAGTGAATCCCAACTGATTGAAGTCACAACTCAGGCCCCACAATGTGGGAAACAGCACTGCAATTTAACATTTTAACCAAACATGAACTGTTGAGGGCTCCCAGAGAAGATGTTAGTATTAGATTGCTGTACAAACCTTGTCGACAACAAACGTGCATCATTAAGACTCCTCTTGGCAAAGGATCATATAGCCCTTTGTTTTCGTAGCTTCTTGTCACTGAATCCATAAACTGTTCTAGCATCATGCCACGTACAAAGTCAGACAGCTATTGGTTTACTTCCAGTAGTTAAATTTTACTTTTGGTTCTGGTCCTTTCTTTTGGCGTCAAGGAAGTGAACTGAGACCACAAATGTCAGCCTCAGCTTGAGGTCACTCAATCTTGTGGCTGTATACACAACCCAAAATGCCAGGTTTTTCATTACATCCTTCCACTAAATTTAAAAACACAACACCTCTCAATCAACTACTAGTAGGTCAGAACAAACCACACAACAGAACCTCCAAAATCTATCAGCTACAAAGCTGGAAAGTCCAGTTAACAGTGTCCTAACACAACCATAAATCCAAATATTTTTCAGCATGACTAATGTGCAGTATTATTTTGAAACAATAAAGATGATGCTCATCTTTATTATACCAAGACAAAATTCAAACTGATTTATTCCAATACACTTAACAGTCCATTGTCACACTGGACCGCACAATTCTTTTGCCTGTCAGTATCTTGAGTTATGCAGTTCAATGTTGCACCATTGATTTCTGTAAATTTAGCCAGTTTATATTGTACATTGTCCATGTCAACCATGTTTTAAATATTATTTATCTATACCTTTACTCCAAGCTTTAAGCAAAAATCTAAGCTACAAGGCAATCATATTAGGAAACCAAAAGACTTCTGTGAACAGAATCACATCTTCCACAAGGAAGCTTTCAGAATATCCCAAATAACATATAGCCAATGACACACTGTTGAAGCCTCATCACTGATAGACTTTAAACTTTAAAAAACCCACAAAATTCTCCCATGTTAGGAATAATGAAAAAACGTGAAGCTGAATTTCCTTATTCAGTCCCACTTACAGATAAAATAAATTCCCTCTACTCCTATAACTACAGAGTGGGTTAATCATTACACAGAAAATAGTACTTAAATGGTATCCACCTGCTTAATCAAGTGGGAGGGTAGGGATCAGAGTAATGTGCATTGACTAGACAGGTGCAGGATGCAAGCTATGCCTATCCTTTCCCAAGATACATCTTGGCATGTTTATTGCATCCCCTCCCAATGAGTTGTGCATTGTTCTCTGGTCCTTTAAGATGACTGAAGCTGATCCAGGAGATGGCAACGTTTACAAGACACCTACCTGCTGGACAATGCAACATCTGCATCAAGAAGAAATGGTTTAGCTTAAAAGAGAATCAATATTCAACAGACAAGCCAGCATTGCATTCCCCACGGGAACATAGGAACAAGGAGAGGCCATTAGCCCCTTGTGGTTGTTGCATCCCTGTACCTTTGTTGTTGTAATAAGATCATGGCTAACCTGTGATCTAACCCTATACATCTGTGTTTTACAGATATTTCTTAATAACTCCAGTATTTCAGATTTAAAATCATTTAACCCAGCATTAATTGCTGTTTGAGTCAGAAGTTCCAAATTTCTCTCAGCTTGCAAAGGAAGCGATGCCAAACTTTATTCCTAAAAGCCTGCACCTATTGTTCCTTAGACTCGCCAGTAAGCAGAAATATACTCTTTTCCTTGCCAATCTTCTTAATATTTTGAAAACTTTAATCAAACCACCCCTCAACCTTCAAAATTCCATAAAGTACAACTTTACAATTATGTAATTTAACTTAGCAATTCAACCCAAGTGCCATTCTGGTTAACCTGCATTGGCATAAGAGCCTAGCTACCTGACCAAAGCTCAACAGGACCCAGCTATGGATTGGCTTCTGATTGGGCTGGATGAATACATTCTGATAATACAGTGCATCAGGTTATACCATGCCATATTACACCAGGTCAGGACAATTTGCTTAGTACTACTGCATGGTGTTCTTGACCAATCTTTGGCCTTTTATCCTCAAACAGAATAAAAGTTTGAAGTTGTTACATTTATAGCATTGGTTGGGTCAAATGTTTAATACTGCGATAGGTTCCAGTTTTATACTTGAAAAGACTTCCATCCAGAACTGCTCTCAGAACAAAGAGTGTGATCCAAGCACAGTTCCCATAGACTCCCATCCCTCTAGATGGAAAGCGCAGCAGTCCATTGGTCCTTTTAGTTATTTTCTGCATCTATACATGGACTCCCAAGTATCTTTGGGTTTCATTGCTTCTAAGATTGCAGTATAAAGGAAACAATTCTATCCTTTTTAGCATTCAAACTTGATTTGACTGCCTACAATGAAACCCATTTGGCAAGGCTGTATCCATTCACTTAATCTATTAATCTCTTTGCAAGTTAATGCTGCTATCCATACTGCATAGCAAAGCCAATATTTTCCAACAGTCAAACTAGCTCTGACCTTCCTTAACTTGCAAACTCTACCCCTCTTTATTCTATCCATTTAAAATATTTCACCACATAAAACATTTCTCCCACCACCCCACCCCCACAACTTCTTTCATAAGCAAACTTCTAACAAACAAACCGTTTGGCTACTTTTCTTTGAACCAATATATCTGTACACAAGGGATTAATCTAGTGAACCCCCCCCCCCCCCATAACTTTTCCAAACATTCAATAACAGTTTGTGCAGTATTAATGATGGAGAAACTGTTGCTGTTCCCCTAACTGCACTTGAAACTGACAGTAACCTCGGTGTTTCTCAACCAACCAAAAGGTTAAAGAAAACAGAAAATGCTGGAAGTACTCAGCTGGTCAGAAACCAAACATCTGAAAAGGGGCAATCCACACCATAGAGATTGCTTAATACTTATGTGCAGCTTTCTTCAAGGTCAGAGTGTCATTGCTTCACCATTGACTGTAGAATCCAGGCCAAGTCCTCCTACCACATGGGAGAACTTGCATTTTGCAGAATCCTAAATAAATCTTTATCATGATCTTGTAAAAAGACAAAATGACTTCTTTTGTATCGAATTGTGTTTTAGATGCAACAAGGTTTCCTTGGTGTTTGAAAAAGCTTTACGCCACGGTTCATGAATTTTTAAGGACTAATCTTTCTCTTCAATTACTGTCTTCAGTTTAGAACATAGAACAGTACAGCACAATACAGGCCCTTCAGCCCACAATGTTGTGCTGAACTTTAAACCTCGCCTAAGACTATCTAAACCCTACTCCCACATATCCCTCTATTTTAAATTTCTCCATATGCTTATCTAGTAATCTCTTGCATTTGACCAATGTACCTGCCTCCACCACCACCCCAGGCAGCACATTCCATGTCCCAACCACACTCTGCGTAAAAAACCTCCCTCTGATATCTCGCTTGAACTTCCCACCCATTACTTTAAAGCCATGCCCTCTTGTATTGAACATTGGTGCCCTGGGAAAGAGGCGCTAGCTGTCTACTCTATCTAAATATTTTGTACACCTCTGTCATGTCTCCTCTCATCCTCCTCTCCAAAGAGTAAAGCCCTAGCTCCCTTAGTCTATCCTCATAATCCATACTCTCTAAACTAGGCAGCATCCTGGTAAATCTCCTTTGCACCCTTTCCAACACTTCCACATCCTTCCTATAATGAGGTGACCAGAACTGGACACAGTACTCCAAGTGTGGTCTAACCAGAGTTTTGTAGAGCCGCATCATTACCTCACGGCTCTTAAACTCGATCCCTCGACTTATGAAAGCTAACATCCCATAAGCTTTCTTAACTACCCTATCCACCTGTGAGGCAACTTTCAGTGATCTGTGGATATGAACCCCCAGATCCCTCTGCTCCTCTACACTACCCAGTATCCTGCCACTAACCTTGTACTCTGCCTTGGACTTTGTCCTTCCAAAGTGTACCACCTCACACTTCTCTGGATTGAACTCCATCTGCCACTTCTCAGCCCAGCTCTGCATCCTATCAATATCCCTCTGCAATCTTTGACGGTCCTCCACACTATCCACAACACCACTGACCTTTGTGTCATCTGCAAACTTGCTAACCCACCCTTCCACCCCCTCATCTAAGTCATTAATAAATACCACAAAAAGTAGAGGTCCCAGAACTGATCCTTGTAGGACACTGCTAGTCACAGCCCTCCAATCCGAATGCACTCCCTCCACCACAACCTTCTGCCTTCTGCAGGCAAGCCAATTCTGAATCCACACAGCCAAGCCTCCCTGGATCCCATGCCCTCTGACCTTCTGAAGCCTACCATGTGGAACCTTGACAAATGCCTTATTAAAATCCATGTAGACCACATCTACTACACTACCCTCATCAATCTGTCTGGTCACCTCTTCAAAGAACCCTATCAGGTTTGTGAGGCATGATCTGTTCTTCACAATGCCATGCTGGCTGTCCCTGATCAGACCATGAATCTCCAAATGCCCATAGATCCTATATAGTATATACTCAAAAGAACAGCATTGTTCCCAGTTTGATACCCAAAAGAACAGCATTGTGCACTTGGGATGTTCTAACATTAAAAAGGTAAATATTGTTTGGCAACATGAACACATTTCAATTCCAGATCAGTTTGCAATAGTGTGGATAGTTCACATCTTCTACAAGTGTGTACATTGATGTCCAAATACCTGGGAAGATGGATTCCAATACCAATTCCCAAGACATCATCAGTAACTGGGCTCTAAGCACATCCAAATCCATTGACAAATTTCTGCCTAAGGCAGTCAAACTTGAATCAATTCACTGTAGAGGATTTCCACCATTTCTGCAAGAGTCTTGGGGAGCAGCCTCTTCGAAGATACAAAATCAAGCTCCCCACCTCCCCGAGTTTCAAGTAGACAAATATGGACTAACTTAGTAACTCCAGCAAAAATTCAAAGTAAAACAAGCTTTTACTTCCTAAGCAGTTGTGCCAACTTCAAGTACTAATGTTTTTCCCATACTCATGAACCAGCCAGCTGCTGGTTAATCTTGCTTTGCTACTCCCACTACTGACTAAATAAAAAGAAATGCAAAATCCACTACACTTTCTGGTAACTCAAGAGATTATCATTAATGAATCTGCGAAACAGAGCCCACACTTCCACTCTCATTTCCCTTCATCAGTGCAAACAAAAACAAAGAAAAATGGAAAATCCTCTTTTCTCTGTAGCAACTCTATCAATGCAGCAAGAATTTCGTTCCAGATTCACCAAGTGATAAGAACTGAAACCACTTTAGCAAAGCCATTATGCTGCAATTGTTCTTCACAAATACTCATGATCTTGTTCCAATCTGATAATTACTTCAATGATTTTTTTTAACTGATTGAATAAAGGCAAACATACACCCCCACAGATGCTGCTGGACCTGCTGAGTGTTTTCTCTTTTCTATTTTTATTTTGGATTTCCAACATCTGCAGTTTTTTGCTTCAACTACGATTCCATTCACTGCAACGCCTTCCTGGAATGCCCATCGTGAAGCAGCTCTGCCTGACTCCCATCCATTTCCTTTACCTTGTTCACCCCCAATTGTTCTGGATAAAGTGTTGACCAAAACTTAACTTCCACATCACTTCTTGGAGCCTCCAGCTCCAACTTATTCTGCATGGATTACAACCAAAACATTACCCATCAGAATTCAGGTCCATTCACACTCAGATACATTCACAAGGCAGTCCCCAGGTTACCCAGTCAGACAGGGTTCCTTTCCCGAGAACTATTCGCAATCCATACTATTCATAAGTCAGATCACAGAAACAGCCGCAACGGGAGAGCGAGCGGGTGCAAGAACAGCAGCCACCAGCCAGCCTCACTAACTTGGAGAGTGAATGAGCGAATCTGCTCAGTGCTCCCAGCTCCACTCCGCTCAGCTCAACCCAGCCCCTGATCTTTGTGGCTTGAAGGGGAGATGGAGGAGCGAAGGCACATGGAAGTGTCCCTGTTCCCACCCAGCAGAAGATGCCTGCAACCCCGCCAAATCCATCCTCCCCACAGTCCCCAGGAATCCTCCCTGCAGACTGTGTACCTTTCTCCTTACTACATAATTCCTGACCCAATGGGATCCCTGGAGTATTTCCATTTTCCCCCACTCACTCAGTCCAACTATCCTACTCTGAACTTGCAGCATTCTGGCCACTAGGGATCAACCCCAAAATCTGACAGGTGGCATTGCTTTGGTTTGTCAAACTCCAACAGCACAAAAGTTAACTCTCAGTTACTTCATACCTCCTTATAGACACCAATCCAAACATATAACATCACACCATTGTCTCACTGACCATCTCACCTCTAGGAGATCTTCCCTCCACAGGCTTCAGCCTCATGGGCCCCAACTCTACAGTGTCCCACTTCCATCCCCTCCCAAAAGATCCACAAGCAGGACTGCCCTGGTAGACACATTCTTTCAGCCTGTTCTCACCCACAGAGTCATTTCTTCCTGACCTTAACTAGGTTTTCTCATCTTGTTCCGTCCCCTCCCACTTTCATCCGGGACGCATCTGATGTCATTGACTATTTCCAGTTGCTTTATCCTCAACATGCACATCCCTGCCCTCTACCCCTCCATTCCACACTAGGATAGCTTGAGAGCACTTTACTTTTTCCTGGAGCAAAGGCCCAATCAGTCCACCTCCATCAAAATAAGTTTGGGGAGCAGCACCTCATCTTCTATCTGGGCACTTGGAGCCCTCAGGACTCAATTATGAATTTAACAGTTTTGCTCTGTCTCCATCTCTCTTCCCCCACCCCCCCAAAGAAAGCTTTCAACTTCGATTTTTTTTTCTTTTCTGCTCCTTGCTGCCGATTTATCTCAATAACTTTGGTCTGCATCCTACAACACGTCCCCTCTTCTCTCCATCCCACCTCCCCTCTAAAGAACACTCATCTTCCTACTTTTCCACTTCTGATGAAAGGTCCCAGACCCAAATTATCAGCTCTTGTTTCTCTCCAGTTACTCAACTCCTGAATATTTTTAGTATTTCCTATTTTGTTTCAGATTTTCAACACCTGCAGTTCTTGTGCTTGAAAGATGATTTCAAGGGTTTACATCCCAGTCAAGGGACCAGGGCAAGTGTTCCCATTTTGTCTCAGCGAGTTCCTGCACTATGTAACGCAGGACTAAGGAAATAATTTCTCATTACATCCCTTGCTTATTCTGTTTGGCCAGGTGACACCAACTCTGGATTTTGATGCCCTTTGCTATTCTTTCCTTTCGGGCACTGCTTTGAAAATCATGACCTGCTGTAATTGGAAAGGCATCCGCACTCAAGGGTCATAGTGATGCTACTGATGCAGAGGTGCAACCTTCAGAAGAGGTGCAACCTTCAGGAGTATCTGCCAGACCAAGCCAGTGAGAAGATACCACAAAACTGCTGGGCAACCTGATGTGCAGCTCCTTACATCATAGACTGCCATTCTAAGAAATCACAGTGGATTCCAAATGGAAATTTAGGACAAAAATGCATCATTTTAAATAAGAGACACAAAGGCTCAGAAGACAATTGGTAAGATTCTTCTTCCCCTCCGCCAGAGTTCTGAACAGTCCACGAACCCTACCTCGTTATTCCTTTTGCACAATTCATTTATTTTTGTAACTTACAGTAATTTTTATGACTACGTTTTGCACTATACTGCTGCCGCAAAACAAATTTCATGACAAGATGTCAGTGATAATAAACCTGATTCTGAAGATTAAAATGCTGAGTTGTCAGAAAGACAAGCTTTTGCTCATCGCTTTGGAAAGGGAAAAATATTTTGAGGCGAGGGTTCTGAAAGGGTACAGACTTTAAATGATGAGAAGGAAACTGCTGGAGGTGCTACCTGGCAGGGGGAGCAAGAGAGAAAGAAAAAAAATAAAAGGAAAAAGGGGAGAAAGAAAGATGCTGATTTATAGAGGCAGTGAAAACATTAACCCAGTTTCTGTAACTAAAACATGCACAAGCTCTTTGCATTTACTCAGAAACATCAAGGTGGAGGAAGCCAAGAAGAGGTCTTTCACGGGTCAATTGTTGGAGGAAAGAATCTGGCCCCTCCAGGTGTCATCCTGGAATGATGGGCTTTCATGGTCGTGGGGATAGAAGAAAAAGGATCATGTATGTCAAAACAGCCAGGCTGATATGTTGTTATTTTTTCTGGTTTGTGTGCAGAAAGGCACTACAGTAAAAGCTTCTACACATGATTCATAAACACAAGGATGGTCTACCGCCACAGGAATAGTCTTTTCTCATCCTGCCTTGGTGGCTGTAAAAGTCTCTACAAAATTATCTTTGGCAATTCAGTCCTGCTCCTATTAGGTATGACTACACATTAACAATCATGTCTCCATGATTAGCTGAAGGGAACTGCGACAAACCCAAACTTGCATCTTGGAAGATAAACCTGTACTATGGTTGAGATTGAGGGGCATTGCTGAACCAGCAGGAAGTTTCACTGTGTACTGAGCCTTTGCTGCATCACAGCTGATGTGTTTGTTGTGGACAATGTGGGGGAAAAAAAAATTACAGAAACATTCCAGTTCTCAAAACAAAAACCTTTCCCTTGATGGAGTGGGAGAGAGAAAAATACCCAGAAGTAAAAACACACAATTATTCACATACAAGTAGACTGGAGACAGACAGCACTGTACTTAAAGCAGGCACAAAGAAAATCAAAACTAAGATTAAAAACATATAATCTTGTTCATAAAAGGGAACGCTTTTAACAGTAACCTTCAAGAGATGGCATGGTAATAAAACCCAACTTTCCCCTCCCCAGATTAAGGTGCCCTGATCTTTACTCAAACTAAGGCCTTTCCTGTTCTGGTTTCAAAGTTACAGGGTGGGACGCTGTCTTCTGATAAAATGCCCAAGCTGTCGAAAGGCAATGGCAAAGTAGGCCACTTTCCTCTGCAGTGAGCACGGTTCCTGTTGGATATGCAAATTCAGACTAAGGGATCAAAGCTATGAAGAGTTCTGTAACCAATTCATCCTCTTTTCAAATCCAAAGGGAATGGCATAAAAGAAACTTGTGAAGGGGGTTGTGGTAGGAAGGAGAGAGTGATGCAACTAGAGAATATGGGCTATATACCAATGCTCTTATGAATTCCTGCAACTATTCTCCATGCATCTAAACCATTTTTCATTCATCAAGTGTTTTAACAAAGTCTTCCCTTTCATTTTAGTGGATTCATTGGGTGAGAGTTTACAGTCAAAATTAGACAAAACTTTCCAGAATGGTGCAATTGGCAACCGTACTTAGTCCTACCAGCCCTGCTGATGAGCAATTCTTCAAAGGAGTGGGTGAAGCCCTCTTAGCAATTAGGATTCAGTGTTTTAAATTGTAGGACTATGGTAATAAAACTGATAGTTTGCAAAGGCAGGGTAGAGAGACCAATGAGCTTTTTGCTCCCTGCCCAAAACACTACGATATTTTTATGAATTATTAGCTAAATATTTCCAGTCCTTGGTCAAAGATTTTACTCATTACAGACTATAAAATAGTCATCATTTAATAGCAGTCAAGTGCTTACATCAACTGTAAAATTCCCTGCTAAAAAGCACCTTTTGTGAACCTTAATCATTGTCTGCACTTGTTTAGCTGTGTGTTTTGTTGGGTTGCAATATTCTCAAGCCACCAAGTGTAGATTGGACAACAGAAATAAGGTACATATGGAAAATTCAGGCCATGCTTTAATGGAAGTTAAAAGTAAATTTATTTCACAAGTACATCATGCATTTCAATTTAATTTGTTACCAGTTTACCAACCTCACTTGTAAGAGAATTCCAAATGAAAATAGTTCTTTCTTTAGTCAAGAAGTCAGAAGCATAGATCTTGCAAGAGATCACCCTGAAAAGGAGTAGAGGGCTGTGATAGGCTAATGTTCAAAACAACCAAGAAAGTCAGCAGGATAGAAGTACAGCCAAAACAGCAGAAGTCAAAGGAAACTCAGATCAAACTGTACAGGTCACATCAAGAACTCTGTTCCATTGCAGCTACCAAGAAACAAGAAAATGCAAGGTCCGAGTTAGTTGGAAAGAGGAGAAAGATGGACATTCTAGCCACAATGGGCATTCTTATTACAGCTACACAAGATAGTGAAGGCCATAGGCTCAAACAAAACAGAAACTTGGGACAGTTGTCAGGAAGTTGTTGACAAAATGTGACTAACATCCAGAAAGGTAGGTGCCTGTCCGTCCGTGTGTCCGATAAATTTAAATCATCCAAAATTATCTTGTAACTGATGAGATTTAGCAGAAGGGAAGAGGATAACAAAACAAATCCCAGTTAAGGCACCCAATTGTCTTACTAACAACACCTACAACCCTACCTCTCCACCACCACCTTCCTCTTTCATATACAGACCAGCTGATGGCCTCCACCGTTCAGGTGGAACCTCCATGCAAGGCACCACCACTCAGGGCAGATAGAACAGTACAGCACAGGACCAAGACCTTCGATCCACCATATCTGCATGCACTGACAGAGATGCCAATCTAAACTAATCCCATTGCCTGCAATGGTCCATATCCCTCTATATCCTGCATTCACGTGCTGTCTAAATGCCTCTTAAACACTTATATCTGCTTCTACCACCTCCACTGACAGCATGTTTCAGGCACCCTCTACCAATCTCCTTTAAACTTTCCCCCTCTTACCTAAAACCTATGCTCTCTAGTATTTGACATTCCACCCTGGGACAAAGACTCCAACTACCCTATCCATGCCTCAACATATAAACTTCTATTAGGTTGACCCTCAGCCTCCAATGCTCAAGAGAAAACAACCCAAGTTCGTCCAACCTCTCTTGCTAATACATTCCAATCCAGGCAAGAGCGTGACGAACCTCTTCTGCACCCTCTCCAAACTTCCACATCCTTCCTGAAGTAGGGCGACCAGAACTGCACACAGTACTTCAAAATGTGGCCTAACTAAATTTTATACAGCTCCAACACGACTTCTTGCCTTTTATACTCAATGCCTCAACCAATGAAGGCAAGTACACCATACACCTTCTTTACCACCCTATCCACTTGTCTTGCCACTTTCAGGGAGCTACGGATTTGCACCCAAAGATCCCTCGGTACATCAATGCTCCTAAGGGTCCTGCCATTTACTATACATTTTCCTCTTGCATTTGACCTCCCAAAATGCACCACCTCACACTTGTCTGGATTAAACTCCATCTGCCATTTCTCCACCCAAATTTCTTTTGACAACCTTATTCACTATTCACAACTACCAATGTGTGTCATGAAAGAATGTTAAAGAAATATTAAAAGGCAGGGTTAAAAATGTTAAAGGTTCATGCATTCTCAGATGAAATGGACTCCAAAAGGCTTGTCTTAATGATCCATAAATACGAGTTTGAATCCTGCTGACATCTGGGAATTTTAAATTCAGTTAAGTGAATCTGGACTTGAAAACCTGGTATCACTGACGGTGACCATGGAACTGCCAGATCGCTGTACATCCTTACACTGTCTGGCCTTTAGGCAGCTCCAGATACACAAATGAAGTCTATTATTAACTGCCCTCCAAAATGGCTTAACAAGCCACAGAGTTCTAGGTCAATTGCAATGGGCAATGAAAGCTGGCTTTGCTGTCCACAGCCCACGTCCCATGAGCTGGCAAAACTGAAAACTGAACAGGAGAAAAAAAAAACAATTCTTATGCATTTCATACTGCAAGTGGAGTGACATTTCACTTATTTCAATATTAAACATGTATCAGAATCATCAGCAGAAATTAATAACTAGCCTTTAATTTTCTTGCCAAAGAGACACCAGTGCTGGATCAATAGCACACTCCACCATTCTCCCCTCCTTCCAAAGAATGGGGTTCTGGGTCACATAAACTGGCAAATTAAAAGTGCGTTGGAGATAAAAGGGATACCCTTGGAGCTTGGACTGATCCATTATCCACTGTAAAAGGTACCAGAAAGTCGAAACTAGAGATTTGGCTACTAGGTATTGTGTAGCCCAAGACAAATCATAATGAAAACATTTCTTCAAAAATCAATGACATTCAAATTCATTCAACATTAAGCACTCCAAGCTTCTAGGTTTAGCTTGTGAATCGTAATGTTCAGCTCCCCTTCAAAAAAAAAATCGATATTCCAAAAAGTAAAACTGATCAATAGTTTACATGCATTCCCAATTTTATTAAAGGAAGATTTTTCAAGTAAATTAATGACTTTAAAATCTGACAAGGATGGATTTGGCAAATACAACAGATTTAACAGTAATTCATTAATCCTCACCACCAAATTTAAAACCCAATATGTCCTCCTAATCAAAGACTACAATTAAAGTGCAACTCCCCTGGACAGCAAGTCCAAATATATACGTGCTGTTGTGTTCTCTCTTGATTGCTAACCAGCGATCCTGAGGGAGGATTTTCTTCACTTCACCACCAACGGCCCATGCCTTCTAACAAAAACTCCAGAATTCACACCCCAAGCCTAGCTGCCTCATTCCAATTTAAAAGTCCTTCTTCAAACACGTGCCTGATTAAAGTTGTTGTTATCTGTCCTAATAACTCATGTGGTTTGATGTCAACCTTTGTTCAGCAAGTCTTCTATGAAGCACCTGACATATTTTGCACTTTAAAAGGTACAATGTGAATACAAAATGCTGTTGAGGATGAAAGGATATGGGCCCAACATGGGCAGCCTCCATGACACTCAATGTCCGGCCTCAGCCAAGAGGAACAGCCACATGTTACGAACCTAAGATCGGGCATTGTCCAAGAAACTCACTGACATAGGCAACTTCAGTTGATAACAGTGATATCAGCAACCCCCACACCAAAATAAATCACTCAATTTTTATCCCAGTTCAAAAGATCAGAATTTATTATTACATTATATCAGTTGAATGCAATGCTCACTTACACATCTCACTTTATAAATTCCACAAGGATGAGCAATTAGTCAGCAGGCACATGACCAGAGTCCAATTTTAGTACACTAATTATGAAGGAGTGATTCTGCAGAAAGAAGCTGGATTCTAAAGTATAAATAAAGCTATTCACCATTGGACCAGAGAATGGATGAAGCAGTTTCCTTCGCTAAATTATGGACAATGATAGCTATGCTCTTAATATACTCATATTGGAACCTGGCTCCCAAAATCACTTTAGAGAGCACATATATAAACCAAAGCTTGTCTATTTGCATATCACCCAAGGAAAAGTACATACAATTTATGTATGGAGTTCATCTCCTCTGAAGCAAATATGCTGCTTTTTTTTAGAAAGGTACTTAAAACAAATAACAAAGCTTCATTTGGAAGTTCAGAGGTAAAATCTGGAGGACATGCCTATTTTGTAGCCAATCTCAGGGGCTGAAAGATGCCAGATAGATAGCTAACCAGGGCCAGTTTGTAGGCGTCCTGTCAGCCAACCAAACCAGAGAGAGTTATAAAACATTTCTTGGAGCCAGAGGTTGCAACAGTGTTGTGCAGGCCACAGTATCCTAATCACTGAGGCAAGCTGACTGAAATTCACCCTTTTATAATGGGCAAGATGCCTGCAGATGGCCAACAGCTCATACAAATATCATCAAACATGCCAGACTCATCTGAGGAATTGGAATTCCTGGGATGGATGCAGGCCCACATGATGCCCATATCAATTATGGGGGAAAAAAGCCATTTCAATCCCTATAAGTTGACAGCAATGAGTTAACACCCATCAGACAAGGACTATTATTTGCAGGCTGTGTCACTTTGCACTGAATTAGTCTTATCCAATGACAATTTCTCCTTCACCCATTGAATCTTCTACCAGATAACATCAGTTGCGCAAACAGTCCACAAAACTTCATTAAAATGCTCAAGCAATGAAGAATATCACTGGATGAAAACAGTGCCCTTTCTTATCTGGGTTTAGTTCTTTTCACATAGACACCATAGTCAAAACAATTGTGAACAGGAGGGGAAAATGAGCCTCATTTTGTTATTGTGCACATTTCTGCAAATGGCATTTTGTTTGTTGGTAATTTGGGATCAGTCTCTTTGGGATTCTGGTGGGCCATCTACATATAAATTTAAAAATTAGTCTCAATTTATGATGCTCGAATAATTCTGAATTTAAGCTGTCAGAACTGCACATCACTTTGTAATATACATTTTGGTGAAAGGCTTGAATTATATCCCGTTCATGATGCAATTAAACACTTCACTGGAAATCAATGTAAAACTGATGAGCCCTGAAAATGGTGCATATGGTTTAGAACATTATAACATATTGCCTTCACTGGAAACCCTTTCAGTAGCAATTTAAATCTACTTACAGCTACTGCTCCTAATGGTAACCCTTCAGCAGATTCATGCAACATGATAAAAAAAACGAACATTTAAAAAAATTAGTCAACTACTAAATTGTCCATAATAACAGAATATTAGCCGAACAATTTGTTCAAACTACAGAGCTCCATTTTCCTCCAAGGATCGCAGCTTACAACAAATATTAAAACACTTCTCAGGCTACAAGAAGACTCGTTACAAAAACACCATCTGACAAATATAGTCAATCTACAAAAACACTTTCAAACCTTTTATTGTCAGGACCCAAAGTGACAGGTTGACTCTCCATCACTTCCGAGTCAGAACACAGAGCTCGAGCCCCACTGCAGAACTTTATCATAAATCAGCACACTTCATTTCCACATACACACATTGCCAGGGTAACAGCAGATCCCAATGAACATTACCAACTACATAGAGAGAGTGAGAACTCACCCCCCCCCCCCCCCACCCCACCTGACTGTCAAAAGGACAGAAATGTCCAACATTGATTAAAGAACAGATTGGTAAAGATTAGAACCTAGTTTTAAAAAAGGTATAAACAGCAATTGAAGATGCAACAAACCGACAACTTGGCCAAAAGTGGAGCATACAGTAAACTTTGCCTTCTCTGCAATGCATGAGAAAAAAAAATGCAGAGAGAGACTGGAGCTTCTAATAGGCCACAAGACCAAGGTAGGGTAAATACTGCTGGAGTTAAGAGACCAGAGATGACATAACAGAGGAATAAAAGCGTGCTGGATGGTTAATATGGACAACACTCACAACAGAACTGGAAAACCAAGAAGGGAGAAAAACAAAGCATATCAGCTTGGAAGATTTTCAGAAGAATCACATGACATTCAAACAAGATAGTCTAGGAATTAGAGGAGGAACCCAATCATTCCTTTATTTGGTGTTGCACTCACCACAAACAGTGAGCGAGAATACATCCTTTATTCCAGTCATTATAGAAGATAATTACAGCTCCTCACTTGATCTTTGACTTTTCACATTGTGACACAGTTCTTGCAGAACCTCGGGTTTGTTTTAAAGCCAATGAAGTATTTTGATGAACAGTCACCTGTTACAATGTTGCCAATTGGAACCTTTGATAAAGCAAGGTGGTAATGAGCAGACAATATTGGCCTGTTGTACGTCAAAATAGTTGTCATGGGATCTTTTATATTCAGCTGAGAAAACAGAAGGCGTCTCCGTTTAAACATCTTATCTGAAAAATTGCCATCTGACTGTGCAGCACTCCCCCACCAGTATAATGGAGGGACCACCTAGATCTTGTGTTCCACTCTCTGGAGAAGGACGTGAAGCCATACTGATTCAGAGGAGAGGCAGAACAGCATCGCTGAGTCAAGCTGATGGTGCCTACACATCAAATGATGCTTCCTTCATTTGAAGATCTGAAGCATCATCAGTTAGTCCTCCTCCTGAAATTAATTCATGATTGATAGCAAAGCCCGATTCAGAGTATGAAGCATGGGAGGATACTATACCAGTTAAATTACTGGATCAGCAATCTGGAGGTTAATGAGCTAGAAATATGAATCCCACCACTGCACTAGGGATTGCCAAGGACTGGGAAGAGGAGCTGTAGAGTTTTCTGGGAGCAAAGAGGAAGGCAGCACAGGGGCTCACAACTCCAGCAAACTGGGTTCATTCCTGATATCTGTTGCTGTCTGTCTGGAGTTTGCATGTTCTCCTTGTGACCACATGAGGGAGGAGAAGCAGAGTACAGGCTATAAAAGTAGTGAGGTGGATGGGCTAAAGTGCATTTACTTAAATGCAAGCAGCATCAGGAATAAGGGAGATAACTGAGAGCTTGGATAAGTACATGGGACTACGATATTGTGGCTATTACAAACTCATGGCTGACATTAGGGCAGGAATGGATATTGAATATTCCTGGTTTTCAGTGTTTTAAGAGGGATAGGGAGGAGGGGTGGCGATACTGGTCAGGGACACTTACAGCTGCAGAAAGGGTAGATAATGTAGAAGGATCCTCTCTAGAGAGAATATGGGTGGAAGTTAGGAACAAGAAAGGAGCAGTTACCCTCCTGGGAGTATTCTATAGACCCCCCGGTAGCAGTAGGGATACTGAGGAGCAGAATGGGAGGCAGTTTTTGGAAAGATATGAAAATAACAGGGTTGTTATAATGGGAGACTTCAGCTTTCCAAATATTGATTGGCACCTACTTAGTGCCAAAGGTTTAGACAGGGCAGAGTTTGTTAAGTGTGTCCAGGACGGATTCCTGACACAGTATGTTGACAGGCCGCCTAGAGGGAATGCCACATTAGATCTAGTTTTAGGTAATGAACCAGGACAGGTGACAGATCTATCGGTGGGTGAGCATTTGGGGGACAGTGACCATTGCTCCATAACCTTTAGAATTGTCATGGACAGGGATAGGAGCAAAGGGGACAGGAAGATATTTAATTAAGGAAAGGCGAATTATGAGGCTATAAAGGCAAGAACTTGGGAGTGTAAATTGGGATGACATTTTTGAAGAGAAATGTACTATGGAGATGTGGTCGATGTTCAGGGATCTTTTGCAGGATGTTAGGGATAAATTTTTCCCAGTGAGGTAGAGAAGGAATGGCAGGGTGAAGGAACCGTGGGTGATGAGAGAGGCGGAACAACTAGTTAGGAAGAAGGCGGCAGCATACATAAGGTGTAAGCAGCAAGGATCGGACAGGGCTCGTGAGGAATATAGAGCAGCAAGGAAGGAACTTAAGAAAGGACAGAGGAGAGCGAGAAGGGGACATGAAAAGGCTTTGGCGAGTAGGGTTAAGGAGAATCCCAAGGCTTTTTCCTCGTACGTGAAGAGCAGAAGGATGGCTAGAGTAAAGGCAGGTCCGATTAAAGACAAAGGTGGGAAGCTATGGAAGTGGGTGAGGTTCTCAATGAGTACTTCTCTCCAGTATTCACCAAGGAGAGGGGTCTTGATGATGCTGAGGACAGTGTTGGTAAGGGTAATGTTCTAGAGTATGTAGATATCGAGAGAGGATGCATTGGAGTTGTTAGAAAATATTAGGACAGACAAGTCCTCAGAGCCTGACAGAATATTCCCCAGGCTGCTTCGTGAAGCAAGGGAGGAGATTGCTAAACCATTGGTTAGGACCTTTGAGTCCTTGTTGGACATGGGGATGGTACCGGAGGATTGGAGGGTGGCAAATGTTGTCCCCTTATTCAAAAAAGGTAGTAGGGATAGTCCAGGGAATTACAGACCAGTGAGCCTTACGTCTGTGGTGGGTAACCTGTTAGAAAGGATTCTAAGAGATAGGATCTATGAGCATTTAGAGAATCATGGACTGATTAAGGACAGCAGGCATGGCTTTGTGAAAGGAAGATCTTGCCTCACAAGCCTGATAGGGTTCTTTGAGGTGGTGATCAGGAAGACTGATGAGGGTAGTGCAGTGGATGTGGCCTACATGGATTTTAGTAAGGCGTTTGATAAGGTTCCGCATGGTAGGCTTCTTCAGAAGGTCAGAGGCCATGGAATCCAGGGAAGCTTGGCAGTGTGGATTCAGAATTGGCTTGCCTGTAGAAAGCAGAGGGTTGTGGTGGAGGGAGTGCATTCTGATTGGAGGGCTGTGACTAGTGGTGTCCCACAGGGATCGGTTCTGGGACCTCTACTTTGTGTGATATTTATTAATGACTTAGATGAGGGGGTGGAAGGGTGGGTTAGCAAGTTTCTAGATGATACAAAGATCAGTGGTGTTGTGGATAGTGTGGAGGGCTGTCGAAGCTTACAGGAGGATATTGATAGGATGCAGAGCTGGGCTGACAAGTGGCAGATGGAGTTCAATCTGGAGAAGTATAAGGTGGTACACTTTGGAAGGACAAAGTCCAAGGCAGAGTACAAGGTTAATGGCAGGATTCTGTGTAGTGTAGAGGAGCAGAGGGATCTGGGGGTTCATATCCACAGATCACTGAAAGTCGCCTCACAGGTAGATAGGGTAGTTAAGAAAGCTTATGGGATGTTAGCTTTCATAAGTCGTGGGGTCAAGTTTATGAGCCGTGAAGTAATGATGCAGCTTTACAAAACTCTGGTTAGACCACACTTGGAGTACTGTGTCCAGGAAGGATGTGGAGGCATTGGAAAGGGTACAGAGGAGATTTACCAGGATGCTGCCTGGATTAGAGAGTATGGATTATGAGGAGAGACTAAGGGAGCTAGGGCTTTATTCATTGGAGAGAAGGAGGATGAGGGGAGACATGATAGAGGTATACAAGATATTAAGAGGAATAGATAGAGTGGACAGCCAGCACCTCTTTCCCAGGGCACCAATGCTCAAAACAAGAGGACATGGCTTTAAAGTAATGGGTGGGAAGTTCAGGCGAGATGTCAGAGGGAGGTTTTTCACCCAGAGTGGTTGGTGCATGGAATGCGCTGCCTGGGGTGGTGGTGGAGGCTGATACGTTGGTCAAGTTCAAGAAATTGTTAGATAAGCATATGGAGGAATTTAAGATAGAGGGATATGTGGGAGGAAGGGGTTAGATAGTCTTACATGTGGTTTGAAGGGTGGCACAACATTGTGGGCCGAAGGGCCTGTATTGTTCTATGGTTCTATGATTTCCTCCCACATGCCAAAAGGTGTGCTGATTGGTAACTGAATTGGTCACTGCAAATTACCCCTGGTGTAGGAGGCTGACAGGAGAATCAGGACGGAGTTGATAGGCATGAGGGAGAGAATTGGTTATAGGGAAAATAAGTGGAAGAATGGAACGGAAAGGTTTGCACAGACTCAGTGGGCTGAACGGCCTATGTGGCAAGAGAATACAAAACATAGTTACCACAAATTTATTATCAGATCACCTCATTAATGTACTCCAAGGAAGGAAATCTGTTATGGCAGCCTGGCTTGGTCTAGACTTTACTCAACACCCACCAATGTGATTTACACTTAACTGCTCCGTGAAATGGTTGAGACAGCCACTCAGTTTATGGGCAGTCAATGCTGGCTTTGCCAGTGCTACTCAGGTCCTGCAAAAGAAATAATTTACATTGCAGGTCATCATTCCTAGCCTCCAAGTTGCAACAAATGTCCACTTTCAGACTGGTGAAATAGTCCATAATGTGCCAACACATTGTTGATCTAGATATGGAAGTCAATCCATGATAAGGCTTAATCAATCTGAAAACTCACAAGAGTGGCTCAAAACAGCATATCCCTACCACAAGGCAGAAAACCTCCAGGCCAACAGAAGGCCAAATGTACTCCTTCCTACAAAGCAGAGCCCATCTGCCAAAAGATCCAACACAACTTAGTCCTGGATTTCAGTCAGGTCAAAAGAAGCTTCACTGGCAGAATTAGACTTCTTGACCACAAAGGAGAACCATGTGACACAATGTGTCCACAGATGTAATTTCATTGGTACATGGTTTCAAGGTAGTACTTAAAGCACACATTTAGCTTCTTTGCAATGGCTCCAAGTTACACTAGAAACTAGCAGACCATCCAGCTACCACTACAGTCTATTACTGGGGAGGTGATTTCACATCATCTCCCAATATCCCCACTCCACCAGTGCAGTCAGAACACCACGCCTGGAAGCACCAATCACTAAACTGTTGCTTATAGGCCAATATGTTGAGAAAAGGACACGCTCAAGGCAAATGAACACCTCATAGCCAATGACTTTCTACCAATGAATCTGAACAAAATTCTCCTCTCAAACCTGCTGACAAGCCTACAAATTAAAAAAAACAACCTTGAAAATTGCTGCGATTATTCAAAATTGCTTGAAACAGACGCTGCAGGATTATTCTACCTAATGCTGTCTCACACACAGTAAACAAGATGAATGTTAGACAATTTTCCCTCCATTCTCTTTTGAGAGAAATCCCTCATCTGCCTGGAATACATTTCCAGGACAAATTCCAAATGATGGATTCCCAGATTTCATGAAAGCCAGGAGCAGAACTAGAACAGAAGCCTTCCCGATATCAGTCACAGCAATGAAAGTGCTAACAGATTTCCTCTGTATCTCAAAATCCACATTTGACACTTTAAAATAAGAATACACATAATAAGCGGAATACTATTCCCAAGACGTTGGAAGCGAGTGCTAGACCAAATGACCCTTTCTAGTATTGAACTCCAATGCAATTACCAGCCTAACCCCTAGATTTGTATGCAACAATTTCAGCACGACCTCCACCTATACCAGTTAAAATAAGGCCACTGTGCAGATTTCACTTCTTCCTAGTGTACTAGTTTATTAAGACCAGCAATCTGCATACCTTCCACCACTTTTACCTTCTCCACATACAGGACTGGTCATGTGTAGTCCAGGCATCGAAGGTACCTTCATGAGACTTATTACTCATTGGCATTAATCCAAAAGGAACTATTTTGGCCATGAAACCAACAGATGATAGTCATTTGAAGACTCGTAAGCAACCACACATCCTCGATGAGGAGTGTAGTTTCCTAATCCTGCTACGTTTCTTTAACAAGCCCCTCAATCTCTCAAATACAAACATCAACTTTCATAGCAGTTCATCCTCATTCCAAAAGGATTTTAAATACTGTTTAAGGTCCTTTGCTTTTACTCAACTGTTGGTCCTTGCCTCGTTGTTGTTAAATTAAAGTAGACAACAGGCGAGCAGGTTGTAGTCACAATTTGCTAACTACCACCACAGGATGATAAACTCATTGGCTGCAATTTGCAAAAGGAGAAATAGGACCCCAAACATACAATGTGACCATGGTGTAAGCATTCATTGTTGAGGCAAGTAGCCACTCTGACATCAGCTATTTTCCTGTCATAATTCCAACAGCTCTGTTATTCATTTTTTGGAATGCGAACACTGCAGAGAAGCCCAGCCTTCATTGACCATCCCAAACGCCCTTAAGAAGGGCATGGCAAGCTGCCTTCTTGAAGTCCTTCTGGTAAAGGTACTCCCCCTCTGGGTGCTGTTGCTGCAAGATCTGGGGTTTAGATTCAGCAATGACAAGGGACTGGTGATACATTTCCAAATTAGGGCAGTGTGCTACTTGGAGAGGAACCTGGAGGTAGTGGCACTGTCACATGCTTGCTGCCCTCATCTTTCTTGATGGCAGGCACCATGAGTATGAGAGATGCTAGCAGAGTAACCTAGGTAATTAACTGTAATGCACTTTATCTTAGATGGTATAAATTGCAGCCGAAATGGTGAGGGAATGAATATTTATTGTGGCAGATTAGATGGGCTGCTTTGTCCTGGATTGCAGTGAACTTCAGGTGTCATTGAAGTCAAACTCGTGCAGCTAGCTAAGGTATTCTATTGCACACCCAACTTAACCCTTGTAAACAGCAAAAGAGAAAGCTCTGGGGACTCAGAAGGCAAGTTGCTCTGAAAGATACCTTTTCTCTGACCTGAAGCCCCAGTAATTGTGGTTAGTCAACTTGAGTTTCTGGTCAATGGTGTTCCCCCAACTCAGGATGTTAATTTTGAGAGGCTTGGGCGACGGTAATGCCGCTGAGTATTTTGGGTAGCTGGCTGGACTCTCTTGTTGAAGGCCCTTACCTGGCATGTGTGCAGCATGAATGTTACCCGACACTTACCAGCCCATGTCTTGGTCTTGCTTCACCTTCTGAGTTGCAGCGAATGGAATTGAACATCAGTGAACAATCCCGCCTCTGTCACTGAAGGAAGGTCATTGTTGAAGCAGCTGAAGAGGGTTGATTTTAGGACACTACCCTGAGGAATTCCTGCAGTGCTGTTGTTGGACTGGGACAGTTGACTGCCAACAACCACATATTTTGTGCCAGGTGAGTCTTCAACTTCGATGCCCAATAAGCTTTGTTTTAACCAGGTGGCACACTTGGTCAAGTGTTGCTTTGGTATCACTTCATTTCTAAAATTTAGTCCATGGTCTGTGTTTAGACACAAGGCTCTGATGAGGTCTAGAACTGAGTAGCCCTGAAAACCCACAATGGACACCAGGCAATTGGTGACCAAATGCCTCTTGATAGCAAGTGTCTCTTGATAACAACTTCCATCACTTTGCTAACAAGAATAGACAGATTGAGCAGTAATTAGCCAGGTTGGATTAGTCTTGCTTTTTATGTACATATCTGGGCCTGTTTCCACATTGTTGGGTAGATGCCACTGTTGTAATTGGAAGTGCTTGGCTAGAGATGCACACAATTCCTGAGTGCAAGTCTTCAGTACCACAGCCAGGGCATTTGTCTGGTCCCATAACTTTGCGTATCCCCCGTGCTCTCAGTTGCTCCTTGATATCATGTGAATTGAAGTGGCTGAAGGTAGGCTTCTGTCATTGTGGGGATCTTGACCAGAAGCCAGGCTGAATCAGCCACTTGGCATTTCTGATGGAACCCGGTTGCAAATACTTCAGCCTCATTTTTAGCACTCGAATATTGGGCCCCGTCACTGTTGAGGATGGGATGTTCTCGGAGCCTGCTCCTACAATTACCCGTTTAGTTGAGCACCACCAGTCATCACTAAATATGGTAGGATTGGACACTTTGATCTAGATTGGATCAAATGGGAAGCAAAATCAAAGGATTACAGATGCTGGTAATCTGAAATAAAAACAGAAAACAACATTTTTATTTCAGATTCCCAGCACCTGAACTTTGATTTTAATTTACATTTGATTTTGGGGTCACTTGTTCAGTCTATGACATGCTGTTTAGCAGATGTGGTCCTGTTGTGCAGCTTTGTCAGGTTGACAACTTTATTTTTAGGGATACCTGGTGGCACTCCTAACATGTTCTGCATTCCCACTGAAGCGTATCGATGCCTTGGCTTGACTGTAAAGACAGTGAGGGAGATGTCAGGCCATGATGTTTGAGATTATAGAGAAACACATTTCTGGCACCGTTGCTGGTCCAGTATTTCATGGATGGTTTTCACTGGCATATCTCTTCACAACCTCTGGAATTTGCACAAGGTAGCTACAGATATCTCCAAAAAGGAGATAAACTCTTAAAACCTGCTAAAGTATTCAAGCAAGAGATTTCATTCCCTGTGGAAAACTGCAACTTATTGGATTCAAGGCCTGTTCTGACCCTAGCTCCAGCTGCTTACACCTATGCACCTCCTCCATTCCTATGACACTTAATTTTACTCATTTTCCCCCATTGTCAATTCCATGGTATGTTACTGCTCCGCCAGCCATCATAATGTTCTTTTACCCTCTGTTTACTTGGTACCTCCCTCACATCTTCCCCTGACCCCTGGTTCCGTCCCTTCACCTCTTCTAGATTCCACCCCTCTCACCGCCTTCTCTTCCCTACTGCTTTCTATAGAATGCCGGACACCCCCCTCCTTTGACCGTTCATTCAATGCATCCCAGGCCTCTCTTCGCTCGTACTGAATGTACAATCTTTCTCCATCAGTATTTCTGGATGGAGCACAGAGATGAAGAAAGATTTATTTCAATTAAATGCTCATAGGTTAGCTGAAACTCAATGTCTACTCTAGGCAGGGATAGGTCAAATCTACACTAAGGTGTCACAGTATTTGGGATCATTCAAAATTCTTCTGTGAAACTGCAGAGCAAAGCACAAGCTTCTCTGAAGATAAAACCTCTCAAGGAATTCTAATCCATCGCCACCACCACTAGCTGGACAAGTATACCAGATCGGTCGTAGACTAGGCACCTATCAGCACAGACCAACTGGCTCACGGTGGATACTTTAAGAGCATCTTTCAAAAACCCAAACCTCTCCCACTAGACCCGACCTCCTTCACCAGAACACAACATTCTAAAATGGTCTCAAATGCAGAGTGAATGAAAATCAAACCCAGTCCATCTCTTTACAACAATCTCCGTAGGTTCCCAAGTATGTATTTTTAAATTGAGGTTTCGGAAATTCTTGTACACACAAATTCAAAATCTACCCTTCCTTTGGAAAAAACTTTCAAATTTTCCAAATGAGCACTTAATTTTTCCAAGTCAGTTTCATCATTCAGTCAAACCAAACAATTCAAACCACAGCAATCTATAACAGCACTCCTTATGGTTACTACTTTTGTTTACAGTGGACACTCCACAGTCTTGTCCATTATTGTGTCAATCCAGCTTCTTAGTTTTACCATTTTTAACTAATGAGAAACTATGAATATTCTAGCAGAATGACTTTAAATCCAGGCTATCAAACAGTTTTGTTAATAAATAGAGTAGCTTTCCGGGCAATGTAAAAGCTGATCTCAAGGGTAATTCTGCAGCATCACTCCTGCTGAGATAACTGCTCCAACAAAACTATTGAAATGTTGAATACATTACATTTCCGAGAGTGCCATGGTGAATCTTGGATTAACTCAGTGCAGAATGCATCATCTATTATGAGATGCCATGTTAGCAATTACAGGACACACACACCCCTTGGGTAGACAGGGGGTCAGTCATCCCTCTCTATTAGGTTCACATCAAGATTAAGAAATAAGTTGTTTCCCTGGAGCAAAGGAGGCTGAGAGGTGACCTGATAGAGGCATACAAAATTAAGAGAGGCAATAGATAGTCAGAATCTCTCTCCACATCCCCCCCCCCCCCCCCCCAAAGTAGGAGCATCAGAAACATAGCTTAGTTTTAAGGTTGAAGGAAGGAGTTTGCAAAGGGATCTGAAGAGAAAGTTTTCTCTTAAAAACAGAATGGTTGATATCTGGACCACACTGCCAGAGGTGGTAATGGAATCAGATACAGTCACTATGTTTAAGAGACATTTGGACACATATCCTTCTATTCCTATTCAAGTATGAATACGCCCAACCTGCAATAATCTTAATTTCTGTCCTCCCCAAAGACTAGATACAAAAAGTCTCAGATGTCATGTAGCAGGAAGGGATGGAATGTTCCCTTGAACCAACAGGGGTAAACGATTCCTCTTGCAATTTTGAATGGACTGAGACACTTTCTCAGCACAAATTCATTCCAAGAGTTAGTGGGAGCACCTTTTCCCTCTGTGGTCGTGCTCCTGCCTAGTTAGCAACTGGTGCAAGCACTTGCACATCATTATATGCATGTAGCAGTATCTGAGGCAGTGGATCAGAATTTGGTGAAAAAAGATAGTGTGTAATACAAGAGGCAGCTCCAGACAAAAATTTACTAGCAAGGCTTCATGATAAAAATGCAAAGGAAGGCACATGCTGAATAATATGGACTAGGACAGTATCCAGCAAAGTAGTCCTTTATCAGACTCAAGGTCTGTCATGTACCTGAACGCATGCCAGCAATTCACAACAAGACAAAGCTGAAGTGGCTTCAAAACCATCTCTGGAATCAGCACCCAAACCTTTGGGGATCCTCACTGGAACCCTGTAGCCAGCCATGATATTTATTCCTTCCTGGGAAGAAGGATCTAAAAGCTGTAGGTTATAGCTTACAGGTTACAAGATGCATCAAATACTGTTACTGGAGGGAAGTATCAGCAAAATTCTTGAAAAGAGATACAAAACTCAGCAATTACATGATCATGCTATATGTAAACTGCAGTGTTCCTTTGGGACTAGCAGCAGAGTAAAGGCTGGGCCGTTCATGGTCACTGAGGTAAGCAAATGGTCAGTTGCAATGTTTTGGCCCATTTTATTACACTATGTGCAATCCACTGCCCAAAGGATGGAGGATTCATCCAACAATGTGGGAACTGGATGAAAACAGCAAGGGGACAAAGTTGCCCTGCTGTGGATAAAGAACAGGGGAGTGGCAAGATAGTTTTGGAAAGCCAGCAGCAAGGATGGGCTAAACAGCCTCTGTGTTGTATTATTTTAAGATTCTATAGGTAGACAGGAAATTTTGTTAAACAGCCCAGTGAAGACTTTAGATACAAAAATGATCTCCATCATGATGCATAAACCTTTGGTCCAATCCCCCAATATCACTCTTCAACACAATGAAAAAATCATTGAACCATGCAGCAATGAGCTTTTAATTTGCTTAATAGCCTTTGTAAAGCATGTTACACCCACCCAGAGAAGCTGGGGGAGTACTTCTCCAGGATCTCAACATCTTTATTGAAATTGTTTCCCTATGAGATCAGAGCGACTTATTTCCTGCTTTGCCTTCCCCCAAGCCCCACCCTGACCCAAATAATGGGGGTGAATTTGGGCTGTGCATGTGTTTCATTATTTGGTTGGTCCACTATACAAACACAAACAGCTGCATATGTGATCTTGGCATTTCAATTGTTGTTTGGAAAGCCTCAGGCACTTTAGTAACAGGAAGACCACTCCCAATTACTGCATTTGTGCACAATTTATCATCATATAAAAAGGAGAAAAAGCCACGAATCCCAAAGTGCCTTTCAAGTTTATTTCAGTACAGCCACGAAAAGTTATTTATCAAACATGGATATTAGGATTGCAGGACAGAAACAACAGCAGGAGTAAACAGATCTTTTTAGGACTGTCAGTGCTAGGTGACATGGGGAAATCAGGGCTGGCCCCTCAAGTATTACAGCCTATATTATGGGTCAATCAGGAATGCCCACATTGGTGCCCAAGCTAGGTTTGGCCCACAGCAACACTCGGCTTGTTCCATTAATGACAGCCCCTCAAAGAAACATTCTGATTTCTAGCACACTCAAGGCCCAAGAGCTCCTGTTATTGCAAAAGGCTGCAGATTGCAGAGGAAGTGAATTCCAGAGAACCTTGCGTGTGAGAAGCTGAGGAATTCAACAGCAAGGACTGAGGGGTTGATGTTCAGCGTATTCCTGCCACGGGAGGGGTGGGTGATGACTCCTCAGACACTGAGGCTCAAGTAAGGTCAGGCCTCAACCTTCCAAATAACACTTTTCCACAATCTATTGGTCCTTATATGCACAGTAGGATTTTTAGGACATCTAAAGAGAGCAGTTTCAAGGGCTTCGGTATGCTGGAGCATTACCCCAAGGACGTGCCAGCAACAACTTTAATCCCGTCTCTGCTCCAAATCTCCAAGCTCACTATATTGGGTACCTATAAGCACCTTTAATGTAATGAATCATCCCAAGGTGCCCTCACAGGAGTGATACTAATTGAAATTTGACACCAATCCTTGTAAGATGAAGCCAGGTGAATAAGTGCCAGGTCAGAGATCATGAGATAGACTTTTTTGAATACCCAGGACGTGGACGATGTGTTGCCACTTCTGCTGTGATGGAAGATGAACTTGCATCTCCGGATCATTGGTTCAGGCTCTGGTTTTGACCAAGATACAGCCAACAATGGAGCAGTGATGAAAACCAGGGATCTGCACTAGATCAGGACTGAAGGGTCGAGCAAGATGAGCAAACAGCACAGAGGTATAAATTCAGGCAAAAAGAGGCAGAGGGAGGGATATAGATTTGGGAAGGACAACCAGAAAAGTAGCGAGTCAGAACCACGTCAATTAATTGCAAAAATAACAGACAATTATCGGGTTAAAAAATTACCTACCATTACTATGCTGCCTAAGGCTCAACACCATTGCCCATAAATGATCATGCAGGCAGAGATTGTGCATAATCTTAAGATTTCTTCCTAAGAATATTTAAATAGCCATTGCTGTTCATTTATTATTAATTTTAGCAGGCAACGATAAGTATTTAGCCATGTAAATCTTGTTGAGCAGTTGGCCAAAGGGAACAACTCTATAATCGATTACATGCTTTCATCCTTTAAAATACCCTCTATTCCTTTGTCTGCATCACCATGGTTTGCCAGCAATTTAAGAGAACAGGGAACATCACGCGAGGTTATCTTGATGTACGATGTGTATTTTAAAAAATCTGGATTTATTGTTTAATTACTGATATGAGTGATAAAGACAAGGATGTTCAACAACATAATAGTCAATTTTCTTCAACAAGTAATTCCTGGTGTGAAGCACTTTGGAACATCGATGTGATAAGGTGCTCTATTAATGCAAGTACAGTCAGTCAATCAACTTCACACTAGTCAAGGTAGCTAAGAGCGTTCTCTCCTCCCCGAATCCTTACCCAGTCTGCTGAGAAAACAATAGAAAGGAAAGTGGCACTGAGCAGAAGAAAGCCTGCAGTGCCCAAGTGAAACATGCAAAGCAAGAGACATGGGATCAAATATCAGTCATTAGTTACAATGGAAGGATGTGACATTGACTGAAATTTTATGTCACATTGGTTGAGACCAAGAACTAGAAATTTACATTTCTATTGTTTTTAAGCAGACACAAAAGGGAAACCAGTAGCAGAATGCACAGAGGAAATTATTACAAGGTGAAAAAAAACATGTTTTTACTAACTGTGCTACTCAACCCATGTCCATAACATGATAGACTGTTGAAGAGCAGGCACAAAAAAAAATCAAAGATCAGATTTATATGCAATTTTGAAAATTGTGGTTGTAAGATTTGTAACCAGCGTCTAGGGAATCTTAAAAATTCAAAAAGGTAGACCAGGATAATACAAACAGATGCTATCAGAATGGGAAGATGTTTTGGCCATTGTTTCATTGCTGTACAAGGATGGATGATGGATGGCACGGTAGTGCAGATTCTGGGTGGCCAAAATGGGAAATGGTGTCCAGTTTATTTTAGCTGGAGAGCACCTTTTTTCATGAACAAGAAACCACTATCATTTATCTGTCAGTCTTTCAACCGAACTACTGCAAAACTAGTGGCTGCAGGGTTTTGATGACGTTCAGCAAAACTGAAGCTCATGTTTTACCTGCTCCAAGTGCAGACAGGAATATATCCAGAACGAAGCCAGCTGCAGCCCTCTGGGCACATCTGGCTGATGCCATAGTGTCCATCAGGAATGTGGTTTCCAGCACCCTAGCATGAAAGAACCATAGTTGCAAATGATGGATCTGCCCTTCAAGGCCCATTAATGACACAGATTTGTTAGCTTAATATCAGCAGCAGCCTAGACTACTGCAGAACTGCCCGATTCAGATATTAGATTACAGTCTGCTGTGGAAGGAGAGCTGGTAACAAACTACACCAGGCACCAGTACTCTATATTAATGGAGCACAATTCATTCCAGGAAGCTGTCAACATGGGTACACAACATATGCACATTCCACTAGTTGGAGGCAAGACCTTCAACGGCAGCCGGGTGGCTCTCTGCAATTCAAACTATGGTATGTGTCCAAGGTCAGATGTACAAGCTGGTCACAACTTGACATCTTAAGGCAGCTGTTATTTCAAATCCCAGCATTCCAGCTGATTCCTCATCAGATGTCCACCTTCAGTGTAATGGCAGAGCAGAGTTGCTTACCTTAATGCTCTAGACTTCCCACACTCAGGGATTTTATCATCAGTTAATCAATCCAGGTCAAGTGAGAGGCACACTGAGGGCTGGCTTGCCCCTCAACATGCCCAGTATTGAGTCAGAGCCGACTTTTCGAATAGGCATCTTTGCCTCTGCCCATTTAATTTTGATCTCATCCACAGCTGAAACAAACCCACCCATCAAATGCCCTGAAATTCAGAGTCCACAAAAACAGTACAGACACATACTCCCATTGCAGTTCCAATTCTCCAGGGTCCCCAGGCACAGATAGGAATCAAGAAATGGGCAGCTTTCCCTATGAATTCTTATTTTTCTTTTTAAAAAAAAGGAAACAGATTTTCCTGTGGGCCATGAAGTGGTCTTGGGACAACAACCCATCATACTCACTGAAGAGCATTTCTGCATTCCACTGTGCTACAAGTAGTTGAGATGCCTTTGGGAGATTAACACCACCATCAAGCCTACAAGAAAGAGTACCCCAAACCTCTTGGATATTCTGCCAAGACATTCCACGTTCATCTTGCACAACTTAACCCAACACATCACTAACAAAGAATAACAACAACTACTCATCTTGTTAAGACATTCCAAATGGTCTCTCATTCCCCCGGTAGTCAAAGTACATCTCATACAAAATCTAATATTTGACTACCAATCTCCAGCTTCATAAAATCTACATGTGGAGGCAAATTAAAAGCCTTATAAAAATCAAGAGCTATTTAAATGGGATTTCCCCTCAGCCTTACAATGGACTTGAATAAAGCTACATAGAGCATCTTCTCATTGTCTGTTGCTTTCAGGCTGGTCTCTGGGCTTCCATCATACCCAAGATCCATGCTGCAGCAACCTGGGAAAAAAAACTTCAGAATTGTGTATAACAGTGAAATTCTTCAGAATGTGTGGAGCTGCTGTGATCTCCCTCTTTTAAGATGTACTCTAAAATGCAGAATTATTTTCACCAAAGAAACTTCAAGTTACATAGAAAAATGCTGCTGCTGGACTGGAAATTAGTACATTTCAGTTAGAGTGAAATGGAACAGAGCTCAAATCCACCTGCTGGAATAAGGGCAAATCGAGTAGCACCCAGCAGGGGGAGGTATTTGAATATGAGATGGTAAATTAGGAGTGCAGGTAGTGTATTGAAGCCAGGTGTTTCTGAACAAGTAGGAAGATAGAAAAAGAAGATTTAAAAAGTAGCGTGTTACAAACATTGAAAGATGTAACGTAGAAGCAATAGGGGAGAAGTATACAGCAGAAAATCAAAAAGAAAAAAGATTTGGGATATTGAAAAGAAACATGAAAGCAAACCAGTCACCAAAAAAAGGAGCAATATCAAGGTTATTTTTTTTAAATGTATGAGGAACAGGACAGCCAAAGAAGGGATGGAAACCTGGTCAAATCTTCTTCTTGAGCTGGAGGTAATGCTCAAGATGCATATCAAAGAATTTTGTTCTGTTCTTCTGCGGACAGGTGAAAATATGGGGGGGGGGGGGGAGAAATAAATGGATTAGAGAAGTGTGGGAGAACGTTATTGCTCAAAAAAAGAAAAAAATCATATACAAAAGTCATTATGGCTATCAAGGTGTAAAAAATCTCCAGTGCCAGATGGTATGCATTGCAGAGTACTGAAGCTTGCCGTGACATAAAGAGCTTATGTATTAGTACACATTTTGTCCAAGGAGGGCTGGGATTATGGCAAATGTTCAAAAAGTGAGGGGAAAGCCTGGCAAGTGCTATGTGGGTAAGCTTCCCAGATGCAAATTTCTGATGTCATGTTTCTTATGGCCTGACTTGTCCACAGGCATCACATTTTGCAAATTTGCAAGGTAGAGCACACCTAAATTTATGGGATGGCTCACATGTGGAACACTAGGATTCAAACCGGATGAATAAACATAGAAAAATGCAAGGACAATTTAATGAGCTTAAAGAATGCAGAAGACATTTTATATAAACAATCTCAGAAGTCATGGTAATTGAGATAATAGTACTAAAAAGGGTTGCAACTATGTGGAAGGTGGCCATAATGCAGGAGGCAAAGAGTAGGGCCATTTTAATGTTTTTCATGTTAGCAGGCTATGGATGATGGTGGCAGGATGATGTACCTCAGCAATCCGTGTCTTCTTTCATTTTCCATTTATTTAAATAACAAAGGTGGTACCGGATGGATTATTTCAAAAGTTTGATAACTATATCAAATGAGGGTGCAGAACAACCTGTGAAAATATAGGAAATTAGAAGAGAGCAGCAAGAAGGCACCTACCAGTTCAATACAGAGAAGTATGAAGCAGTACATTTAAGAAGAATGAACACTGGGGGAAAAAAAATGTATACCAAAATGGATCAGATTGCGAATAGATTAGAGGAATGAAAACAAATACATAATTCAGAGTGAAGATGCATTGATTTTTAAACTGAATGGGCAGATAAAAGCAATACAAGCAAAATTGCGATTCTCGGCTTTATCCACAGGAACGCTGGATACAAAAGCTAGGAAGGTGATATTGGGGGAAGATGATAAAACTGCCTTTGGTTGCTAGTTCTAAAAGACAAAGACATTGGCTGCTGGTCTTCTTAGAGTAATAGATGGTAGAAGATTGTTTCTCGGACTGGAGGCCCATGACTAGTGGTGTGCCTCAGGGATTGGTGCTCAGCCCATTGTTGTTTCTCATCTAGATCAACGATTTGGAATGAGGATGTACAAAGCAGGGTTAGCAAGTTTGCAGCCAACACCAAAACAGATGGTATTGTCAACAGTGAAGGAGGTCATCAAAAATTACAGGGGGACCTTGATCAGCTATGAAAGTGGGCTAAGGAATGGCAAATGGAGTTTAATTCAAGTGCGACATGTTGCAATTTGGGAAGACAAATGAGCGTTGAACTTTCACAGTAGGGCCCGGGGGGGGGGGGGGGGGGAGGTGGTATTGGATGTTGTAGAACAGAGAAACCTTGGAGTTCAGGTACACGGCTCCCTTACAGCAGAGTCACAGGATGACAGGGTGGTGAAGGTGGCTTTTGGCATGCTGGCCTTTATAAGTCAGGGCTTTGGGTATAGAAGTTGGGAGGTTTCGTTGCAGTTGTACAAAACACTGGCAAGGCCGGATTTGGAGTTGTGTGTTCTGTTTAGGTTACCCTACTATAGGGAAAATCTTGTTAAACTGGAAAGAGTGCAAAAAGGATTTACAAGGATGCTGCCAGGACTCGAGGGACCGAGTTATAGGTAGAGGTTAGACAGGCTAGGATTTTTATTTCTTGGAGCAGAGGAGACTGAGAGATGATCTTATAGGAGGTGTATAAGATCATAAGGGGCATAGATAGGGTGAATGCAATCAGTCTTTTTTCCAGGGTTGGGAAATGAAGAACTAGAGTATGGAGTTAAGATGAGAGGCGAAAGATTTAATAGGAACCCAAGTGGCAACTTTTTTGTTTTAAAAATGCAGATGTATATGAAATAAAGTGGCCAGAGGAAGTGGTTGAGGCAGGTACAATAACAACATTTAAAGACAGTTGGACAGGTACATGGATAGGAAAGGTTTAGAAAGTTATGGACCAAACGTGGGCAAATGGGACTCACTTGGATGGGCAAGCATAGACCAACAGGACCTGTTTCCATGCTGTATGACTAAAAGTCTTGGAGCAGTTTATCTAATTTGCACATTAAAGTGACTGCTCTTCAAAAATAATGGCGGAAAGAAAATAGTGAAAAAAGGGAAGATTAAACAAGTGTTCTAAAGCATCTCCTCATCCAAGTCTGCCCACTTTAGTGATCCGGATAAACACATGGATTATAATTTGAGTTGCCTTGATCTAAACTAACACAGTACTGGGGAAGTACTGCACAGCCGGGTGGTAGAGTGAAACTAAACCCAATGTCTGCACAGGTGGAAGTAAAATCTGCTTGGCACTGATCAAAGAAGAATTTCTTTTAATGGCCAACATTTCTCCCTTAACTAATACTACCACTGAAACAAGTTAGTTGGCTATTCATCTCAATTGTTTACAAGGATTGTTGACAAGGATTGTAGGCATATTTGCCCAATTAAATGTTGATTCCAAAAAGGTACGCTACAAAAGATGTTAAATCAAGTTGCAAGTGAAATAAATGAATACGATTATCTGGCTCAGGGAAGTTTGAACAAAAGAAATGATTTGTGATGGTGATCCAAAACAAAAATGTCTCCAAGTATTCAGTGTATGAAAAGCACAATAGTATTAAAAAGTGCAATCTAGTCCCAGTTTTTCCCAACATTCTCTGTATACCATCAGACTGAAATGCCAGCTGCAAATAAAGAAAATACGAAACCAAAAGCGTCCATCTTAAAATCTCAAAAATAAATGGATCAGAGACTGTAGTTTTTCCAGGGATTATTCATTTTGCTCAGCCTTATTGATTTATTAAAAAGAAAAAAAGGTTCATGTAGCATTAATAAGAGCAAGATATTTATTGAAGCAATGATGTAATAGGTGAAGAATGTGTGTTATATAGTTCAGGTGCCATTACACCATGCAGTGAAAACAGATTAATAGTGTTAGATAAATCCCTCGAGACTTATTAATATCCATAAGATTAACTACACAGTTATGGATGAGATGTCACTGCTGAATTGAAGGTGTTTATATGAAGTGCATGTTAAACAATATCAATTGCATTACAGTCTACATTTTGGTATTAATATCCCAATTGGAAAAAGTGCTAAATTGAAGGATGTGCATCTATAGACTGGTTTTTGTACAAAATAAAATTTAACAAGCAACATCACCACTTTATGATAAATCGGTGCATTGCATTTTATGGTGAGAATATGTAAACTTTCACTGTTTAAAACAAATAACTATTTCTTCACCACAGAAGGCAAGTGAATAATAATTTTTTTA
Organism: Pristis pectinata; assembly: GCF_009764475.1. NCBI lineage: Eukaryota > Metazoa > Chordata > Chondrichthyes > Rhinopristiformes > Pristidae > Pristis > Pristis pectinata. The sequence continues at coordinate 25,507,235 of NC_067421.1, read as the reverse complement.
AAATCAAAATCTGCATCCAACTTCATTTGATGTTACAATTTAGCATTTATTTACATTGCACTATTGTTTCTGTAACTGTTTTTCTTAAATCATGAAATAAAATGTTTCTTTCAGAGAATCATAAACCTCTCTCTCTTTTATGGACAGCAACAAATTTTCAAAAAAATCCAATGAAGATACCTCAGCCTGTTTTTCAATGTACCCACTGCTATTAAGAATTCTCGAGAGCATTGTGGTTCTTGAAATAAAATAACAAAAAGAGGCCACTATAAAAAGTAAACGCACAGGTGGGAGTCAAAGATTTAAAATAAAATTTGAGCACGAGTGAGAGGTCATCTATTTGTGGCTTGAGTTAATATTTCATTTTTATATTTCATTATGCAGATATAATGGCCACTAATCCTTCCCGATGCTCTGTCAGTCTTCAATACTGTGTCATTGCTTGAAAACACTAGTGATTTGATACAAAGCATTGTCTAAATTCTCCAGATGAAATATTTTTTCTGTAAATTTATCCAAATTACTATCTTAGAAATTCCATCTCTTTCAGTGTTTACACAGCTGCTGTATCTTTTCCTCAAGAGCCAGAACATGTGTTAAATTTTTATTCAGTATTGCTTGTAAATGGCTATTCTTTTTACCAAATGTCATCAGCCAAGTTGTGGTTTTGTTGAAGGTAATACAGTATTACTCCTTTCTCTTCCTATTTTCACTTCTATTAGTGAAGCTTGAACGTTTATACTAGTGGGTATTCCATTTGCCAGAACAATTACAGTATGACAAATGGCACATCAATGTAATCCATCTCTTAGCCCTTGACAGGAAACCTATACACAGGACTGCCATTAATTCCTGTCTGGAATCTCAGGGGTACCATGTGTTAGTAACCATGACAACAAGTAAGCCGCCTGGTGAGGATGCCACCTCTGTGTGAAGGATGGGCACATTATTGCCGCATTGGAATTTAACCCCTGACACTTGGGCCTTTACTTACTCTTAGTTAGAGTTACAGTTGTGAGTGATCCAATCCTCACACAAAGGGAGGAGGACAAAGACAATTAAAACAAACAACATGCTCCTGAGGTAATGTTTTATGGTAATCCCTCAAGGACTGTGGTAGCATTTGTAAACGTTTGTGTATTGTGCACAAGAGAGATTATTAAGATAGCATGTCTACATCACTGCAAGCAATAACAATGCTGGTGCTCCATTTCACAGCTTAAAAATTAATTTGCTCTCATTTCACCACTTTGTTTCTGAAGTCAGGAAACTTCTGAAAATCAGTTTTGTATTCATCCAGGTAAGGACATTTACCTGCAAGGAAATTGGCAAGTTTCCAATTTCTGGCAATGAGGACCAGCAACAGACATTCCCTCAGTAGGTGCAACTCAGACTCGGGGTACAGATGTTCCATTCTTTACTGTCACTGGGGGAGGATTGTGTGACTACCAGATGCATCAAAAATTATAAATGTTAATGTTTTTAATTTTGCTCCACCTGGTCAATCAGGAACCAACTTTTAATTTCAATTAGGGATCAGCCCTGATGATACTTCAGAGTCAAGTATTTGTGAGAACTGAATTCTCCAAGCTTGTATTCGGCTTCCACATTTTAACTGAGCAATGACCTTGAGCAAGAAAATGTCTAATCACCTCTCCATGGCATTCACTAGCACTTCAAATTGCCAAAAGCTCCATCATTAACATCCTGGCAGTCAGCATTACCCAGAGGTAGGGTCCCGACCCAAAACGTCAACTGTCCATTTTCCTCCATAGATGCTGCCCGACCCACTGAGTTCTTCCAGCATCTTGTGTTGTTCCAGCATTGGCAGTTTCGTGTCCCCTCTGACTGAAACTTAACTGGACGAGCCACACAGATAACGTGGCTCTGAGAGCAGGTGAGCTCTGACAAACTACTCTCCTCCCAACTCTAAAGTATTTCCACCATTTACAAAGTCAGGAGCACAATAAATGCACTCCAAGTTCAGCTCCAAAACTCATTAGTGTAGCATGATCCAAGACAAGACCACCAAATCCTCCATAATAAACATTCCCTCTCCCCTACACTGGTAGACCATGCATGCAGCACACAGTCTGAAAAATGCACTGCTGCAACCTTCTAAGCCTTCATCTAAAGGCACCTCCCAAACCTCTACCATCTGAAAAGGACAAGGAGAGCTGGCACATGCAAACACCACCAACTGCAAGTTGCCCTCCAAGTTCCACATTAAAGACGACATATTGTGACAACGCTATAGCCACTCACCTCCACTACTGCAAATGACAATTTGAGCTAATGCAGACAATTTATATGCAACAATTCCTCCACTCAGTGCATTTTTCAGGGGAAATTAACTTCTTTTACTGACAGAAGCTGCTGTAGTTTGTCTATATAGAACATGGGAAGGAATGTTTTCTGCGAATTGACTTTGCTGCAAATTCTACACTGTATCTCATTGGCTTTAACAACAAGTCTCTGAACATGAAAACATATTGGTCAAAATCCAAGAATTCCTTACCCAGCACTGGGTCACATTCACAAGGCCTACAGCTGTTTAAATGTAGCGACTTCCACCTAGACACATCTAAGACAACCCAAGGGCCTGCTGGAGATACCCAACCTCGACAACACTGGAATGGAATTTATGGGAAAACATCAGCAGGCACAGAACTGCCAGCATTCCTTGACCTGTGCCATCAAGCTACAGACTTCTGTACGAGGGCTGAAGTCTTGACCTTGTTGGTCGAGTTTGTCAGCAGTCCCTGATTATGCTCCAAAGTTGAACTTCATGAAGTCCAGTTGTGGAGCATGAACTTCTGTACTTCCCCAGCAGTTCCAGCGTTGTACCAGCACCGTGCTGGGCCTCCCCACTCAGGATTGGGAGGGTTTCAGACTGAGAGTCAAAGGGGTGTTCGGTGTATGCACTGGCCAGCTGCAAACACAGACAGCTTACCGCCAGAGACAAGCTCTTGTCTCAGAGAGGATTTTTATTGAAGTCAAACGAGTTCCACCAAAATCCACAAAACCTTTAGAACTCGATCATGGAAGAATTGTGAAAAGGATTGTGAACCCAGGGCCCTCTGTAGTGAGCTCCTCGTGTTAGTAACTGCAGTGTTTGTTGCCTGGGGTGGGACTTGGTGGTGGGGAGGAAAAGAGGTGGGAACAAAAGGTGGACGATGGGTACCAGAGGCTGAATATTGGGAGGAGAACAACAAATAATTTTTGTCAGCATGAAGCATGCATTGGGTACCGTAAGCCTTTTCTTAAAATTAACTTTTATTTCTTCATCGGTGACTGTGGGCCAGACTGATTTGAAATTTAAATCCAAAAGGTTTGTGATCCCTACCTTAACCTATAACTCAGAAAATTCCCCACGCACTACACTAGAGTAAAAACTAATTTCCTACACCAGCACAGCTGTGACCTCTAAATAACAATGGTAAATTTACTGCCTATCCCATCCTTCAAATTCACTAAATTATATTTTGAAGTGTGACATACTATTGAGATGCCAATTAGCTAACTCGCCAGCATTAAACACATTGAAATTAACATTTTAAACTAAATCTCCTAAAAATCATTTTACAAAGCAGTGTCAATACAATTCACTTAATAAAAGAGCTTCAGTATCGTCACAATATCAAATTAACCAAAAAAAAACACAATTGACTGAGATGGTCATTTCTATCCTAATATTAGAATTCTCTCATGGTGACAACGTCTTTTGAAGCATTTAGGATGTTATACTACGTTAAAGTAGTTATTGCAAATGACAAGTAAACCACTGCAGTATTCTTTCTCTTCCTTCTAGCACCAGTCTCCCCCAGATACATCCTTCCTGGACCCATCTTGCTACCATGTGTTTATCATAACCCTTCAACTGACCTTTCCGTCCTTCTCAGCGTACTGAGCCTTTGACACAGTTGACCACATCTCCCTTCAACATCCCTCCACAGTAGTCAAAGGTAGGCACTTGAGTACATGAACTATTCCGGTGCAGTCAAAGAACTGCATGCAGGGACTCCTCTTCTTTCCCCACAATGTTACTGCTCACAATCTCTCCTCCCCACACCCCCATAGATCTGGGAATTTCAGACTCTACACAGTTAGAATCACTAAAACTACCAAATTCCACTCCCAAAGCATCAGACTCTGCCCTACCTCAACTCACTCATTGAGTATCTTCATTACTGCAGATTTGACCAGATCCAGTGCAGTCTGACCAACCTCACTTGGTCTATCCTCTACCAACTTCAATCCATCCAGAAGTCCATGGCCTGTGTCTCAAGTCACAAACTCCATCCAGCCCATGCTCACTTCCCCAGCTGAGCCACATTACAAGTTTGAAAGTCCCTTCCTGATCTCAGCCCTTTTCACCTCTGTAAACTTGTTCCAGCTCCATATCCCCCCAAAGATTCCACAACCCTCCAATTCTGCCCCCATCATCCCCAAATTTAATTACTTCACCTGTGACTTCCACAACTTAACGTTCCATGGCTTTAACCTCTGCAATTCCCTTCCTAACCCTCTCAATGTCTCGTTTAGATGCTCTCGAACACCTACCACTTTGTCAAGCCCACCAGCACCTGCTCCTCTATCACCTCATGTGGCTTAGAGTCAAATTCTCTTTTGAGAACAGGCCTGCGAATTGCCTTGTGACATTTTACCAAACTGCTAGATAAATATGTTGTTGTTTTGGACCACTAACACAGGTTGGTAAGGGCACTCTGGAGGCTTATCACCTCTTTACATCAGGTGAGGCTGTGAACCTTGAGCAGGGCGGGGGCTGTCTCAGGGTGGAGGCAGTCACTGCGTGGGATGACCCAAGTTCCTCACTGGTCCCCAAGCAAATTCATTGCCTTATGCTCGTCTTAAATTGTTATTGTCTAATAGTTCAGGAGAAAATAAGAACCACAGCAGAAAACAATTTGCAATAACGCAAGTTTTTTTTTAAAAAAATCACAAATGCACCCATTTTACCACATCTGCAGACCAAACCACACAAGCCTCCAAATTACCTGCCACTTTACTGTCACAGCACATTTCTGACAGTGCATTGCAAGAAGTGCAGCAGAAAAGACTATTTGCACCTAAACAACAGCTACTCATTGCAGTTGTATCAAAAATTCTCCCCCCTAAGACACAGCCGATAGTGACTCTTGATGGTAGCAATTACTCTAGCGGCAGACTACAGGTGGGCCCAGAAGACCAGAACCAGGCTGACTCATTAATGTGCTGCTGAGGAAGATGTTGTTCAATGATGGCAATAGACAGCTTCACCAACTGAATCAAATTCTTGTTAAAAGCAGCTATCCTCAAAACGTGAATAAAATAAATCAGCCAGCAGCGTAACTAGAGGACATGTCAGGGCCAGCACTGAGGTGTAATAAATTATCTCCACAAGCGAAGCTGATCGGATAACTCACAAGCAAATACGTATGTCTGGTTGATTGAGAATTACATGGATAGAATCTGGCAAAAGTGTTAAGCTATCAAAGAAACGTTAAGACTTTAGAATACTGAAACATCAGGCTCTAAACTGTACAATGAAATACATTGGTTATTGTGCTGTGAGCAGATAATGGAGTCGGTGTACTTAAAATCTGCCAGACTATAAAGCCACAGCAGTACCATATTGGCTTCATATGGTTTATCACTAGCCTAGGCTGACAATTTCACAATTTTATGTGATCCTTCCAGTTAACAGGAATTTGTATTTCTTTTACCTTATTTTTTTAAGAATTCAACCATACCAGCAACACAGCCTTCAAAGCTCAGACCTACAAAAGATCAAGACTGAAACAACCTGTGCCTCACCCACATCCCCCCCACCCACCCTGCATCTTTTACAACCTGCAACTTGGTATCATCAGGGGAACAGAGTTTGAAGACTAATCAAGACCAGACCCAAGATAATTGAATGAATGTAATTGGCAATGGTTCTTAGCTAATCATGTAATGTTGATTCAATCAGTTCCCTCACTGACTGCGGTACAGTAGCTCTAAGGCAGCTGCCCTGAAAGATGGACCCAGTTCGCTGGTTCAGAAAAAAAAATTAAACCTCAGTAAAAATTATTTCAATTTTTTTTTTAAAGAGCATGCATTTTCCCCCAGGGTATTTACCTTTCAGAGAAGGCGTACATACTCGTTTTTTTCCCAGCATCTTACATCCTACTGAACTACCACAGGAAAGAATGGATGGATCAATTCTACTATTCACCATCACCCTGTGAAATGCCTAGTTAGGAGGTAGATTTTATTGAAGTACTGGAAAAGCTGCCTTCCTCAAAATGAGGGTTTACCCTTCTGGATGGAGCTCAGATTGGTGCTCGTTGGAATGCTGGAGTACAGTGGACGAATCTTCATTCCTCCATTATAGACATGAAAAGCTCTGCAAGACTACAATAATGCCCAAGTTTTGTTTGAAAAACAAATAGCTGTTCTGATCTAGGATTCCAACATTTCTGTCATGGAACCTAGATTCAGAACATCCTGTCAAGGATCTTTATGATGTCAGAAATTACATCTGCTAGTTTGAAAAGCTGCAGTCAGAAATAATCAAAAGCAGGAAATAAATTTCCATCCCACCTACCGTTTGATATGAAGAACGCAAACAGACATCACTACTTCCTAAAAATTTAATCTGGAGATCAGCACACATACGAATTTTTAATTTTCTCTTGTGACTTTAATCTCAAATATTGTTCACTTGTTGTAATGTAGCCTCTCTGACATTACATGCCAACTTTCATAAATTACAGGAATTGAACTAAAAAGATACTTGAGCATTTTATAGAAATGTAAATGACAGCCAGAGGGTCGGTTACTGTTGAGTTGAGAGCTCCAATTGGTTTTGAGCTTCCTCATGCTTGTGGCATTCACTTGGGACTGTGTAAAGTCTCCTACAATTCACCCTGACCATCATATATTCTGCACATTAACCAAGGTCGCATAAACCTGCCACCTCACAATATTAATGCACACACTGCCAGCTATATTTCCACCATAAACACAGAGTGAGGCTGCTGGGTAATTTGGAACCTGAAGTGAGAGGTTATTAGAAGGTTATATTTACTTCCATATTTGCCCATATTCTGGATAAGTGAATCCATTTTAAGGGTTGTTAAATTTCATTAAATTTTCAGTCTGGTATTAAATTGACAAACCAGTTTAATTGGCTTTGATAACAAGCACCTTAGTTTAGTATACATAAAGTCTTACATGCCCTTAGTGCTTATTTAGGCAACGTGGAATGTTATATATGTATTCCAAAAAAAATCCACTGCTCACTTTAGAGCCAAGCACCTTTGACTGAAACTATCATTATGCCTACAGTTTGTAGATATCACATTCAGCTACAATCCCAACCACAATAACAAGCTGTAGATTGCTGGCCCAGAGAACTAGTCCGTCAGCCACTGACCACTCGATGGATTGTTCATGTTCCAATTAAAGTACAGTGGAAAGACCCCAAGCTCGAGACTGCCTGTAATGAGGTTCATTCCTGCTGCAAAGCAGGACACTGCAATTATTGGATCACACTATGTCCTCACTTATTGGATTTCCTGAAATAGGTGCTAGAAATACATAAATCTCTCCTCATACTCAGCCCCCCAAAAACATTACTTAGAGAGCAAAAAAATGTGGCAGACCCCTTATGATCTGAGCAAAGGAAGTATATTGCCAATTCTCCTCAAGCATACTTTAGTCCTGATTTTAAGTGCAAGGTTCATGAATTTGCTAGATAATACTTAAGTTATGTGCCAATAATGTGAAATGTTTTAACTATTCCTCTACTCCCAAATCTCCATGCACAGTACTCAGCCTGCCCTTTGATTAAGAATACCGAATCCTAATTTCAGCCGACAATACGGAGGGTCAGCTGCTAAAGTGCCATGTTTTAAATGCGACAGTAAACGGATGCTCGTCTATTTTGTTCACATGAATTTTGGTCAGAGCTCACACACCACCTGCTCTGCACACTCAGGCCAGGGATCATACACGGCAAGGGCTTCTCCAGAGCAGCAAAATGAAATATGTACATCCTGAAATGGAAGTGAGTTATGTAATACTCAGTGTGTGAGCACACCACACAGCCAACCACCAGATAATTCAAGATATTGTAGGTCTGGCTCAAATTTAAATCATAGTTTTAAGTTAATGATCCCACAACAACCAGCCTTAGTGACTTGCAGCAGGTCAAAGTGTGGGAAGGACATGGAAATCAGCATCACAACCTTCTTATTTTCTAAAAATGTGAATGCTTGCAGTGAACAGGATCTCTGATGTTGCTGCTCCCCTGTCTTCATTTCTAATATCATTTCAAAAGTTTGTTGTTAAATTCATACATTCTCACAATCAAATATTCTAGCAGATCAAAATCAAAGAACTGCTGATGCTGGAAATCTGAAATGAAAACATGAAATGCTGGAAACACTCGGCAGGTCAGGCAGCACCTGTGGTAAAAGAAACAGTTAACAGTTTAAGTCCAGGACCCTTGGACAGAACTGGGAAAGAGTGAAAACAATTTGGTTTTAAGATGCAGAGAGGGTGGGGAATGGATGGATAGAACAGGCGATAGCTCTGATAGGGCGAGGCCTGGGTGACCAAGGTAATCTCCATGTTTATGGAGCCACATGATTAACAGATTAATGACGGTGACAGGAGAAAGCAAAATCAAAAAAAGGATGCGTTAAAGCTATGAATCGCAAGTCAGGGCTGGTGCTGAGACCTGACACCCAGAGGGGAAGTGTCTGCATATCAGGCAGTGTCTGTGGCGAGAGGAAAAACTGAGTTAATGTTACAGATGGATAAGCTTGCGGCAAAACTTGAATTTAATATCACGTCCTAAAGGCTACCATGTGCCCAGACAGATGAGGCATTTTCCCCTCAAGCCTTGTTGGAACAGAGAAGTCAGAATGGGAGTGAGATGGAGAATTGAGGTGACAGACAGCTGGAAGCAGAGGCACCGCTACAGTTTGAACATAGGTGTTCCACAAAGCAATCCCCCAGCCTGCAGTGGGATTCTCCAAAGTAGAAGAAACCACTTTGTTCGATATAGCAAATGGTATTGTGTCTACAAAGTGCTAGTGATTCTGGAAAGATTGTTTAGGTCACTGAATGGTGGGAATGTTAGAGACGAAAGTGTCATATCTCCTGCAGTTGGATGAGAGAGTGCCACAAGGATGAAGGGAGGGCAAGGGAGCCATGAAGGGAACAGTCCTTTCACAATGCAGGCAGAAAGGGAGGACCACGGGAACCCTAACCTTGCTCCATCCAGAAGGAACTGGGGTGAGAGCAGACGTACAGGACGTTGGTGAGCTATGGTACAGGTGCAGCCACAGGTAAGCCACTTCTCCGCACCTGAAAACTAAACAGTTTTCTCATTTTCCCAAATCTGGTGAAGGGCCTTCAACCCAAAATATTAACTGTTGCTCTCTCCACAGATGCTTCCTGACCCAATGTTTCTAGCATTCCCCATTTTTTAAACATTATAATAAGCAGTTAAACTAGGACAGTGCTTGGGTCCACACAGCAAGATGCTGACATGCTAGTGAGATGTCAGTATTCATCCAATCAGCGTTTACACCTTCAACAAATGCAGAAAATTGATTCTCAAACAGAGACTTGAAAGTAAACCAACTGCTAAATGTTCAAAGCAGCTTTGGGGAATGGGAAGCTCAGGAGTCATTTGGAGGCTGTACCTTCCTCATTGATGCTCTGCACAGGAACCTGGCAGGTTGCTTTGCCCTTTACAATGCCACATAATAAAATGTACTAGGAAGGAGGACAAGTGCTTTACACTTTTATTTCCTCTTAATGAAGCTGCACTGTAACATTTATGGCCAAACTACTCCATTCACATACCCATCAAGTTTTTCAAATTTACAATGGGACCCACTGCAAATGTTAAGGCAAACAGCAATTCAGCGATGATGAGAAACCCTAGATCTGGTCTCTTTTGGAGCTTCAGTTTGAACTTTTTGCTACCTCATACAGTCAATAAAACATACTGACATTTCCAATTATGATGTTATTGGGCTTTTATGTCATAATATCAGGCCCTCTGCACCACACTGCCTGGTTCAGACTTCTAGGTTGTGTGCCAAACCAGCTATTCATTAGTTTCAGCAATGTATTAATAATCCTATATACTTCTTAAACAGACCTTCCATAAATCTGTCCAAAAAAGCCCCTGAAAACACTATACCTGCTAACCTTGCTACACTGAACAAACACTACTATGATAGTGGGTTTATTGATTAAGCCTGCACTGTGCAGCAATGTAGCTGGTTGGCAGCCTTCTATACTTGTGACTGACAAATCAATTTGGCTCAATTCCACAGACTAGGTCTGACAGATCGGGAGCTCCAACTGCTTATTAGCTCAACATCAGAAATTTCTGTGATTTTCTTTAACAGCCATCAATACGTTTGATAATTTCACCAAAATGGTCTCGACTCCTATGGGAATGCAGCATGCAGCTGCCTTTTATTTCTTGTTCACATTTTACAAATCAGGGCAAGCTCTGTGGTCCAGATTTGAAATGGAAAATTTACCTTGGAAACCTCGTTTGAAAGTTGCATTAGATACACGATTCAGATTTACGTGAATATTGGTTGTGAAAATTAGTGTCCTTTTTCCAATATTCTAATCTCCCCAACCTACCCCCATGTAAAGTTTCAAGTCTTGCCAACCTCATCAACAGTGGCAAATGTGTGGAGCTTTCTGCCACATGGAGTGAAGGTAGTCACATAATTTTTTGGTTGGATCTGTTGTGGCCATCTTGTATTAATGCCTGACAGAGACAAGAAGCTGCAGATGCTGGAATCTGGAACAACAACCAATCTGCTGGAGGAACTCAGCAGGTCGAGCAGCAACTGTGGGAAGAAAGGGATTGTTGACATTTTGGGTTGAAACACAGGGTTTGATATATTAATGACAGCTTGAGAATAGAAAGAGAGAATACAGATTTGCCATCTCCAACCTATCAAACTCTTTCATGATAATTTACAAAATTTCCAGAGAGTGTACTACTTTTAAGAGCTCTGGCCTACTCAGTTTCCCCTTCAGTGCAACTTCCCAATCCCCTGGCAGTCAGAGGAACTGTAGAAACAAATATTGCACCTCCTACAGTTGCAGGGGAAAGTGTCAGGGAGGGATGAGCAAACCAGGAAGTAATGGAGAGTGGTCCCTGTGGAAGCCAGAAAAGGGTGGGGAGGGCAGGACATGGCTACTGATGGGATCCCATTGCAGCTGGCGGATGTGAGGAAGGGTGATAATGGAGGTGGCGGCATCTAGGCCGGGTGAAAAGATGAGGTCTAGGGGAATTCTACCTCTGTTCTGTCTAGAGGAAAAGGGGTTTGAGAGCACAAGTCCAGGAAACAGGATATGTGAGAGAAGGCTCGATTAACCACAGTAGAAAGGAAGCCACATTTCCTGAAAAAGGAGGACACTTCAGATGTCCTGGAATAGAAGACCTCATCTTGAGAGCAGTTGCAGCAGAGTTGCATTCCTTTCTCCAGAAACTGGGAGAAAGGAATGGCATCCTTACAAAGGGGACAGGATGGGACGAGGTGTAGTCCAAGTAGCTGTGGGAGTCAGTGTGTTTATAATAAATGTCAGTGGATAGATTCCCTCCTGAGATGGAGGCAGAGAAGTGTCAGAATTGGCCCAAATGAATTTGGGAGTGGGGTTGAAGTTAGTAGCAAAGGTGATAAAATTGACATGTTCCACACAAGTGGAAGAAGTAGCACCTATGTAATGGAAAGAGTTGGGGAGTGGTACCAGAGAAAGTTTGGAACAAGGACTGTTCTACGAGGCCAATGAGAAGACAGGTGCAGCTGGGGCCCATGCAGGTACCCAAGACGACAAATTTGATTTGTAGGAAGTGAGTGAAATCAAAAGCTGTTCAGGACAAGAGCAAGTTGTGCCAAGCGGATGAGTGTTGGTGGAGGGGAACTGGTCCGATCTTTATTGCAGAAAGCAGCAGAGGGCTTTAATACCTTGCTACCGGGGAGGTGTATAACGATTGGGCATCCATAGTGAAGATGAGGTGGTGGGGGCCAAGGAATCAGGTAAAAAGGAAAACAAAGATAGTTAAAAAGAGTCCAAATAAGAAAAAAAAAAGCACTTTTTTTTATTGTTGCAGATTTCAAATCTCCAAAAATGAGTTCCCACAATTGCAAAGGTTATTCGCAGTGCCAGAAAAAGGTTGTTAGGCAGTAATTAAAGTTAATAACTGTTAAAAATGTACTTGAATTGTAATGGACAAGCCCCAACTATTTATAATACTTGGAGTGTATATCATGCAGTCTATGCCATAACATGCACTTCAATACCCAAGTCCCACAGTGAGGTACCAGCATGATGCAGTGTCTGGGAGGAGCAGGGCAACTTAGACAGCAACTTGCTGGTTTACCCATTTAAAGTCACAGGTGCATTCAGTGGTCATTCCCGTCCAATTTCACTTTAATAATAGTGACCACTCTTATCCAGTACAAAAACTCCTAATGGAACTCAAATATTTTAACAACTGGTTTTCAGTTACATTATTTAAAAGCAAATCCTAGCACATTATTTCCACTGTATGGTTTTAAACAATTTGGTACTTGAATCAAGTTAATGATTTGCATTTCCAGACAATTGCACGGCTTGGAATTAAAATCCTTATTTGACACTAAAATTAACATCTCAGAGTTCACACTAGCATTTATGTTAAACCATAAGACATCAGAGCAGAATTAGGCCATTCGGCCCATCGAGTCTGTGTTTCATCTCTCTGTATTTTGATTCAATCCATATAATTGGGAACCAATAATTCTATATCTACTGCAGACCTAGAAACTAGAGCTCCAGCTCTTGAATCCCAAATTCTAGCATATCACCACAAAAGCAGAAATCTTTCCACTGACCCTTGAAAGTTCCCTCAACTACATTGTTTGTGTTTTATAGTCATCCATCCATCAATTCTGCAAGCAAATCCATGACACCGGGCACACTAGCTTGTCATAAATCTTTACTGCGGCATCCAATGCCAATGTCAAATCCATGTATTCAAAACTACATTTTCTACTGCATCATGTTCATCAACTGTGCTTTACAAAGCTGAATTCTATTCAAAATATTGGTGGGCTGCCTTCTTAAACACTGTAGTCCTTGTGGTGAAGATACTCCCACAGTGCTGTTAGAGATCTAGGTTTCTAATCCAGTGATGAACGAAGGTGATACTTCTGATCATGATGGTCTGAGACAGGTGAACTCAAAAGCTTGTGACATTCCCATGAATCTGTTGTCAGGTTTAGGAGTTGCTGTTGAAGATGATTTGTCAAGTTTTGGTCATGCATTTTGTAGATTGTTCACTCTGCAAACAGATGCAGTGAATGTAGAAGGAGGAAGTGTTAGGGTGGAGGATGGGATGCCAGCCAAGTGGGCCTCTAGCTTCTTGAGTGTGGTTGTTGCTGGTCTCGTCCACATGAGAGCATCCTATCACAGGTCTGGAAAGGGTTTAGGCGCATCTCTTAATGGAGAAGTTACTCCTTCTGATATGTTCTGATACCTTGAAGTATTTTGGTCAACAGTGGCTCTCTGGACCACTGAGCATGGGAGAATGACAATGTGTAATGTCTACAAGCTGTTTAGCTGTAGTTCACCAAGGCAAGCAACAAATAATGAGCTGCTAACCTTACTGAAGACTATCAACACCCAACTAACAGCAGTAGCCGGTACAAATGATATATCCAAAGTCTTCCCATATGGTGTAATAGGTCTTAAAACATACAGCTCTTTAGTCCCACCATAGCTTGTCATGAATGATGGTAGACTACTTAATATTTAATGGGAGGAGACAGCCCAAGGATACCTCCATCCTTGGTGATGGCAGGGCCCAGCACAGGAATACAAAAGATTGAAGTATTCACAGCCATGTTCAGCCAGAACTCCTTCCCAGTCTCTTCCAGAGGTCTCCACCATCACAGAAGCCATTCTCCAGCCAATTCTGTTCACTCTATGTTAAAAAGGAGCAGCTGAGAGCATTGGATACAGCAGAGGCTATGGGACCAGACAACATCCTCGCTGTAGTATTCAAGAACTGTGCTCCAGGCAGCCTGCTCCAATACAGTTAGAACATTGGCAGCTACCCTACAATATGGATCATTATATTCTGTACATAAAAGCAGGACAACTCCAGTCTGGTTTATTACTGCCCAAATCAGTCTACTCTCAGCTCTGTGATGGAAGCTGTGTCAGCAGTGCTATCAAGCAACACTTACTCATCAATAACTATTCACTGATGCCCAATGTGGGTTTTTCATAGAAATGGAGTCTTTCAGCATAAAAATAGGCTATTTGGCCACCAAAGTCATGCCAACCATTAGGCATCCATTTGGGCTGATGACTGCACAAAGTTCAATTCCGTTCACAACTCCTCAGCAAACAAAACTGCACATGTCTGCACACAACTGAACCAACCACATAAATACCCTGCTACAAGAGCAGGTCAAAAGCTGGGACTCCTGACACCACAAAGCCTTCTCCCACCTACAAGGCACAAGTCAGGAGTGCAATGGAATATTTGCCACTTGCCTGGAGTGCAGCTCCAGCTACTCAGGAAGCTCAGCACCATCCAGGGCAAAACGTTCTGCTTAATTGGCACCTCATCAACCACCCTAAATATTTGTTCCCTCCACCACCTGCATACACTGGCTGTAGTGTATACAAACTGCAAATACATGCATCAGCTCCCTACACCTCCCACAACCTCTACCACCGAGAAGCACAAGAACGGCAGGTGCATTGGAACACCACCATCTGCAGCTTTCCCTCCAAGTCACTCACCATGCTGACTTGGAAATATATTGCCAACCCTTGCTTGTCACTGGGCCTAAATCCTGGAACTCCCTTACACAACAGCACTGTAGGGGTATCTTCACCAGAAGGACTGCAACAGTTCAAGGCAGGACTTCACTACCACTTTCCCCAAGGGCAATTGAGGTGGGACCAGATCTTGAAAATGATGTGGGACATAAACAGTACATAGGGAGAACCCACTTCCCTCAGCAAAAGGGGACAAAAACAAAACAGGGAAGCTGATATAAAGTACCTGGTATAAAGATTAGTGGGAAGATGAGGAAAAATCTCCCCCCCACCCCGACACCAAAAGGATGCTAGTCACCCAGAACTCAACACTTGACAAAAAGTAGAAGTAGAGACCATCACTGCACTTAACACTTGAGCTGCAGAGCTATGGACCAAAAGCAGTACATAAATCAAGGATTCATACAGCACAGAAACAGGCCCTTTGGCCCACTGTGTCCATGTCAACCAGAAAATCCCTTGGTCTGTACACTGCTGTGCCTTGGCAACTCAAGTGATCATCCAGATACTTCTTAAATGAGAGTATCTGCCTCCTCTATCTTCTCGGGCAGTCTTTTCCAGATTTCCACCACCTTCCGAGTGAACATTTTTAACTCATAAGGTGAAGATCCCCTTTAAACCCCTTACTCCTCATCTTCATTGTCTTGGAGATCACTACTATGAGGGGAAAAATTATTACTTGTCCTATCTATATCTCTCATAATTTTGTACATTGCAGCCTTCCCTACTCAAAGGAAGATAAACCCAGCTATCCAGTCTCTCCTCAAAACAAACATCAAAATCATATTCCAACATGCAATGCCTCTGATAGCTCAAGTTCCAAGTTAATTATATTAAGTTGCTCCGTAAATACACTACAATATTAAATTTGGTTGCACAGTAACTGGTTTATCTTGGAATACTGAGGTGAACACATTCTAGTCTAAATGTTTCCTGGTGGTGCTTAATCAGATATTTTGTGGCCCACAACTGTGAGGTCTAATTTAGAGGAGACTTAAGAATGAAATGTTGCTAAGCTTGGGAGCTGAAGCCTCCTTGGACAGAACTAACTGGGATTTGTATTCGTCTCCAGAAAAAATTTTAAAGTTTTCATCTCCCAGTGATAGCTCTCTGTGGAGGAACATTGGGAGTGATGCTAACCTCTTATCAAAAATATTTAAATCCAAGACTTTGGATGTATCAGATGATCAAAGAATAAATTTATTCACTTCTTTGGTGATTCAGAAAGAAAATATTTCCTCGTTTTTAATGAGGATATCTAATTCTTTACTTGAGAGACATTTCAGCAAATTAACCCAAGAGATTAAAAGGAAGAATAAATACCATCACAAATAGACAGCTTCGGAACAGTAGACAGATACTTTTCCAGAAGAAATTAGAAGTTACAAAAATAATGGTTAACTTGTGGTTATTAGTTGTACTGAATAATAAATTGGGTTCTATGACAGTACATCACTGAGCTTTTCAATCCCAGGGAAGATATTCTGCTGATAACTTTTGCTAGATTTGAGACACTTGACTGAAGATGTCAGACTGGGGCCAGCCAGCAAGACGCCAGCAATGCAAGCTTCTTTCAACCATGTTAATTATCTGTAACCTACAACAACAAACTTCCTGGCCCCACTGCCTGTCAACACTGAATGATCCAAGATGGAAAGACAGATTATCATGATAAGTTGCATTTGCCCAACCGATTCATTTTACACATGCACTTCTACTTAGAACTGCAACAAAAGGGAAACAGTGAGGATTAACGGCAGGAATGAGCTTCCTGAAAAAGTAAACAAATGGAATGTTTAACATGGGTTGATTTAAAATACACTGGAACCTCAATGTGTAATAGGAGACTGGTGGCAAAAGAAAATGAAGCAGCTGCTTAGCACTAGACTATAATAAAAGTCTCGGCTCCCAACTACCTCTCATGCAAATATATATTGGGATTTCAAGAATAATTTTCAATAGATCACATATGTGCTTTTAACCAGATTGCATATTGATTGGACTGGGTCTCTTCCTAATAAGTTTGTATCTTTGACTGACATTACATATTGGAAAAAAAGCATGATTTTTAGAAGTGCACTTTTAACCTGCTGGAGGAACATTTCTTTATAACTATAAATATGAAAAGGATGTAGATTGAGAAAACCTGCATTAACAGTGTGATGGGGCTCTGTGTGATCTGATACGAACTGGTGCATTATTTGGGCCCACCTTATTGAGTACTGGTATCAGCTGATTTTGCAGAATGGACTTCATTTGGATAATGTGGGCCAGCCTTCTAACGTGCCCTTAAAAGGGCTGCTAATGAAAGAATTTGGGGTAAACTTAAAAGGAAAATCCCAATTAAAAATTAAATAGCTGCATCAGAGGACAAGGTTATTTGCCTTTTAAAAAGGATTCTGAAGCTTTTCATGTATACCAAAACCTTTGCCAGCACCATCAGGGAAATGCAAAATTCCAAGCAAAACCTGGGATTGAGTGAGAAATGTGGAGATAGCATACCTGGTCTTTGTGTTAGGGATGGAGCTGTGGGAAAACTGGTGCTGCTGCTGAGGTGACATCAAGGAAGAACTAAAGAATTGCTAAAGCACAGGAGGCGGCCTTCAGACCCATCAACTCTATGGCTACAGAGCAATCCAATCAAATCGGTGCTATTTGCCTTCTTTTTGCTCATGATCCTGCCATTTTTGTTTTGAAACCTTCATTTATCCAATTCCCTTTAGAGAACAACAATTAAATCTGCATCCAGTACATCTTCAGTCAATGCATCATTCCAAATCATAACTGCTCACTGAATTAAAAAGGTTTTTCTTCATGACACTTCTGGATCTTTTGCCAACCACATTGTTTCCTCTGGCCTTTACCTCCCCCCAGTTAAACTTCCTCAATCCATGTCCCCTCAGCTATCCCTTAATCATCAATGGAAAAAACATGAAACAGCAAATCCACACAACAGTAATATGAAGAAACAGGGCGCTGGTCAACCCTGGAGCGGTCCAAACAGCTAACAGCCCTGGCTGCTCTTCTTTTCCTACATTCAAAAAAAACACACAAGTAAAGCAGGTCTCCCACAGGGCAACCTCTTCGAATAATCTTATGCATGTTCCAAAAAAAGACTGCCAAAACACTTGGCTCAAAACAAAATATAGCAATTATGTGCAGACATGGGAAAAAAAGGCCAAAAAATAAAACCCTCTGAAAGCTGGGACAACAAACTAAAAATAAGACTTAACTGCTTTGATGTACTCCCACATAAAACAGCACCCAGCAACTTGAATACCCAATTTTATATTGATGGGTTTTTGTTCTGATGCCATTTTTAAGAACTGCAGAGGCACTGGAATGAGATTATCAGGGTCTTGTTTAAATATTTCAACCAGTGGTCCAGCAGTGTTGCTCAAATCTGGACCAGCAAAATGAGTGAAGGGCTAAAGGTTCAGCATGAAGCAACTTCCAAAGATATTTCTGGTTAGTTAAACCACTTTTTGTTGCCCATTTAATCAGGTGAAAGAGTAAACTGAACATTGTGTAGAATCATGGATTCTATGCTGTCGCTTAGCAGACATACACTGGATACAAATTTCTAAGACCAAAGTTGAAAAGGATACATGGGGACTCTGGGTATAACTGAATCAAAGGCTGTTTAAGGCCACATATAGTGGGTTGCTGTTACAATTCCTTGCAGTTGTCATATGAAGATCATACCTAATGTACACATCTATGATTTTAACCAATAGATCCACCATAGACCCAATCCCAGTGTAGACTAGGGTCAAGCCCCAATTTTCTGAATATTTCTCATCATTACGTTGCATCTCTCCTCAATTACCTTTCTGTTGGAGTGGAACTAATTTACACATCAAATGGGGAAACTGTTCGACCTCCACAGAAGAACCAAGGTCACCCCAACCTCCATTATCGAGCTGCAGTACACAGACAAGATTTGTACGTGCACGCTTTTGGAGGGGGGAGCGCCAAGTCATCACTGGCTAAGATTCAGGCACAACTCTTTTCTACTGAGAGAAGGCTGTTGAGGAGAACCCTGGTGATGACTCTCTGTGACAGTGAGCAGGGGAAACCCACCCTTAGTTACTGCAGTTTGATGCATCTCCTCTTCTGAAGATGGCTCCTCGTATGTCCTCCCCTTTCCTGCTGTGGGAGGCGAGGCTGCGAATGCACACACACAGTCCTTACTCAGAGCACTAAATTTACCCTGGAGAAGGACAGAAGAATCACAATCCTATAAATAGATGCAAAGTCCCACAAGCAGCAGCTGTTATGCTGCTCCAGCTTGTTTTGCCACACAGACTTGGCATGCCCTGATTGGAGTGCTTCACCTGTCTTTATACCAAGCAAGCTTTTGCAAGGGACAGCACTGATGTTAGTACCCCAGTTTCAGCATCTTTACAGACATTGGTTGTGTTACCATGCGGTGCATATCCACATTAGGATCAAGTGCTGCAGCCTTAGTCCTTTACTGAATGGTACACACTTATGCCAAGTGGCAAGTACAAGAGAGAGCGAGCGAAATCAGGAAATAAATGAACTCATTCACTAAGATTCTCTAATTTAGCATCACGTTATATAGTCCTCAATGGTAGAGAGCTTGCTGCTCCAAAGTGCAGCAATTAAAAAAAACACATTCCAGCATTGTGTTCTTTGTGCAAAATGGATAATTCACCATTCTCTCCACACCCATTCATGCTGCAGTTGTTTTGCTAATTGTTGACTCACGTTATTCTAAAGTTCAATTTGGTGCTTCTTTTCAGCAGCAAGTTGCAAGAGCACATGAGAATGTTCACCAGATGTTGGTGGGTAGTTGTCAGGGAGACTGGGGAATGCAATGTGTGAACCATGAACAACAGTAAAAGCCACTTTTGTGGGTGGGGGAGGGAGGTGGAAGAGTAGAGGGTTTAAAATACAAAATGTTGAATGCCAACAAAAGAAAAATGGGTTAATGCTAAGTATATTTTGAACAAGAAAAGCAATTGTTAACTGGAATCCAGTCTCTCATGTAATCTGCTAAACTGCATCAGTACACCATGTCCACCTCAAAGCATGTCAGCAGTTTTGCTGCTAAACCAAAAGTAAGTTTGAAATCACTGTACTCTAATTAGCAGCACAAAATTTTTGCCATGTCCTTTATGCACAAAACATAACTGGGTTTTGTAAAATGCCAGAACCAGTTAAACATTTTAAGTGCCAGCTTTTATAAAAGTTGCATTTCATACAATCTCACCACGTACAGCCCGCAAACACTAGGCCAAAACACTATTCAAGTGATGGCCTGATTGCTCCAAGACACCCTCCCACTCGTTTCCATTCATATGCAACAGTTGCTGGAAGTGGTACGAAACTTGACATACTTGGTCCTTCAGATCATGGCTACAGCTTCCTATGAGCAGCTGACAGACAGGCCACTCTGCTGATGATCATCAGCAGATGGCCATTCCCACATGTGGATAGGCAGTGTAACTGGCTATGTTACTTTAAGATTATCACCTATCCTTGCCCAGCATCAACTTTGCAAGAAGATTAATGATTCAGAAGCATGAACCTCAGCCAACTTTTGCCTTTTGCCTCCCTACACATAACCCATAGGAACAGAGGTCAACTGCGGTCATGTGCTGCTCCCTGGCTGTGAGCAGCTGCCTCAGTAGAAGCCAGGCATCAATCCTGGCAGCTCTGGATCTCCAATGCCCAGTGAATGAAGTGAAGTCTGGTGGTCGGGTCTTTAAAGTTCAGAGCTTAAATTCTTGCCCTTCAAAAGTAATAAAGGTTATTTAAACAATACCAATGCTTGTAACTTTTCATCTCTTTACAACATTGGAAATCAGGAAGAGAAAAACATTGCTGTTTTATACATTAACTTGAAATAGGCCAGTAAATTTAAATAGCCCAATAAAGTATATTTACCATTGTCTGAGAGCACAGTTCATTAGCTAACTACAATGGTACCACTTTCACTCCCACCATTTAGAAAGCAGAGTGTTCTCCAGTCTCTGGAGCTCTCTAATTAATGTCTGGCTTAACCTAATTCAATCAACAAGACTAGGCGCCAGTTGAAACTCCCATAATAATCTTTGTGACTGCTGCAATTTGCATCACAAAAAATTGCATTACCCGAAAATATATGGCACTTCCTTTCAATGTTTTTCCATTTAAAAATCTTGCACTTTTTAAAAAAAATACCAAATTGAAGAACAAGCTTAGGGGAAAAAATAACAGCATTCCAAATGGAAATTAAAACAAGACTGCATTTGCTAATTCTTTCTTGCATCAGAAAATATACTCACCAAGGCTAGGCTCCACTACAGCGCAGACATTTCCTTTAAAGGCCTACTGCCATCAGTAACTTCTTACAAAATATACCAAAAGAACAGCAGTGCACATTTTCAAATTATATAACAATATAATTCAACTCATTAAAATACAAAAAATTGCCTCAAAAG
Organism: Pristis pectinata; assembly: GCF_009764475.1. NCBI lineage: Eukaryota > Metazoa > Chordata > Chondrichthyes > Rhinopristiformes > Pristidae > Pristis > Pristis pectinata. The sequence goes on along the minus strand of NC_067421.1, from coordinate 25,485,909 downwards.
TCAAAACAAAAATGCTGCTGATGGTGGAATTTTAGGAAGTACACAGCAGTCCAGGCAGCATCAGTAGAGAGCAAGAGAGGTAATGTTTCAAGTCAAATGAACTCCAAAACACAAAAGAGGCAACAAATTTTCATAAGTACTAAAGCAGAGAAAAGGGAGATAGAAGGACAGAAAAAAAGACCACAAATAGCAACATTATATCCAGGCAGAGAGGAGACTGACCTGCTCTCCACATGACGCAATTTTTCCTGGGGAGAAGACCCTGCTTTCAATAGAAGTTATAGATTTGTTTCTGATCTTTTAATAGACTTGTTTATTCCCCAACAACAAATAATCATCATGCAGATACAATAGTGGTGTTTAAGAGCTGTAAGACACATGAATATGCAGGGAATGGAGGGATATAGATCCATGTACAGGCAGAAGAGATCCATGTACAGGCAGAAGAGATTTAGTTTAATTTGGCATTGTGTTCACAACAGATATCGTGGGCCAAAGGGCCTGTTCCTGTGCTGTACTGTTCTATGTTTTATGTACACTCCACCCCACCATAAGGGCATTTTTAAGAGGCGGCAGCATCCATCATTAAGAAGCTTCACCATCCAGACATGCTCTCTTCTCCCTGATGGTAGTAATGAGGAGATACAGGAGCCTGAAGACCCACACTCAACACCAGATTTCTTAACGGCTCATGAATACTACCTCATTATTCCTTTTTTTGCACTATTTATTTTTGTAGTTTTTAAAATGTCTTTACACTGTACTGCTGCAACAAATTTCATGTGTCAGTGATAATAAATCTGATCCTGATGATGAGTTCCAAGTGCGGGGAGCAGCACCTGCCACTATATTTGGCTCTTTTTTTTAAAAATAAAACCTTAATGTCTCCAGTAATCAGAGGGACTTTGGAATGACCTTCTCAAATTCAACTGCCCACAGAAACTGGTCTCCATTTTAGTTACTCTGTGATGGCATGAAAACTGTGACCTAACAATTTTTAGTGAAAACTGGAGTCAAACAAGGCTACGTCATCACTCCAACATTTCTCAATCTTTCATGCTGCAATGTTGTGTCACCTCCAACAAACTTCCCATGGGAGGGAGCTCATCTCCAGAATTAAATGGGAAACCATTCAACCTACAGTGGCTGTATTCCAGAACCAAGGTTACCCAAGCCCCAGTGGTCAAGTTGCTGTATGCAGATTACACTTGCATTTGTGCACATTCAGGGCAAAGCTACAAGCCATCATCAATTCTATCAATGAAGCAAATGAGACAAAGGGCCTTACACTTGACATCCAAAAGACAAACGTCCTTTACCCAACTGCCTCTGTACTATCTTCTGACAAATAGGTCATGCAAAACTAGAAATTGTGGACGATTTCCCATTTCTCAAGAGCCACCTTTCAGTCAATGTAGATGTGGATGATAAAATTCACCATCACCTTGAATATTCCCAAGTCTTTGGCAGATTAAGGAAAAGGATATTGAAAGATCAGCACCTCAGACCTGGCCCCAAACCCTTGCCCTCCTCTACGCTTCCAAGACTGGAAATTCTAAAATAAAAATGTCAGCACTGGAAGGACACTCAAACCAACATCAGTTGTCCTCTCTCAGACCAATATCCCTAGTATCGAAGTCATACTCTGATGACTGCACTGCGCAGACCACTTTGTTTGGAAATCCACTAAACTCATGAAACAGATGCTTTATTCAGAGCTCTCGTGGGAGGAAATTACCAGACAGACTGATTACCACAGATGAATGTGCTCAAAGCCTCCTTGAAGAAATGCAACATCCCATCTTCTGGAAGTCTCTAGCTCACAACCACCCAGCAGTAACAGAGCATTCGAGATGATATTGAGAACCTCCAGGCCATTGACAGGACAGGACCCCTGTACAAGCAGGAGTGTACCACTTTAAACTACCCACCCATCCATCCCATCTGTGGAAGAGTTTGTGGTTCCTACACTGGTTTCACTAGCCACCTCAGAACCCACAAAACTGGAGTGGAAGGAAGTTATCCTCAAACCCAAGTGACTGCTTAAGTGACAGCTGAAGATGCACTGCCAATAGATGCACTGTAAAGGCTGTGTGTGGACTGGAAGGCTGGGAGAGATTAAGTGATCCAAGTGGCAACAATAATGGGACAAGAAAGAAGCCATTGATATCTGGGGGGGGGGGGGGGGGGGGAAATGGAGAAAATATTTATGATCTGAAGTTGATGAAGTGAAACTGAAATCACAGCATCTTAAAGTGGCTCTTCAAAAGATGAAATATCATTCCTTGAGCTTCCTCAGAATAATTTGGAGCCTGAGGATAGGGAGGGTCAGAGCACGTGTTCACCAATCTGCATTGGTTCCCACAATGTGAAGACCACATCAGCAGTGCAAAAACAAAAACACATACATATCAGGTTGACATGGGGGGGGGGGGGGTGCGGTTTGGTGGTGGTCTGGGGCATGGACAACAGGAAGGGGAGTGTGAAACAGCAGAAATTGTATCTCTTGTTGGTGCCCAAGAAATTGCCACAAGGGCTGTGGGTGTTGGGGCTGAATGTATTAAGGTCAGGGCAAAGAAAAAATATCAGAAATAGTGGAGAATAATTTCATAATGTGGAGGTTGGTGGGGTGGAAGACATGAGGAACCTTCCAGGACTCAAGGGAAGAAGGGAGAAAGGAGAGGGTGGAGAACTAACAGCAATCCCACTATATAGAAAAAGGAAGACATGGAACCACCACACTAGAGGTGACAAAAATCAGAGAACTTGAGATCTTTCTGGAGGCAGAGTGGAAGAAAGTGTACCCAACAAGCTTACAGCAGACAGATAATAACATGTGCTGTTAGACTTAATACTTGTGAATCAGGAGTACACACAGATCAAATCCATTCCACTATGCAATGTCTGCAAAGGTGTCACAAGACTAATCTATATTTCACTTTGTTTTAAAAAAAATACTAACTGCTGCTACTTACAGCAGAAAAACACCAATGAACTGTTTATCCATTTCCCCCAACTTGGGAGACTCTGCATTTCCTAATCCACCTTTGGCTACTTTTTCTTTGTTGTGTGACCTGCTCATTGGCAGGTTTTAGTAAAGCCAATGCTGTTATAGTGCTATCATCATTTCAGAGCCAGGCTTTTTACTGGCCACTGACAAATCAGTCGTGTTTGATGCAGCTTGCTCAAAGCCTGACAATCAACAGATTTGTTGAACATATCACTGTTTCCACCAGAGGTTAACAAAATCTGACAGGGCTAAGTCTGTTCTGATTAGCTCTCTGGAAAGATGTTAGAATGGTTTACAATGGGTCATTATTGTATTTGCTAATTTCACCACTGTCAAATCCTTGAATTTTAATGCATGTCTGATGTAAATTGAATATTAATCTATGAGAAGCAGCTATTTTTCTTACGTTAAGGCAGTATAAATAAAAAATATCCACAATTTATTCCTCTCCCCACCACAACAACACACTGCAGTTATGAAGAGTTCACCATGTAAACCAAGATGGTCTTGTATTATAAAAGCTGAATTCCAAGCAAGAGGGGAGAACAAAGGGGTGGGGGGAGCTAAGGCAGGGACTAAAGATGCAAATTTACAAACCAGGGACAAATTTAAGATGAATGGAATTTAAATGAGATAGGGGCTCAGCAGCTGAGTGAGCAGCCACCATAGGTGGAGTTTAGTAAAAGGAGTGAAGGGGGCAGTTGATAAAGCATGGCTGAATACGCAGTCACTAAGGTACGATATCACAAGACCCCAGTGGGATTAATCCCCCTGCCTCCCAGTTCTCTCTCCTCCAAGTGCGCCAGTAGCAGTCAGGAAGAATGAGCCAGTTAATGACTGCAAGAGTTGGCACTGTGGTCATCTGGACACAATGTTTAGGACAAAAACTTAGTGACTCTTACTATCTGGACTCGTTGCCAATAAAGCAGAGCAAAATCCCTTCTCAGAGGGAAAAAAAAAAATCAATGGTCAAATATCCATTGTCCATAGTTCAATTCTTTACCTCAGAAGCTTAGAACAGACAGACAAATATCACAAATACAGGCAGATCCCAGGTTACACAAGGGTTCCATTCCAGAGAATGGTCGGTAAGTTGACTTCTCTTCAAGTCAGAAACATCCATTTTCTATAGCTACCTGTATCAAATTGCTCTGCATACTTCTGCTATAATTCATTTCATTGAATAGTCACCCTAACATGACCCATAATTAAACTAATGAAATATATACTGTATCCATTAAATGAACACCACAAAGCAGTCTATTATTGCCATCTTGAAAAATACTTTAAAAATACTCTAAAAATTTATTGTAGAATGGGTGGAGTCAGATCTCCACAAATCAGGTCATGCTTAACCCAGGAGCCCTTGTACTGCAATAGTGGACAATTTTGCATAATTAGCCTCACCTGTAGAATTGGGTGTGCAAAGATCAGCTGGGCTTCCCATTCCTAAATCACCATCCAATGACTCTTGCTAGAATTAGCAGATGTGGCTAATGTGGGAATAAGATCGGAACTGATTGGTATGCCTTCAAAAGGTTGGAAAGGCCTCTAGCACATGTGGACTGAAATACAGAAGACTACCAGGTGTGAACAGCTCCTCAATGTTTGAGATGTGGGGTCACCTGTAGCCTCTCCACCACAAGAATAGGCCATTGTGTGGTAATTACTAACTTGCCTGCTTATTTGGGCAAATTGGTAGCATAGAAGCATAGTGATTATGTTCCTGGACCAGTAGTCCAGTGACTAAGCAACTGGGGAAGTTCAAACTCCGTTAAATAAGCCTCAAATTAAATGCTGTACTCCCTGACGAATGCACCAGATTGGCATTAATCCCATGTGGTTCGATCCTCTTAAAAAAAGAGGAAATCTATTCCAGCACAATCTACTCAACTCACAGTAACAATTCCAACTCTTAAAAGCCACCTTAAATGGCTAAGAACTACACACCATGGGGAGTACCTTCTCTACACAGAGAGTAGTAATTTAAGGCAGAAGCTCATACTTGAAGGAAGTTATGTGCATGTGATAAATGCTGCCTTTGCTTCTCCTGTTATAACCACCTAACCGATCTTTACATTGACTCACGCCCAAGTTGCCATAATTCAAATGGCAAGTCCAGCTGACTGCCTGCATGCCAGAGGGCAGCTGTTCCCTTGGTATTGCAGTGTGAGACAACACCTTCAAAAATAGAGGAATGGAGAACAGAACTACCAAGCAAACCAGGTAATTCTTTAAGCATTCCTGGCATACATTTCTATCATGCGCACTATAGGTCAGGCACACTAAACAGAGATACAAAACAGAGATGGCAGTGTCACAATCTTAACACGTGACAGGGTCCACTGTGGGACTACTGCTGAAGATTCACAAGTTTAACACAGGGCTTCATTATGGACTTTGATTTTGACCAAGATCTGTCTACAAGCAAAATATTCTTTAATGATTATCATGGTAAATGCTCCCTTCCAAAAACAATCTAGATATAATGCAGGAATACTCTGCCATTGAACCTTTAATTGGAGAGAATCTGAAATTTTCCCTGGACTTTTTCTCCTCAGCAAGGATGTAAAATCTTCATTAGCTCATCTCAGTTGGCAGCACTCCCAAACTCTTAAATTGAATTTAGGAGTTCAACTTCAGTACATGATCTAGGCATGGCACTTCAGCAGTGCTGAGGAAAAGTGGAATTGTTCGAGGTTTTGTCCTTCAAGTGAACAGAACAGATTCTGTCTATACTGCTGGCTTAGTCAAATCCTGAAGATTGAATGGCTCTATTCAAAGAACAACATTCCTCTATCAACCAGCATTGCCAAGAAATAGATTAACTGGTTGCAGATCTCATTACTAACTCTGGATATTCATGTGTGTGAAATAGCTGCTGTATTCCTCCACAGAACATCAGTTATTGCACATTGAGCACTTAGAGTTGTTCTGGAGAGAGCAGTCAAGGCACAAGTTGTTTGTCGCAGATTGAACTGTATTCTTGTGATGGAAACTCCCAATACAAGCTGATGAGTGTAGTACAAAAGCCATACTAGGCATCGACTATTTCACTATTCACTTAAAAAGGTTATTTTTTATGATGGATAAAATGGTAAATGTTGAACAAGCACACTTTTCCGTGGATCAGTCCGACTCATAGCTCAAACCCATCCACACTCCAATCTTGGCGAATAAGATTTAGAAAAAAAATCTCATTCCCACTCCACTGCAAGATGCCTGCAGACTGTTGCTGTCGATGGCTAGGAAGTTTTGCATTTCATTCCGTTGAGGTGGGCATCATGGGCAAGGCTGGTATTTACCATCGTTCCCTAGCTGCCTGATAAAGAGATGATGGGCACCTTCTTGAATCACTGAGATCAGTGGGGTGATGGTGCTTCCAAAATGCTTTACGTTAAGAGTTCCAAGGCTTTAACTCTAAAAATGAAGGAAAGAACAATAATATGGACCCAAGTCAGGGTGTGGGTGACTTACAGGGAACAAGCAAGAGGTCACAATAACTGATGCCAGTGTAGCCAGACTGCAGAACAGAAGTTAAGGAATTCCAGTCCCAAGTCACCAAAGCCAGCGATCGAGTGAGCACTGCTAGAACAAGTGGGCAGGATGGCATTCAACTACGATGCCCACCCATGTTAAATCAGAGCCCAGCAAAACTCTTCACTGGGATTCATCTTGGTTTCTCATCAACTAACTGCTTCTGGACAGGTGATTCTGTTCAAGCAGTGGAAGGCTAGAGGCAAATCAGACTGCCAAGTGGTTATGTGTAAAGCTATTATAAATGCCAAGGTGTATTTCATTTCAACATTAATTCAGTAAGTGAGGAAAGCAGTAAACAGTGCAATTGTCCCAATTAGAACTTGTTCAAAATGTAAAAGCTGAATTGACATCCAATTTGGGATCCTGCGATCAGCTGTTGAACATGTGACTATAGACCCAAAAATAAGCCGCCTCCTCTGTGCAAAATATCCGTCACACCTTGGGTTCTTGCTAATGATTCATGTCAGCATTAAATGAAATTACATCATGCATAAAACTCAATGCATCTTTTCTTTCAGTGTACTCAATTTATAAACTACACAAAGATCCACTGTAGACTCACACCCTCACTCTGACCTCTGTCCTTGGCTGCCTACACTGTTCCAATGGTGCTTGAAGTTTATCATCTTTCATCTGGGTACATTACAGAATTCTGGAATCAACACTGAGTTTGACGATTAGAGCAAAATTGTGTTAATCCCATTTCTTTTAGTCTCCTTTGTCTCCATTTAATCCCCATTGTCTCTTTATCACTTCAGATTTCTGCCTTCCACACCATCACAAACCTCTCATCCTCTTCTCCCCTTCCCATTTTCTCTGCATCTTAAAACTTGTTACGTCACATCTCAGTTCTGATATCAAGCCATCAACCTGAAACATTAAGTCAGCTTCTCCCTCCACAGATGCTGCCTGACTTGCTGGGAATTTCCAGAATTTTTATTTTATTTTTGACTGGAAACTCAGCAGGTTAAAAATTACTAGTTGGTATACAGGACCATTCAGGGAAACAATGTCCTGTGCAATTTCTGGGCCAACCACAAGATCATAACAATTGATACCGGGGATTACAGAGAATCGAAAAGAACTTCATCCAGAATTCACGGCAATGATGATCCTTTGCAATGAGTGACCACAATGACATTCAGCTGTGATGTAGTAACAGTAATAAAATCCCAAAGCTCTCAAACGCTTTAGGTCACTATTCTCTCATCGGCTTCTGTGGGATCATATACAGCATGAATAAGCACCAGATAAGAAACGATGGTCAAAAGGCAGCAAGGATTTTGTCCTCTGCTCAAATGCTGCACTTATGGATAGAATTCACTGAAATAATCAGTTGTGCAGACAGGAAATAATAAAACGATACTTTTCACCAAAACTTATTTTCTGAAGTTTCTGTAAGAAAATAAGCTTTGCATTTCTTCCCCCTTTTGCCTACCTTCCCTACCCATTGCCACCTCCCAAATCCTTCCCCTTTCATGCTCCCCAGTCTCTTGTCCACATGTATTGCCACTGAAAATACAATACTTCAAAGCGAGGTGATACACATAGATGTGGCACCTTGTTTTTCCTGATTTTCTCTAGCCACCCAGAGAAGTAGCATCCTATCACACATTAGCACCTCCATCTTACATCGGGGCAATCAAATTCAGAGCCCTGTTGTGCCGTGGAATCACAAGCCTGAGCCTGGCGTCTGGGTTTATGATGGATGTTTGTAGCGGCTCCATCATATCACACCAAGTCAAGCAGCTGACAATCTGAAATCCTCCAGCAAAACCCCCTTTCATTAAATTTAAAAGGTAGCCAAGAAACTGGAATACTGCAGGCATCTTTATCAGATAATTTTAAGCAGGAGATGGATGTAGTTTCTAATTAACAAATCACTAATTCTATACTTATGACAATCACTCAGACCTCTTAATTGTCCATACAATCCTCCCTTCTGTTCCACTTAAAGCAAACACAAAGCAAACTTCAAACGTTCCCTTTGTCAAAGAACATGAATTAAAGTTACTTCTGGACTAATTTCATTATACATCTAAAAAAAACATTGCTTGGCTTACTTAATATTCTTCACTATAAATATCAGCATCGAGAGACTGGAGACTTATTAAATGCACTTCAAGCCTCCAGAGAAATTCTACACTTCACTGATCAGATCCCACTTGGTATAACTCCATTCCAATTGTCATTAGCACCCCAACAAAACAAACACCTACACACTTACTGGCCAGGGTACAGTGGGGAACTGCAAGACTTGCCTCAAGTGTGTCGGGGGAATAATTAGCGAAAGCAAATTAGTAAAATGAGAAGGACAAAAAACAATGGAAGAGTGGAGTGAAAGCGTTGGACAAATTAGGGTAGGAGGTGGCTCATGTGGAACTTAATATCGGCACGTCTATGGGGAATAACACAGATGAAGAGAGGGCTTCTTTCAAAATTTTTTTTTCCATAAAAGGTCAAATGCAAGAGCCATCTGATGCAGCACAACCAATCTTGGACAGAATGTTAGAGGCAACATCCAAATTTCCACATCCAGTCAGTGTTACATGACCCACATTGAACTGTACCGCGGGCTCCTAGCAACAAACAGGATCATGCTCCAGAATGCCACAGGGACAGCCGTCCCTTCAGCCCAAGCTCAGTCATGCAGGATGTATATTTGCACAAAGTTACCATGAGTACATGATCCTTAGCAATGGCAGTTCTGGCAGGGTGGTGAGATGGACATCTAATCAAAAGAAAGCTTTGCATTCACATGCTACCGTTCATTTCATCTCAATGTAGCTTACAGCCAATGGGATAGAATTTTCTGAAAAGTAATCACTGTAGCATGCACAGCAGTTCATCTGCGCATTGTGCTATCAGCTGCTGTTATGGGGTTAAAACCAGGTAATCCATTTTTCTGATGTTCATTGAGGGATAAATATTGGCCAGGACATTGTGAGGAGGGGGTGAACTCCCCCCTCCTCCAATAGTCAGAAGGATGGGGGCAGATGAGACGTTAACGTGAAATCTCATCTAAATGACGATACCTCAGACAGCGCAACCCTCCCTCAGAACAGCACTGAAAAACTGTCAAGCCTAGTTTGGAGCAGGACTTGAACCTACAAATCTCTGGCTCAAGAGCCAAGGACACCACCAACTGAGCCATGACATACACAATGACATTAAACTGGTTCGAGTAAAAAGACAGCTGCTGACACAAGATCCTTTTCATCAACACTTCAGAAGAGATGCCCAAATAACTCTCCAGTGTGTGTGTAGAAAAAAATATCAAACTTCTAGCCTCTGTACAAATTAATGCCTTTTCTTAATGTAAATTTAAACTACAGGAAACGTCTCAGGAAATATGCAATTATTTTTCCCCTAAACATTAATAATTATAGATTTCAGTATAAAGTTGAAACAAAATTTAAATTCTTCTGTAAATTAAAATGCCTGCAAAAATCAAACCTTCAGTTCCACAATTTATACTCAACGTAAAAAGGACAACTTAAGGCTCTCAACTTTGAACAAGTCGATCAATTGAAACCACTCCCTACAAAATGGAAGCTTCAACCCCAGTCCAAGATGAAAGCAAAAGAATTTCCTAAAGACAGTCAGATAATCAGGCCCGTGTTGAATTTTAGCACTTTCAACAAAGCTTTTTCAGATACATTTGTACCAATACCATTCACAAAACAGAGAAACTGTATTTGTATAGTATCTATTGCTACTTCAGGGTACTTTACAGCTAATTAAATACTTTTTGAAGTGCACAGATACTGTTGTAACATAGGAATGGCACAAGTGCGGTGCTGTCTCAGTTGGCTCCTACAATCCCGTATTGGAACGTTGCCCTGGATTACATACTCAAATTTATTTGTACTCTTGACAGTTTCTCTTAATAAAGTTTGGCCAGTGAGGTGCCACTAGGAGGTGAAATCTTCTCTCCAGTTTCCCCCCCCCCCCCCCCCAAACAATGGCTTCAGGAACTGTTGGGCTGCTTGGGAAGAATGCGGGTGAGGTACTGTTAGTTTGAACAATCCTCCACTTAATATTTTACAGCATTAACTAATTCATTTTAATGTGGTTTAAAAACTTAATTCAACTAAACAGAAATTTGACTGTAATGCAAAAGAGAAATGAAATTTTAATGAACTGCTGATTTCATTGATTGGAGGAAGACAAGGGGGGTCAGTAACAAGGGGAGATCATCAGCTCTTTGCTTCAAAGAGGACATAAATTCTCAGGTTATTGAATTGTATGCAAGTCCCAGACACAGTCTGTCAGAGAGAAAGGAAAACATATCAGCCAGTTCTTTAGAAATCACCAGGTTCCATATTAGCAGCGTTTCAGGGAAAGGTAGTACTGATTGTTTAGTCAGAGAGCTTACCTAATTCTATCGGTTAACATTGCATGCCATCAAAGTACTGGAAAAGATAAGTGGGAAGCATAAAGGACATCAGTTAATTGGTTCTGGGTGAGAAGTACTACTCAGGAGGGTCCCAGAAGGCAATTCAGTGCATTTACCCAAAATTTATGTTCCTTTGATTCGCCTGATAATTGAAATGCTTACTTTTGGCCAGAATGTGATAGTTCCAGAAGATATGGAATTAGTGCTATATTTCTGTGCCAACACTTTCTTTCCCATCCCCATCTTGTGTGCAGCACTGAGATTCCAACAGTGGAGCCATATTGTTGTCTGATTTATCACAGCAGGGTTTCTGATTCTTCGCTCATTAGTTCATGGAGCCCATTTACAATACATTTCAATCCTTGCTAACCACCTCGCCTTTCTCCACTTTCCCCCCCCCCCCCCCCCCCCCCCCCCCCCCCCAAGCTTTATGACTGGAATAGCTCGACTAGAAGTGTGGCTTGTCTTTCAGAAGCACAGCTGGATTATTTACTGGTCCCACAGCATTTGCTGTATCTAGTGCCTCAACTGTCTCTTGACATCACAAGGCTGATAACTGGTGTCTGTAAATATGAGAATTACAGGAGGAAGCAGAGATGGATCATCCAATTCATGGCCTTTAATTAAGATATACAAGATTTCTTTATTAGTCACACGTACATCGAAACACGGTGAAATGCATCTTTTGCGTAGTGTTCTGGGGGCAGCCCACAAGTGTCGCCACGCTTCCGGCACCAACATCCTAACACCTATGTCTTTGGAATGTGGAAGGAAACTGGAGCACCTGGAGGAAATCCACAGACACAGGGAGAATGTACAAACTCCTTACAGACAGCAGCAGCAACTGAACCCGGGTCGCTGGTGCTGTAATAGCGTTATGCTAACTGCTACACTACTATGCCTGCCCTTTACTGGTGCCTGGCTAACTTAAACCTTTAATGAACTTAAAATTTCTTCCAAACATAGGGAAAGATGAAATCTAATATCTTCAATTCTATTACAAAACCCACTCAAACTACCAATTCTAACCCTCTGCCCCTCCAAGGCCCTAACCATTCCATTTTCAACCATCACATCCTTTGTGATGGAAAGATAAATTTCCATAGAACCATGGTCAACCACCGCCCCCCCCCCACGTGCACATTTGGCAATCTACAATTGTAACCCTCAGCTGGAGCTTTGGCAGCTCCAGGCTTGGCTCCTCTTGTCTGGTCCCCAAAATTTTACACCCTCCAGACTGTAGCCCATCCAAGACTCCACTGTCCCCATTCTGTACTCTCACTTGCATCACACTCCTATCGCCACACTGGCTCCTCATCGACACAGCACAAATTTAAACTTTACACATTTGGGCCTAAATACCTTCATGGTCTTGCCCCTCACTCACTGACTGCCTGTCTGAGGGCCTACCCCTCAACTGTTTCTTTGTTTGGCCCATTTCATCCAGCCCCCAGCTTCATCTACATTAGGTGGCATAATCAAGGCCCTAGCTAAAGAATGCCTCTCAACCCTTCCAGTTCTTTCCTCTTAAGGACAACCTCCTAGGCCAGATTTATGGTCACCCTTCCACCTACTCTGGATCAGTATGCATTTGTAAATCTCTTCTGCAAAGCATGTTGGAATAAGACATCATACATCTCACGCGCAGTTGGTGGTAATCAAAGACCCCACCCAGCCTGGACATTCATTCTTCTCCCGTCAGACAGAAGATACAAAAGCCTGAAAGCAAGGGCAGCTTCTATTCCACTGCTATAAAACTACTGAATAGTTCCCTAGTAAGAAGGACTCTTGACCTCAATCTACCTTGTTATGACCTTGCACCTTATTGTCTACCTACACTTTCTCTGTAGCTGTCATATTTTACTCTGCATTCTGTATTGTTTTACTACCTCAATGAACTGATCTGTATGAATGGTATGCAAGACAAGTTTTTCCCACTGTACCTTGGTACGTGTGACAATAATAAACAAATTGCAATTTGTAATGTTTCCTGGGCATTCACCCAAAACTTTAGTCTCAGATATGAATTAGCCAATGCCGTTAGCCTGGTTTTTTAAAATTTTATTTACAGTGTGTTAACAGACCCTTCTGGCCCAACAATTCTGTGCCGCCCATTTTTTTTTTAAAAACCCAAATTAACCTAGCCGTATGTCTTTGGAGTGTGGGAGGAAACCCAAGCACCCGGAGGAAACCCACGCAGACACGGGAGAATGTACAAACTCCTTACAGACAGCGACAGGAATTGAACCCCGATCACTGTAATAGCGTTGTGCTAACCGCTACGCTACCGTGTTGCCCTTCTGGTGCGAAAATCAGCTGCTAAAACTGAGAAATTATTTACCTGGCCAGTTTCTCTCATCTACTTGTCAAGCAACAGCTGGGAAAAGTGCCCCAAATAGAGATTGTGGGCTCAGTTAGAAGCCAATACTTTGGAAGGTTCCTGCAGGCAAACCCTGGCCTTGGAGAGGCCAGGTTATAAAATCAGCAGGAAAGCTCTTACTTTCTTTAATATTCATGAAGCTTTGAAGTGTTAAATCTGAAGTTAGACTGACGCATACTAATATAAAAGCAATTATATGTGACAGGTGGAACTTGCACCAATCTTCCTCCCACCAGGGCTCTGCAGCAGTGAACCACAATCTGACTGATTCATTGTCCAGCACTGGAAAAGCATCAAGGCCACAGCTGCATCAGCTGAGAAATCCAAGACTCAAACAGATGCGAGTGCACAGTAGCAGAATGGATAAGACAGAGCAGCATTGCATGTCAAAATACCAACTGATCAAAATAGTAACGACTGTGACTCCTGCTCCCAGACAGGACCACAGCTCTGTTGCCGGAGTCAAGTCATACAGCACAGAAACACTCCACACTGACCATCAAGTACCCATCTATAGGAATCCTATTTACCAGCACTTGGTCCATAGTCCGCCTTGGCCATTGAAGTGCTCATCCAGGTACTTTTTATTAGAAAAGTATCTGCCTCCACCACCTTCACCCGCAGTGTGTTCCAGACTGCGACTGCCCACTGAATAAAATAATTTTTCCTCAGTCTCCTTTTGACCCTCCTATTCCTCACCTTAAAATTATGCAGCAGTTACCCAAATCCAAGCTTCTGGTCCACAGCTCCCAAATTTGTAGTCTACCCAATATGTGCATCCTAATATAGAGCCAATTTTAAAAGTGCATTGCAAAGCTCCTGCTGAATATTGCACCATTAATAATGACAAAGCCAGAACTAGATGAGAAGCCTCAAAATTATTTAAGAGGTGAAAACTATTTGTATGCTGAATGTAAGCTGTTAGTGAATATGAAGCTGCTGCAAATAGCTTCCATCTGGCAAAAGCTTCCACATGCAATACTCACTTTAAAAACATATCCAAGCAAAAATAAAATCAAAATACTGATCGACTGTTGTAGCACTGAAGGTTTTTTTTGGGGAGGAGATTAAACCTTACCTGCCCTCAGATTCCATATTTCAAGAGGGCAGATTCTCCCCAATACAGTGGCCAATATATTAAACACTCAACCAACACTAAAGAGATCTTTGGTCTATCTCAATGCTGTGTGGGAGCTTGCTGTGCACAAACTATCCATCATATTTCTCAATTTACAATAGTGACTACACCTCAAAAATACTTCATTGTAACAAGCACCACCCAAATGCAAGGCTTTTTTTCATCATTAAATTAATTAACCAATCTAGGAGTACAGTGCACAAAACTCAAGGCAAATCAATTCTCATCCACTACGTACCCAACGTTGATGCCGAATCCCGATTTGTGCTTATTTTCTTACACAGGAAAAACTTGTACAAGTAAATGCCCAGCTTGGCTTTGCAGTTCTCACATATTGATGAGTAAGATGTTCCACTGATTAAAAATTGATCCTCCTCAAATTCTAATCAACAGAATAGGATTCATTCATATGTTATCAAGTCAGCACCTGACAGCGAAAACCAAACCTGTTATTAACCCCTGAACCCCACTGACCTCAGTATGGAAGACCAGAAACTGTAAATTATTCAGTAGCCCAAGCACAATATTGCTAGTCTGATGGATTTATGTTGAGCCCAGGGCACAGTGGGTTACCACCAATATCACAATCCTACAGGTCTCCAGAGGAAAAGGGGTTCACGACATCACGACAGTCTGCACTGCAATGCTGAATACATAAGCCTCTGCTCTCATTAAGCAAAAGGAACACGCATTCCACTTTACTAACAGGAATTTAATTCAAAGCTAGAATTTGTCTTAAGGAAAAAATGCCATTTTTATTTTTCCAAAACCATTCCAGCATCATCAGTAGCATTTTCACCCAGTAAGTGGGTTTGATTACCCCCTTCATTTTGAGCTGTGTAAAGTTTACAGGCAGTTACTATCAATAAATGGAAAAAAAATCACACAAAATACAAAAGCAATAAAAATGTAACAGTTAATGTCCACAGAGAAGATTAAATAACCCTCTATTCTGCCATTCTATAATGGAATGCTCCAACAGAATTTAAAACCTCTTTCACATTTAACAGTTCTTAGTATTTTTTCATTAACTTAAAAACTTCCTACATTCTAGATCATGAGCAATGAAAGAGTCTCAGTCTTCTAAAGTACCTAAGTACTGTTAACAACTGCCATCTGGGTCTCTCTGACAAGTGCTTTTCACCCCCATGAGATAATCATGCCAATCAAAATATGGGTCTATAATTTTGTCACTGGGATAGGAAGCTGGTTTTAGTTATATAACTACACACACACACACACACAAAAATAAGATTCCTTCGGTTTATTCTCTGATGTTTAGCTCTGACCTTTGGACACATGCTCCCAATTCAGTTGTTACAAGCAGCAGAACAATTCACCAAGTTTTTTCCTGCAAAACAAGGTGTAGCTCAAGCAAGCCTTCAACAGCTTCAGATTTGGCCCCTTTCACTCCCAAATGAGAACAGATCTACTGGGAACAAAACTTATGAGTTCAGCTGAGGGCAATTTTTTGTGTCTCAGTGCCAAACTTTTCTGCACTTTTGCTTCCTCAAATGGTTAGGCATTCTCAGAGGAAGACAGACCTGAATTGCAGGTGCAAATTTGACACCTTGCTTATCGGCACACCACATCTCAGCGAAGAAAAACAGAAGATGCAAGAAACACAATAAACCAGAAATGTTAACTGTTTCCCTTTCCACAGATGCTGTCTGACCTGTTGAGGTTTCCAGCATTTTCTGCTTTTGTTTTAAACTTCCAGCATCTGCAGTTTTTTGATCTCAGTCTTAGCAAACAAGTTTATGGTTTCTGCAGACATCAATGAAGACACTGGTTCACCATAACCTTCTCCGAGTGCACACTCTCACAGTACTGCTTTACTCCATTCAGAGCAAGTTAAATATTAGAATACCTAGTTGGTAAAGGCAATGTGTAACTGAGCAATACACTAAGGTGCAGTGCTCTCCAGATGGCAGTGGAATAGTTAGTGAATTCCTCCTCCTAGTGCTGGAAAAGGCAGTGAAAGGAACCATTTCCAGCAGCAATGATCTTCCTATCCCTTACTGAGACCCAAGGCACTGTAGAACGTGAGAGAGAAAAATTATTCACAAAGTTCTGGAAGGCAGCAACATTTGAAGTTGTGGGTCTGAATGTGATACATAATAAAGAGAAATCTTAGATTTCACAACACATGGTTTGTCTGTGTAGGGGAGTCCAGAAAAGGATCATGGCATCACCACACACCAAATTAGGCAAAGTACAGAAGCGTGGTATGAGAGAGCTTATCCTGGCACATCCTGCAGCAGACATTTGCTTCAGTCACACCAGGCTTAAAAACTTTGGGGAAACTCAGGTTTTCTGTAGAAAACAAATTGACAGCCTCCACATTGATGCCACTGAGTGCTATTACAAATGCAAGTTCACTACAAGGCCCCAAAATTCTTGGGTTCCATTCGTGAAAGGGCACATTGTTAAATCAGCATTAAACCTTATGTAGGCCACACTTGCCATATTCTACACAGTTCTGATTTCTGTATTTTAAGAATTCACAAAAAGATTTGAGGATGATATCAAAACTGAGGGATACTAGGAAGAAGCGAATGGAGCAGAGAACTAACAGGCCTCCTTTCAGTTTAGAAGTCTTTAAAGTTAAAAAAGAGCTTGACAAGGTAGGTGTGAGGTTGGTTTCCATTCACAGAGGTTGGGGATCAAGACACAAACACAAGATACTTACCAATACTGCCAACAGCATGTTTAGGGAATCAGCTTTACCTAGAGAATGGTTAGAATATAGAAACCATGACTATAAGTAAAAATGCGATAGATGCAATTAAGGGGAAGGAAGTACACTCAAGTGAGAAAAGAATACAAGGATATGTTGAAAGGGTTAAAAGATGAACTGGAGGATAAATTATGCAGAGCATAAACTATGGCATGGTCAGATTAGGCCCAGCATTTATGTTCAATAGAATTCTGGGGTGTTCTGTACAATTCAAAGTGCCTAAATGGGGCCCAATATACAAAACAGCATTTTTTCTATTGCTACAAGATAGCAAACAAAACAATCGTCATGTTTGATAAAACAATAATGAATATAACCAGAGTTTTCTTCATGTTCAGATGGTTCTGACTCATGCTAGATACTGCACAGTGTGTGCCTGGTGAAGCAGAGAACCAGGTCTTCAAGTTATGCTCAGTTCAATGATTGGAGTCAAATAATTCAGTACCAGAGATTAGACTTGACCAGAATTGCTCAGGTTTTCTTTAACAAAAATACTTTCCTTCCACCTTTATTTCCACTAAGTTTCCATCTGTGGTCCACTTCAGGAGTCATTCAGTAGCCCCAATCCCAAGTAATATCAACCTGTCCACCTCAGCAGGATCAAACAAAAAAAAAAATCCCAGTAGACTTACTTTAATCAAAACCAATTCCATCAAACCTGCTGTAACTAACCAAACCCCCAAAGAGCAATTAAATGCACCATTTTCCATTCATAAAACATTCAGCAATAGATCTTGAGATGTGGAAAAGAACAGGTGCATACACAGAAATGCTCACTTTACAAAAGATTGAAATGGGAAATGGATGGGGAATGATATCAGCTTTACTCAAGATATTCTATCCCATTTAAATATTAGAGCTACTCACAAAAAACAATGAAAAATTCCTAATGGTGTTAGATTATGTAATCAAGCAATCAGCTGGTTTCCATGAAAATTGCATAGATTTAATTAAAGAATACAGAGTTCAGTCACCCAGCAATTGCAGATGCAGGAGTGCCCGAGAGACCATGACGTGCACTGCACCACATTTCAGATAGTGCTGCAAGTTTCGAGCTTAAAAAAAATCCCACCAGGCCACAGTAGGTTGATAACATCAGATGCCACTCATTACCAGAATCAGTAGCGGAAAGAGACTGCTCCTACACTTTTTCCAGCCTTCACTCCACAACACCCATCCACCCCACCCTTCTGCCAGATGGCAAGAGGGATAATTAAAGAAGAATGCTAATTAGCTGCTGATCATGGAATGAGCTGGTTAGATCGAGCATTGTTCTCCATTAAATTAATTCTCCATAATCATCTTGTCCTAGAGACACACTAGAATATAGTTTTGTATAAACAATTCACTGTAAATCCAAGATATTCCAAATATTTACTCTAGGTATGAAACTCCCTGCAAACACTGGAATTTTTGAAGTATAAAATGTACTAATTGCTATACGGCCCTTAAAATTATAGTGCTTAAAGTTAAATATTTAATATGCAATTTACACATGCCATGCCATCAGCATTTCCCCAAAAGGCAGGAGCAAAAGTATAACAGTTCAATTCTTCAATGGCACCTCTCACGAGATGTCTTCAATCAAGTTGTGCTTTCTTATTCAAAGCCAGTCAGTCAATGAATCAGTGCTAAGATTCTCAGAGGGATGTGGTGAAACCAGTTTCCCACTTAGTAATTAGTTCTAAATAATCCTGGGAAAAAATGCTTACAAAAATTCATTCCACTATTGATACCAGTTTTTAAAAAAAAAAGGCAAATTAAACAACCTATTTGGAAGCAAAAAGTATGAATGTGTTTTCTCAGTGTAAACTTTGTATTTAAGGAGCTTTATACAACAGTGGAAAATATTTGGTCCATACCATGGACCAAAAAAATATTCAATTTGGTATATTGCATGTACAAATCAAGGCTTCAGAGTAGATTCACACAATAATGCAATCAAATTAAACTCTAAAAAGAGACCCCCTGTCTTCAGTGAGGTGAAAAATCAGCAAACAAAGTAAACTTGTTCAATCAGATGCTTTAAATTTTTTCACATATTTATCTTTGACAAATTCAAGCACAATCCAAGTCCTCCTGCATGAAAACAAAATCAGCAAAACCGTTAATAAGTCAAAGCATATTTACCCATACCCAGCAGTTCCATAGAGAGTTGGCAGATACATCCAGATCACAGGTCTACTCTTCTCTGACCTCCATACCTGTGTGTTGCAATGTAGGTGAGATGTGAGCTGGAGGCCAGAAGAGGAGAATCTCCTGTATTCTCTGTCCCAATGTCTAGTAGCTTATGCTATCAAAATACTTCTTAAAAATCCCACCTACTACAAGTTTTTGTTTTAAAAAGATAAAATCACTGATATCACTTATGACACCAAACTGCCAAGGTGGTGGGCAGAGCCTTAGGACCCACCATCCAAGACCTAGTTGCTGCTTGCGGCCTACTCCACATGATAGTTGCAGTAGCCAAACCTCAGATCGACAAAACGTGGCCATGAGAAGAGCCTGTGGGGCAAGTGCAGTTGGCAGGTTTGATTGACCATGATCCATCCCAATATTGTAGAAGGGAACCATCCAAAAGATGTCCATTGGCAGTCATCTCATTATAAAATGAGGCACAAGTCCTTTTTATTGTAAAGTCAGTAGGAAATCACACCAACTGCATTATTTACAGTGCTCTGTTAGGAGCCAACATGTAATGGGACAGATGCCCCCAATAACCACCCAACTGGGACAAACAGATACAGACCTCAGAGGAATAATGATATGGACCAGATGGGCTAAACAGCTACGTTCCATGCTGTGCTGAAGCAGTTCTATGATGAGGCAACAATGCACAATTCAGACTGTAACCTCATTTCCACTATTTATTTTAATGCTAATCAGACTGCAACCTTGGACAAACTTGTTACAGATGCACCTTGTAAAGCCAAGTTCTCAAGTCAGGAAGCTTGTCATTGTTTTTTTTGCTGCCTCACAGTACTCTCAGTTGAGACAATATAAAGACGACAACATTTACAAGAATCCCAAAATAGTAAAATTACTGTCATCTTCTTTGTAGCAATTTGCTCAATAAAAAGCTCACTTTTACACCACATAAAATTTCATGGTCTATGCACACACAAAATAAGAATGCTAATCCAGAGTGCAAATTCTTAGAGATCTCAAACTGAATTAACAAAATTTGTACCAACATAACTCTTCAGCAGATCTTAAATATCCTATAGCTCCTCATCTATAATTAACTACTTTGAGTGCCGGAGCAGTCGTGCACAAATGCACAGCCAACTGGCATGCAAGAAATACTCAATCTTCCAAATCTCTACATCAGATCAAAAAAAGTGACATTTGTATAGATCATCCACAATGCAACAATGTTGAGGCTCTGGAAGGTTCAGAAGGGGTTCACCAGGATGTTGTCTGCACTGGAGTGTATTAGCTACAAAGAGAGATTGGACAAATTTGGATTGTTTTCTCTGGAGCAAAGGCCAAGGGGTGACCCAAGTATATAAAATTTGGAGGGGCACAGAGTTGACAGTCAGACTCTTCCTACCCCCACCCCACCCCAGGATGGAAATGTCAAATACTGGAGGGCATAGGTGTAAAGTGAGAAGAGGAAAGTTTAAAAAGATGTGCAATGCTAGTTTATCTTTTATTCACAGAGGGATAGGTGCCTGGAACTCATTACTGGCGAGGTGGTGGTAGAAGCAGATACGATAGCAACGAGGCATTTAGACAGACTCATGAACAGGCAGGGAATAGAGAGGATACAAACCACGTGCAGGCAGATGGGATTAATTAGATTAGCATCATGGTCAGCACACAGACATGGTGGGCCGTAGGGCCTATTCTTGTACTGTACTAACCAAGAATATTCAGCATCATGCACATTGTCATAAAGCTAGACTGTAGACAAATTAAGAACACGAAGGTTGTTCTGTTTGGTTAGTTAGTTTGGGTGAAATGTGGGATGCTTCCTGGATTTTTCAAACCCAGATTTCAGCCTACATCAATATATAATCACTTTGGTTTAACTTGGATTACCTAGTAGGAAATAAAAATCCTGCTTATGGACAAACCGAGGAAAAAGCATACACGCAATGTCAATTCCTAGTGTGAATAGACTACCAGAGTCTAATATATATAGTTCACGTACTACAAAATGGGCATGTATAGTTAAATGTGGAACTCCAAAATCATTGGCTTCAGTGAAAAGCTCATGATAAACAGCTTCTGTGGATCTGGGTTTCAAAGTATAAATGGCAAAAAACTTGTGGGTAATGGCCATTTAGTTTGTTTTGATAGAAAATTGGACTGTTTTCATCTTAAAACTCTCTCACTTATGCTTAGCCATGGAATCTGCAATTCAGATCATTCAACATCAAGGCAATAATAGTGAGGAGGGAGTACACCAAAAAGACATAAGGTTAGTTGGAGAAATTATTCCAAAAAAAAAAAATCACAAAATAAACTGAGAACATTCACATGGGCCTGCAGATATTTCTGCAAAACAAGACAATAGTCTTCAATCTGTTGATGGATATTCTATTTGCTTCAGGCTTCACACTCTTTTCAAGTAAATGAACCAGCCTGTTACAAATTGCAGGATTTTCATTTTTCTCATTCCATCAAATTGACTTATTGCTGTTAATTTTAGATTCACACCTGTACTGATGTACAGTGTCAGTGTATCTGTGTGTGGACATGTGATCCTGTTGGACAAGACAGACACGAGATGTGCCTGTCTTGCAACAAAGTAAGACTGACCAGGAGCAAGGGCACATGTACAGCAAATGAACTACCTCCTCTAATGATGTTTATATACCATGCCTTAACTGAATTTATGGAGACTGACTACCTCAAACATCACGCCAGGAGGTCAGACGAGTCCTGATCGTGCCATTTTAAAGAATGTGCACAAAGAAAAAGACATCCTCAGAAACTAGCCTCATCATTCCCCTCACATTTGTCATATCCCACAATACCTCCACCAAACTGCTGCTGTACCTACTCTGGTACATACTAGTTTTTCTTCATGGAAGGGAGCCTTTCAAGCCTGACCTTGTATGGCCTATACAAGTCTCCAGTCCTGCATCAACTATTTGACTTAGGACATCAAATGATGCCACGTCACCCATTGTTTGGGGAAAAGGAGTATCTGAATTTAATATACAACCCATACCGCCAACATTTGCAAAGTTTGTAAACAAAAAAGTTTAAACTATGAATAACTGACATTATCAGAATGATGGCACTTAACCAACTGCGAGCACGAGCTAAAAGCAAAAGTTGTCCTGCAGTAATCCATTTCTGGGAAATTAACCATCTTTACATTGAGTCAGAGTTGTACAGCACAGAAACGGGCCCTTTGGCCCACCATGTCAATCTTTTTGTCCATTTATACTAATACCATTTGCTTTCTAAAACTATTTCAGACCAAGTACAGCTGGGTTAGAAATCCATTTAAAAATTCACCTTTAAAAATTTGTACAGACAGAATAGTTAGGGAAACAACCTACGATCAGTAGAAAGACATTTGGTGCTGATGAGTTACAAACAGATAATCGAGCCAGTTCTGAAACCAAACAATATTCAGATTGAAACTGACCAAGCAAGGGCTAAACTCATCAAGTGAGTACACAGCTCTCCAAGGAGGACAAAAAGAGGGACAAAGTTCACACAGGCACGACATCCATGTGGAGACCAACCTGTCACCAAGAGAGAGCCCTTTATATCCGAGACGCGAGAGAGACAGACTGTCAAGAGGAAGCCCAGTGTCTGGGAGGAGGAGATCAGGCCTCGATAGTTAACAATGTGCATCTAGCTAGTCACATTGTATCAGCGATACCCCAACCAACTGGTTTTAGTAATTGATTTAGTGGCCTTAAGCATCATTAGTGAGAATACTTCTATATTAAGAGATAAATATATACAGAACATGAATTGTGCCTCAGACTCCCTATCTGTCCAGAGTGCTGTGGCAAGACACAGGCATCACTGCACATTAGTTGGGGGGAAGAGGGACACAAACTACCTTTACATCCACTGTGTTGCTTAACAACTTTAGAAGCCAATGTTTCCACCCTCCTAACTAATTTAGCTCCTTTATTTGCAGTTGCTTATGTACATTAAAGCTTTCATCACCATGTACAGCTGCTATCTCTACTATGATCTGCCAATATAAATACTTCTAAAAACATGATATTTTTGGAGATTAGTTACTTTTGTGTCAAGTCCCCCAGGGAAGATCCACAGAAATTCAGCAACTTAAGCACCTAACCTTCAGTGATTTGTTTTTATTGTAAAACTTGTTGCTTTTGCTTGCTACACATGACGTCTCCATTAAACTGTTAATGATTCTGTGTCAGATGAGGAGGGCCATGGAACATTGGGTGCTGTCCCATTACACTCTCATGATATTGGCAGCACTCTACAATCTCCAGAGCACTCACATCTGTAATGTGCTATTCTTATCATATTTGGAATGCAGAGCAGGTGGTTAACCCAGCTGCAAACTGTGGGAACAAAAGCATAGTAGCCAGGTTGTTGCTGCGGCAACCAGAGCTCTGGGACCTCTTTCCCCCCCCATGTACAAATCCTGCCACAACAGCTGGGGGATTTCAAGAAAATTAAAATCTGAAATCAAAAAAGGCCAGTCTCCGCAATGGTAACCATTAATAAATTGTTGCAGATGTCCATCTGGCTCCCCAAATTCTTCAGGGAAGGAAGTGGACTATCCTTATTTGATCTGGCTGATACACAACTCAAGACCCACCAACGCAGCAGTCTTAACTGCCGCCATGGCTTATGTGCAATTGGGGATAGACAATAAATGCCAACGTCAACCATATTTGTGAACAGAAGTTTTTTTTAAAAAGAAACTGTAGGGTTTCCATGGGTATTTCCATTGCTTGAGATGTGACATTTTGTATACCACACCACATTGTTTTCATGGGCCTTTCACCTTTGTACAAAATATTTAGACAGAACTTTTAAAAATCCTGCATTTCATAAAGTGATCAAATTTATCCACTAACATGCCTGGAATACATCTTCCTGCTTTTCTAAAAATAAATTAAACACATGATAATCAGGCCTTCGCAAGTGCCTGGGCTTGGGATTGGCACGATTACTCCAGTTTGAGATTGCACCTCCAAGCAAGAATTTGGATTCAGCATTTTGACCATATGCAGTATGCCCAATTTGGTGAGATGATTCAGTGCTACTTAGTCTATTGATAACATTTGTTTTACCTTCAAGCACTTTCTGTTCAGCATGTTTAACATCCATAAGATAAAAAAGTTCTCTGTTCAAATCTGAGGAACTTTGTGAGTAAACGATGACTCCTAGACACAAGGAGAAATTGTTCAGGAGAGAAAGACAGAAGAGACCATTCTTGAAGGGACTAGGTAGAAGCCAGTTTTTGTGTGTCAAGAGACAACAAGCTGCAAGGGTACAGGGGTAGTTCAAAGTGGAAAAGTTGGGGCTAAGAAAAAGTCAAGGGAAAATGTAGTGGGAAGGTGAAAGGGTAGATCTTAGTGAAAAACATGTCAACTTTGTTGCAAATGCAGCCTGCAACATTGTGGGTTTCTTTTTCTTCCCACCACCTCCAACCCAACCGGAAAAGAAAAGCAAGAGACACAAAGAGATCTAAGCGAAAAGATAAACAGAAGCGAGTGTGATATACAAGTGAATAATCAGTGTCTTCAACTTGCCATGTGTTATGTCATGCAAGATAGACTAGTTAAAATGAAAATCAGGATAATTTAGAACAGTTCATTTTGGTATATTACGAAATGAAAGTGTTGCAAACCACTATGTTGAGCATACACAAAGTGCTCAGACTGCATCTGGAAAGCAACTGATAAAATGTTCTGTGCTTCTTGTACTTTCTTCCAGTAAAAACAAGCAGTCTGCAGGTACGATTATTCAAAAAGGAAAAGCTTTGAAAACTGTATGAAGTGATAAGAAATGGGCAAATTTAGCACACAGGTCATTTCCAAGTTTCAAGTCAAATTTTACACATTAATACAATTTGCCTCAGTTGCTTTCTGCCCACATAAAGTGCTAGTTATGAAATGTCTCAGTCCAGAATAAATCAGGCCCATACAGAGCTACCATATTTACACCGTTAGCTGCCATCAGAATGAAACCAGCATTTCCTAGAATTAGCCACCAACTGTGCATACCCCATGGTTTCAAGTGACACACTTGAGTCAGGGACAGGCTTCATGCTGGGACTGAGGCACTGTAATTTAATGATATTGTGTAATAAGCCCCAGTGTCTCAGTTTCACCTGGAGATTATAGGTCAATGTTTGAGCAATGACATCCTTTTAAGAGGAATTATCCAAACCACCAATATAGAGAAATAAAAATTATTAAATAAATATGCACGGAGATTAAAATTGGAAACAAAACTGGTGGACGGTATAAAGGGACAGTGAGTGCGTAAATACGATTATAATTATTTGCTCTTTGGGATAAAAGATGTCCAGTCCAAACCAATGCCATTTATCCTCCTTTAAATTAAGGAATTTTCATACATGCTTCTCATATTGCTTTCTTTATTAAAAATAACAACTGGAATGTAAAGAACTAATGTTTGGTAGCTTAGCTAGTTATTTATAAAAGCATATACATTCAGCCCCTTATTCCCTCCATGCCCTTTTGGGCTGGCACCACACAAGTCCTATTATGTACCATGTATACTACCCAAAGACTCGTTACGATAACACCAAGGCCTTATCGCCAAATCAAGAACACTTATCAAGTTAGAAACACAACCAGGTCTCTAAGCAAGAGTTCACCATTCCAGTGATATCTTCATCAAGCTACATGTTGACCAAGAGGTGGGAGAGAAGCAGTGAGTTCCAGTCTTGACACTCAGAAACATGGTGAGCAGCAAATGCACATTTGATCCTTGCTCTGTTCAGCTCTTCAATACCAACAGCAGCCCTACCAAGTTGAGGTTTGGGGCTTAGCAAAGCCCAAAGGAAATGCAGCAAAGAAAATTGCATTAAAGCCATTAAATGCGTTTTGTACTAATGTGAAACTGACTGAGCTACTACTTCAGGACAGAAATACAAATTCCTTAATGTTGTGAAGGAAATGACTGTGGGGATATATCTGCTCATAGAAGTATTGTCTGGTTGCATGAGACAAGAAACAAAAATTTCTGTTTGTATCAAAGTTACCCAATTTTCCCCTTTAAAAGCTCTATTCTTTCTCATTAAGATTTTGTCATGATAACTTCACACTGAATAAATACATTAAAATTACACAGAACTTCTCAGAATTTAGATTCCCAGTGACAAAAGTGTGAAATGGTCATTTTACAGAAGCTCTATTTCAGATAATTAGACATAATTACTACAAAAGAGGATAGGTTAAACTCTTTTTTTGGCAGCCATGGTCCATTTTTCTTGCACCTGGTTTCAAAACTTGTGCCATAATGTCACAGTTGGTTATATTTAAATTTTACTATCTGGTGAATTTAGAAAATAAGTACTTCACACAACAAGCAGCAAGAATAGAGATGTGTACAAAGATATAATCCTCACATTTTAATGCTTTCACCTATTCTTAGTTGTATCTTTTAAAGTACAATTCCAATCCAGTCTTTCAAGATTCGCTAGAATTTCTTTCTGGTGCATATATGGCATTGCATCAGAGCCTTCAGACTTGGGACAACACTCCTAAAAAATTTAAGAACACTGGAACCATTAAGAAATAAACTCAGAAGGTCCGATTGTTAACAAAAGCAAGTTTTTCCACTGAAGGAAAAATGCAAGCTTAAGATGGTCACAAAAATCAAAAGGCTAGCAAAAGCATCTTTACACAAAGCTTAATATGGAATGCATTGCCACAAAAACATTTGGTAAAAAAATTGCAAATTATTTTATAAAGTGAATTAGTTAAAATTATTTAGAATACAAACAAGGGGAATGGAATTGTGGCTGCTTTCAAGGAAAAAGAGATTTGATGTGCTGAAAAAGGCTCAAATCCAGTGCATTCTGCCACAAACAACAGGCAATTCCAAATAGGATCTCTAGCCAATATCCACAAAATGACTAAATTATTCTTTTTATTGAACAACAAGTTTTATAATTGCCCAGACTTGGTTTAAGGGGTATTGTGGTGCACTTCACTTTCCTGTGGGTCAGTAAATCAAATCTATCCAGTAGTGCAGCCGATGGTAAACAGGTGTGTTTTGACAGGACCTTCCTCCAGTCATATTGGTGACAGAAGGCTGGTGCCCCAGCTAGACCTCTTGCTGCTATCGTTATAATTGAGAACAAGCAGGAAACTCTGCATTCAACTGGAGATGATGCAGATAAATGCTGGGTTTGACAAATGCACAGCCCCTTGAGACTTGCACACTGGTGTTTCAGAAACGTAATCCCAACACGTCTAAAATACTTTCAGCATGTTTAACAGCCATCGGAAATAACTGATGAATCAGTACACCCAGGTTCTTTTTGAAGTTTCTTATAGGTTGACCCAATTTTAAAACTGAGAATAAATGAAAATGCCCCATCCCAGTAGGAAACATGCTTGAAGGGAGCCCCATTTAAAAGAATGTGTGTTACAATGCAGTGCTTCTATTTCCAACCTATAGTCCTATTAGTGGAAGTGCAGAATTTCCAGAGATGTGTCTGGTTCCCATTGGCGTGAAACATCTCACACTAGAGAACCGACATTTTGTATTTGCCAGTTGTCCAACTAATTACTTTTGCTATGAAATAGCAATCCTTTGTTCCATTCTTTATTGTATTGAGTTTTTCTTGATCCATGAAAGAACCTCCCTCAGATACCTGGTGCAGAGCTGACTACTTGCAAACCAAGAACTATGTTTTGTAGGTAAAAACAAAGCTTACATCCCAAGTTGTGGTAATGAGTCCTGTTACATTCAGTTTCTAATTTTAAAACAATTTTTGCATTTACTCTCAGCCCCCTCAACACTAACCCCCTGCTGAACAACCAGACTGCTCCTGACAAGTAAACATTTCAGGCTGGTTAATAATTGTATTGTTCCTTGCAACTCAGTGATATCACACTGGTGGCTAAGACGACATCGCATCAAGTGGTAAAAAGTTTAGAGAAATTTGGAGAAAAAAGATACAGTAAACATGCCGATGAGAATTGTAGCAGCAGTAACTGATTGCAAGGACCAAAGTAGACAGGTTATAATTCTCCATATGTGTTGCATTTAGATCAACTTTAAACATCTCCAATTGTCACATTCACCAATTACAAGGACTTTTTTTTTAAAAAATATAAAGAATACATGGTAATGAAGGAGACATTAACGTGAATGCGCGGCTGTTATTCCCGTCCATTGCAATTTTAGCAAAGTCCCTCCCTAAAAGTTCAAACATTCACTATGACTAACACAAGTGAGTAACAGAGTTTTGTTCCTAAATGCTGATCAAGTTTGGGCTTGTTCAAGGGTAACTAATTTCATTCATTCTATGATTGGTCTCCTGCAGACTGAAGCAAAAAAAAAAGTAATGGTAAAGAATGAAGAAATTATCTTTCGCTTCCCCCACTTTAATATTTAAATACTGTAACAGACTGGAAAACTTCAACTCAGATTTTCCAAAATGAGACATTTGATCTCTCTTCTTGATCACCCATGATTAAGATGTGCAGAGAGAATAACAGCAAGGCTATTGACACTTGCTGTTGTGATGCAGCAAATCTGACAGCAACTTTAAATCAGTACCCAACCTAGGAGGGGAGAGAGAGTGGTCAGTTCTTGCACTGGCAGAGGAAAATTGGTAATCACCAGGGCTGATCTCCCAGGACAGGAATCACAGAGGGTGATCTACATAGTGGATTCATGGGTGATCTTGGAGAACATGAACTTGGAAGGAGAAAGATAATGGGAATTCTTTGCGATCAAGTGGCTGCCTGATGGGAGCTTAACCTGCTTGATGTAGGGGTGGATCCTAATGCTGATTGAGAAACCAATCCAACACCCCTTTCCAGCACATAACTGTCAGGGTGGCCGTGAAGGACCACAGCAAGGGGAATCCCTTCACCAGGGACCTCTTCATCAAGAGGGTCCTACTGGAGTGCTGCAAGTTTGAGGTGAAGGACACCTACTGCCTCCAGGAGCTCCCAGGTAACGGGTACCTTGACATTACCCTCAGGTACCCGGTGAGAAGGTAGAAGATGCTACAGGACTTTCAGGAGAAGGGGAACGAGAAGGGCTCCGCTGTCACTGTTGAAGAAGGTGCAGCCACTCTTCACCCTCCCCACCCAGAAGGAGCAAGAGATAATAGTGCACATTTAATCCACATATGCCCATTGTAGATGTCCTCACCCTCCTGGCTCGTTATGTTGAGGGAGCAGGATGCTGCATTGACATCAAGGACCCGTTTGGGATCTGGGCCAACAAGTGCCAGGTGAAGGTCAAGCTAAAGGCAGATGCTAACGGAGCCATCATCCACCTTCCCTCAGTGTTCGCCATCTGATGGAACAGTGGGTAGATGGTATATGCAGGACAACCCAGACTGTGGCATAACAGCAACAAACCTGGACATGCGGCAGCCCAATGCAGTGAGGTCATCTGCAAGAACTGCAAGCAGGAAGGCCACCAGACCAAGGACTGCAGAGAAAGCAAAAGTTGCAACCTGTGCAGGGAGGCAGGTCATCTCCACTAGGCCTGCCCAAAACATGCCTGTAACTATGCTCAGGCAAGCGGGGGAGTGAGTACCAAACACCCCCAGAGGAATGCTGCCACACCCCCTACAAGTGCAGAGGCTAGAGCAGAGACAATACTAGGACTGGAGAGGTCAACCACCTTGAACTCTCAAACCCCAGCCACAAGCCCCCAGACCCCTCACCAAGAGTAGGAGTCAATGGAAGACAGGGTGACAGAAGGACAAGGGGAATGGCAGCTGGTGAAAAAGGAAGAAGTCTCAGAAAACACCACGCAAGAGATAACAGGCTTCTGAGTAAAACTAATGGGAAGAAAAGGGCCATGCAACAGATAGATGCCAGCAACCTCTCCTCTGAGGACAAAGTAAATATGAAAAATCGACAACACAGACAGATATCAAAATGGAGGGGACAAAGAGGAGGGGACAAAGAGGAGGGGAGCCTGCAGACAAATATGGGAGATGGAGAATTCAGCCTACCACCCCCCCAGCTCTGGGAGACGAGGGGGAGCACAGTGCTCGATGTACTCCAGCTCCAAGAGATGGAGGGCACAGAACAGGAACACAGACTCATCTCCTCCAGCATCGCCACAAGGGACCCCACACCCTGGGGAAGGCCACTCCTAGTACCCAAGCCCAAAAAACAGTGAGCCAGTTCACGAAGGCTGTGGGTATGGAGGGCTCAGGCTAATTGACAATGGGCTGCATTTGTGAACCCTGAACTCAAATAACTATGGAGATAAAATTGGCATCTGAACAGAGTGAAGAGCACTGTGCGATGTGTTAACGCCTTGCAATACCTTGCCAAGGTCCAGGTGGAGGTGACTTTTCTACAGGAGTGTGTGGGCTGCCACACCTCTGCAACTATCAGAGGTGGTTGCAACGGTGGTCCCAGGGATTGTCTATGGTCAGGAGGAAATGACAGTCATGCATCCAGCCTGGGGATTCTGCTGCAGGGAGGCAACTTCTCAAATCACTAAAGTCAGAGATTTGGGGGGCTGGGGGGGGGGGTGGGGGCAGTGTTCCCTGTGGCAGACAAGGTATGGAAACATTCGGCTCTGGCTAAATCAATGTCACACCTTGCCTATGCTGAGCGAGCAGCTAGCTGTCCTCCAGCAGCTCCCACTGCTGCTGGCAATGTCCCTACTGGTGGTTCTGCTGGTCACTTCAACTGCATCTTCGATGCAGCTGGACAATCCAGTAGTGCCGACAGGAGACAGGACAGCAGCTCTAAACTCCTGATGGAAATGGTTGAAGATGCAAAAGTTGTGCGACACCTT
The DNA here is from genome assembly GCF_009764475.1 of Pristis pectinata. Taxonomy (NCBI): domain Eukaryota; kingdom Metazoa; phylum Chordata; class Chondrichthyes; order Rhinopristiformes; family Pristidae; genus Pristis; species Pristis pectinata. The sequence goes on along the minus strand of NC_067421.1, from coordinate 25,454,755 downwards.
CAGTACCCCTGTAGGTGGAGCTCAGCCACAACACACTTGGACCAGGCTGGGCAGCTCAGTATGGTCCCAGATAAGACTTCCTCCGTGTTGAAGGCAATCATGGGCAGATCCAATGTCAAGCAGGTGTTCTTCTGACCACTGCCTCCTTCGAGCCTCCTGTCACCAACAGGAGGACCAGAAGGCAGGCAGGGGCATGTGGAAGTTGAATGTCAAGCTGCTGACCCCAGAGAACTAAAGAGGGATTATACAGGTTGGAGAACTGTGAAGCCCCTCTTTGACTTTCTGATTCACTGGTGGGAAGCAACCAAGGAGAACATCAAGAGGGCCTTCATCCTCAAAAAGGTGTTCAGAAAGCAAGACAGAGTCGGGAAATTGTGGATCCATAGCCTTAAAAAGGAGAGAACAGCTCAGTAAAATCCTCACAGACAGACATACCAAGGATCTGCAGATCCTTCTATGCCGGTCTATATGACAGCAAGACCACAGACAGCACAGCCTCCCAGAAATTCCTATCCTTTGTCACAGAGATGTTAGATGATAGCAAGTGGGAAAGTCTGGATCAGCCACTGACCCTGGAAGAGCTGAATGGCTCCACACATTCCCCTGGCATGAATAAAACTCATGGAAGAGATGGCTTACCGGCAGAGTTGTACTTCATTCTGTGGGACTGAATGGGTCCAGACCTGCTAGAAGTGTAGAACACTATACTCCTGGCTAGGAATAGGTCAGATTCCATAAGGAGGGGCATCATTGCCCTCATCAACAAGCAGAAGGGGGAGAGGGAGGATATCAGGAATTGGAGACCCATTTCACTGTTGAAATGTGAATTACAAGATCCTGTCCAAGGCCACTGCCAACCAGGTCAAGTCTGCTCTGGGACAGGTGATCCACCCAGACCAAACCTGTGCTATACTTGGCAGGAAAATCTTTGACAGCCTTGCGCTGCTCAACGATATCATTGCTTATGTGCAGGACAGAGGTGTGGATGCCTGCCTGGTCAGCTTGGACCAGGAGAAGGCCTTCGACAAGATCTCACATGTACGTAATATACATGCTGTCCAAAATGGGTTTTGGGGAGGGAATCAGAAATTGGATTCAACTGATCTATACAGAGATCCGTAGTGCAGTTCAAATCAATGGGTGGGAGACAGTTTCTCCATCAAGTCTGGAGTCAGGCAGGGTTGTCCATTTTCCCATCTTGGTGCTGCATAGAATCCTTTGCCAAATCCATCAGGAAGGACGAGAGCACAAGTGGGGTGACATTGCCAGGCCGTGGAGGCACACAAGTCAAGACCTCCCTGTACATTGATGATGTCATCAGCGTCTTCTGCTCAGATCCACCATCAGTTCACAGGTTGATCAGCATCTGCAACCAGTTTGAGTTGGCATCAGGGGCCAGAGTCAACTGCAGGACGTGCAAGGCCATGCTCTTTAACAGCCAGCCTGACCAATCAAACTTCCCCTTTATCATCAGGCCTGACTACCTGAAGGTGCTGGGGATCTGATTTGGAGGGGCTGAGGCGTATGACAAGAATTGGCTGGAGCAGATTGAGAAGGTCAAATAAAAATTGATTCCGTGGAAACAGCTTTCTCCGTCAATAACTGGGAAAGAACTTAGTCATCAGGTGTGATATGCTCTCAGGGTTGCTGTACTTGGCATAGGTGTGGCCTGTTCCCCGCTCCTCTGCCTGGGTAATTACCCAAGACGTCTTCCAGTTTATCAGGGGGTGCAAGATGGAGTGAGTCTGACAGGTCACAATGCACAAGTCCCCAGAGAATGGGGGCAAGAGTGTACCCAATGGTGCCCTCATCCTGATGACCACCTTCATGTGTGGCTGTATCAGGTGGTGTGTGGACCCAAAGTATGTGGACACCAAATGCCACTTACATGCCAAGGTTCTACCTGTCCCTGGTGTTGCAGAAGGTTGGCCTGGCCACGTTACCATGCAACGTCTCAATCAGCTGGATGTTGCCGCAGTACCCATCCTTTGTGGAAGAGTGCTTCCGAGTAACATCTTTGACCACAAGTTCATCAGGCAGTGTCAGTGCAGAATGTCCTGCAGACACTGTGGGACAGGGACACTGGATACAGTGGGGTGGTTCCCTGCCCGTTTAGCAGAATGCCTCATCGCCAGATCTCACTAACAAGGCTGGCGGTGAGGGGGTCCTCCCAGTTAGAGCCTTCGGGACTGCTGTGGTATGGAAGAGATGGTCACCCACCTCTTTGCAGACTGTGGATTTGCTAAGAGGGTGTGAAGGAGGATGCAGGGATCCATGTCCCAGTTCATCCCCAGCAACTCTGTAACAGAGGACTCTGATCTACGGGCTGTTCCTGGGGGCAAACATCAAGACATACATCAAGTGCTGCTAGAAGGTCATCAACTCTGAAGGACGCCCTTTGGTCTGCCCAAAACTTGTTGGCCTTCCAGCGCAGCAAGATGCAAGGGAATGCTGCCGACTGGCACAACACAGGCTTCAGGAGCACGTGCTGAGGGATGCAGTGAAGCTCTGTGCAGCCAACGCCAAGTCTGTAGGGAAGGACCAGTGTTGGCTCCTTCTACCACTACACATGGAGGGGCAGAGTCAGGCGAGGAAACCCCTCAAACAAAGAGGGTGCATCACCCAGCTGGTCACGAGTGGCATGGTGCTGTTCTTTTTAAAAAGTGTTTACACTACTGAATATAATGACCATGAATGCAAAAAAAATTTTTTGCACTGTTCCTTTGTATACAATTTTTAATTATGAATAAAGTTTGCTTTTGAAATTAAAAAAAAAAGAGAAAATCAGGACCCAATATAATGAAATGGTGCATCACCTCACAGGGCCACGCGTGGCAATGGTGCTCTGGTTTTTAAAAAAGTTAGCGCAACTAAATGCAATGACCATGAATCTAAAAGTCTTCGACTGTTTTTTCTTTTGTATACATTTTTTTTAAATTACGAATAAAGTTTATTTTTGAAATACAAATCAGTACCCAACATAATCCTCATCCTGATGGCCAACCTTTGTGTGTGGCTGCATTAAGCTGTGTGCAGAGCCCAAGTACACAAACGCCAAATGTCACTCTGTGCCGATGTTCTACCTATTGCAAAGGATGAGCCCAACCTCCTCGACACAAAAAATTCCATTCAGCTGGGCCTTGCTGCATTGCCCAACCTCCATAAAAAAGACTTCTGCAGAAAGAAACAATTGACCTTGAAAATATCAGACATGGTCAGCATGGAAATCCTACAAGCCTTGGGAAAATGAAACAGCGGATCGTGTGGAATGGTTCTCCAAGCAGACACTCAAAGCCATTTGGCAGAATGTCTCATTGCCAGAACTCAAAAAAAAAAGTACCAAGACATTGCTGGGCTAGCAGTGAAAGGGGCCCTCTGTCAGGTCTTTCATGCACAACTGTGGCCTCAATCCCACCACACACCAGCCTTGAGATGGCTGCAGTATGGATGAGATGATCCACCACCTCACGGACCACCTATTTGCCAAAAGCAACACTTGAAAAGGGATGCAATGGTCCTTGTCAAGGTTTGCCCCAATCAGCTGCATAGCAGAGGGCTTGGATCTGATCTATGGGCTATTCCCAGGGACACAAATGGAGATAAACATCAACTGCTACTGGAAGATCAACGAGGCAAAAGATGTACTTCAGTCTGCCCAAAGCTTGGTCTGTCTTCCAGTGTGAGGAGATGTCCACAAGTGAATACTGCTGACTGGCACATTCCAAGGTATATGGATGCACTGAAACTTGGTGCTCTGTGGGGAAGGACCACAGTCTAGGGTCCTGCCACTACTAACACAATCCAAACACTGAAGGATTCAAATTGAGACAATTAGATGGATCCCAAGAGCCATGAGGAAAAACTTATGTCAGGTTTACAATTTAAAAGCAAACTAGTTCAGGAGACCTCCTTAGACAAGGAGGATTTAATAGTGCAGATAACATTAACACTGAGGGACTGGGCCTTGTCTAACTTCCTCTCAACACTTCACTGCTGCATTGTTCAAGCAGCAAATAAGTTACACTGACTCATTTGTAAGAAAACTTATTCAATTGATGGTACAATGAATATAGAGAAAGATGTGCACAGATAGTATTTTCAAAAGATTTGAGGAAAATAGTTCCCCGTTCTTCCACTAGGAGCACGACTTTACAAATTTCTCCACCAAAACCAGCAAAAAAAAAATCAGGAACTAACAGGAATGTCACACAATTACTCTTGTTCTAAGATGCCCCAAAATGTTACACTTTGTCCCACCAGGTACAACTGACCCTTTAGACCTGCACAAAACCATCGTTACTGCACTTCTACCTCTCTGGCACCAAAACAAAATTTCATGTGGATTGTCATTCCCTCCCAAATCATTTAAAATTCCTTGCCCTTTAAGATTCTAGTAGCCATAATATTGCATCTTCAATATTCTCATCTTGCAAAACACTTAAAAGGTGTACTTTTCACATGCTTTGGAGAATTCTGCCACCGTCTGCTCAGACGACCAAAGGCTGCCTGGAGCAGAAACCCAACAGCGAGCAGCATCAGGAGACAAGAAATACACACACAAGCTGCTGGATCTCCATGAGCAAATTGGAGGTCAATGTCAGATAGTGACAAGCCAATGCCAACCACAAAAGTCAGGCCAGTGAGTTCTAAATCAAACAACTTTTGATTGCTAACACTCATGTTTTTCATTATCACAATGGAACAGTTATTAGAGCTCTTAGCTCTCCTTTAACCTCCAAAGGCTAAGAAAATGTAGTTAATTTTATTGCAATTCCCCAATCCCAATGATCACAATGTTTAGCCCAAAGCAGAGGCTTTCAAAGTATAGAATCTAAATTCCAAAAAGCAACCACCTAGAGGACAATTTGAAATCTGCCCAAATAAACTGCAAACCAGATTGAAACAGTTTGCAAGTGTTCATTTCACTGGTGCAATAATAATGATTTGACCTATCAAAAAATTGATCAGAATAGTTATGAAGTATTGAGCTCAGATAACAACACAATCCAAACATTGAAGGATTCAAATTAGGACAACAAGATGGATCCCAAGAGCTTTAAGAAAAACATAAAGTGTCAGGTTTACAAATTTAAAAGCAAATTGGTTCAGGAGACCTCTCAGATGCAAGGAGGATTAAAGGGTGCAGATAATATTAAATGGAGTAAATAACACCTCGTGATCTTCTCCTTGAGTGCTGTGTCCATTCTTTTATCCAATGATACCTCCAAAATACCTTATGAATGTTACATCTAAAAAGGCACTATACAAACACAAGTTGCTTTTGGAACAATTAGAATTAAGCCAAATATTGAAAAGTAGAGGAAAAAAGTAAATTAAAACAAATTCTTTATTCAAAAGAACAAACAAACCTTTGGACAGGTCGAAAGAAAAATCACAAGTGACAGGTTCAGTCAAATTATAGCACAATAAGCTTTGATTGGTTGAATGAACTTTCCCCATTTATTCTTGGTTACATCTTTAATTAAGCAATATTGCTAATTCTTCTGATCAGAGGCTCTAAAGTAAAGAGATCCACACCAACTATGCAGAGATGGTGAACTTGAAGTGAATTCAGGTCCCATTTGTGAAGAGATTAAGTTCATTGCCCCAACTTCAATCACTCAGAGAGAAGGGGGACTTGCTTCCACTCCAGTTCTGTGGGAGAAGGTGCCTGAAGAGTCCTTTATGAAATCAAAACTGCTACAGATAGAGCAGGTGGTGGTTGAAGGGCAAGTGACTGGGTAGAATGGGAGACAGTGGTATGCTGAGCTTCCGTGCATTTCCAAATGAGTCTCAGTGCTTTCCCAGAGGATTCTCCATTTCGTTCAGTCACAAGCTAGCAATTCCCACATTTGAGTTTGTTACACTTTCAAATGAGTCCCAAGAACATCCTTGAAGTGGTTTCTCTACTCTTCTCATGATCTCTTACCACGACAGAGGTCAAAGTACCTGGCTCAGGAGTCTGCAGTCAAACACACTAACAATGCAGCCTGCTCACTGGAGTTGAGCGAGTGCAATTCGTGCAGAGGCAAGGATGCCAATGTTGGTTTGCTTATCCCACCAGTGGGTTTGGAGGAATTTGAAGAAACAGGATTGCGGTACCTGTCCAGTGATTAGGAGGTGCCCGTTGTCATTAGTTCAAGTCTGTGAAGTATTCAGGAGGGTAGGGGTCACTGCTGCCAGATAAACTCTGTACAAGTTGATAGTCCACAGTCTCAATCTTTGAGCATTTCCTCAGAACAGAAGCTGTGCTGGCAAATGGAAGGCAAATGGTGAATTTTGAGATCGCTGGCTTCAAAGATGGAAAGTGGTCCACTTTTTCTGGAGTCTTATCATGTGTCTGTACAACCTATTTTTTTTGGGGGGGGGGGGTGGCGGTACAGGTAGTGAGGGATGGTCAGGAGGATCCAGCCAGTGTTGTGCAGCAAAAGTTGGTTGGGGAGAGGATATTTATTTTTCCTCTTTCCACCCCCCCCCCCCCCCATCCCATGTTTATGGGAAGGCTCATTTTCTCATTTGATTCAGTGAATGATGACTTGGAGCTCTGCCTCCAAGTTACACACAACACAAACATTGCCTGAGAAATGTTGCTTGATGGCCAAGAGCAGACGGATCTTGGTTCTGGAGTGGAGATTATGAAGGTTGAACAGCATCCCATTGGTCTTGTAGAATGCTCCTGCAGGAAGCTTGCTGGGGCTGAAGTGCAGCAAGGAAAATTGGTGTGATGGCATAACCTTGTTTGACCCAGTCTGCATTGGGATTGGGTCTGCAATGGATCTGTTGGTTAGAATCACAGCTTGCATATCATGCACCAGATAACAATGGAATCAAATGTTTCAAAATGTCTGCATCTCAGCTAACTTTTGCAAGGTGCAGACAGGCAGTCTAGTGATTGGTGCTGCTCTCTGCATTTTTCCATGGAGTTGCTACATAGTGAAAATCATGTCTATTAAGCCTTTGATGGATAGAATCCATCTTGCAATTAGGGGAGTGACTTTCCTGTCACTGGGAGGTGATAATTGAGCACCCTTATGACGACTTTACCCATGGCAGAAGACCGGAAGACCTCTTATAGTTACCCCAATCAAATTTATGTCTCCTCTTAAAGGCAGACACAATTACAACATTGGGAGGTCCCCTGGCATAACCTCCTCTCCCCAGAAGAGAGACAAGGCTGCAAATTCATGTCAGAAAGTTTAGACTTGTGTAATCCACACATCTTATGAAAACTATTCACTAAGGCAGAAGACTGTTTAGCAATATAATCATTTGGGTAATATTAAAGACAATTATGTATCCTCTTTCACTGCTTCAACCATAAAACACTGATTTTTATGCATAACAGTCCCATGGCACATCACTTGTCAAGGTCCAGATGCACAGAAGTATTACTTTAATGAAAGAGATATGAATACAGCAATATGAATAAAGTGCTTTGAATATCCTCAAGTACAATTTATGTGATCAGGTGAGAATATTACCACATACAATCAGTGGCACTGGTCTGCAATTCCTCCTACATTCAAAATGTATGTAGTTATTTCTTCATTAAAGCAGGAATGAGAAAGATCACAAAATAGAAACACAAATAGGATCGTTAAAATGAAACTGGGGTGGCAATGAGTTGGAAAAAGCAGCATCCCTAAAATGGTGTAAACTTTGGGAACAGTGTACAAACAAAAACTGAAAAGATTGAAGAGAAATCCAGAGTGGGAAATGGGGCCAAGGAACAAGGAAGCCAAGCACAACAATGCACTGCAGGCACCTGCCTAGGCTACTCTGAAAGCAGAGATGTTTACCACCAGGGTGGTAAAGACAGCAAGCCACCCCTCCACCCCCAAAGTCACTTACTATGCTGCTTGGAAACAATCCCAGCTCCATCATCATGGTGGGTCTAAATCTTGGGAGTTCTACCCACACCATGTCCCTTCACAAAAAACCTAGTTGTTCAAGTAGTTGACTCACCATTTTCTCAATGACGACTTCAAAAAAAACTTTATTTGCTAGTGATATCCACTCTTTAACTAGGATGCCAGATAAGGATGCCATTGTGTCCATTGGATGCATGTTAGCTCACAGCCAAGAAATCCCATCAATCCTATTCCCTAATTTCACTGTAGTCCAGCAGGTTATTACATAGAACAATTACAGCACAATTCAGGACCTTTGGCCCACAAAGCTGTGTATTCTCACTCTTCCAATTCTTTTGCCACTCATCTACTCTAGGGGTAGCCAAGTAACATACCACATCTTTGGGTTGTGGGAGGAAACAAAAGCACCCAAGGAAACCACCACAGTCACAGAGAGAACGTGCAAACTCCAAGCAGACAACGCACAAGGTCAGGATTGAACCTGGGTTGCTGGAGCTGCAAGGCAGCAACATTAACAGCTGTGCCAGCACAAACCAAAAGAATCTGTTAGAATAGCAACTTTCAGTGCAACAACAGAATAGGCAAAAGGAAAATTAGAGCTCTAAGTTGTAGCAAGATTGAACAATAAAGTAATTAAAATACTAATTTCTGGATTTATTCACATAATGGGATTATTATTGAAATGAAAGACGTGCAAGTACAGCAATGTTCAGTCTCCAGATTATCCTAAAACACTACTTTTTTTTTGAATGAAAGTGTAGTCACTGAAATAATGTAGCATCATAGAGTTATAGAGCACAACTCATCCATACTGGCCAAGTTGCCTACCTGAGTTAGCCCCATTTGCCTGCACTTGGCCTATATCCTTCCATGCCTTTCCTATAGTTTTGAACAGAATTGGAATGTCACCACCCATCCCAATAGCCTCCAATGCACCCGAACCCACAGTCACCTGGGTGGACGCAAGATCAGTCTTCCAGAGAGTGAACCTGTGGAAAGTATCCTCAGATCCTGCACAGATCAGTTGGCAGGGGTATTTCCAGACACTTAACCTCTCTCCGCTTCAATCTGAGGTTCCCATCTGTTTTAAGACGGCCACTATCACCCTGGTACCCAAGGAAAGCAAGGTAACGTGCCTTAATAACTACCACCCAGTGGCTCTTACATCTGCCATCATGGAAGTGCTTTGAGACGCTAGTCATGGCACATAGTAACTCCAGCCTCCCAGACAACCTCAACACACTGCAATTCCCTGCTGCTGAAACAAGTCTACAACAGACACTATCTCCCTAGCCCTACACTCAGCTCTGGAGCATCTAGACAGTAAAGACACTCATGTTGGGCTATTGTTTACTGACTACAGCTCCGCCTTCAATACTATAATTCCAAGCAAACTCCTCTCCAAACTAGAGACCTGGGACTCGACACCTCCCTTCGCAACTGGATTCTTGACTTCCTGACCAACAGGCCGCAATCAGTCAGGATAGGTAGCAACACCTCTGACACAATTATTCTCAACACTGGTGCCCCACAAGGCTGCATCCTCAGCCCCCTACTCACTCACAACTGAGTCACCAGATTCTGCTCTAACTCCATCTACAAGTTTGGAGATGATACCACCGTAGCGGGCTGTATCTCAAATAATGATGAGTCGGAGTACAGGAACAAAATAGAGCCTAGTGACATTGTGTCATGGCAACAACTTTTCCCCGTCAGCAAAACAAAAGAGTTGGTCATTGACTTCAGGAAAAGGGGTGGTGCACATGCTCCTGGTTACATCAATGGTATTGAGGTTGACAGCTTCATGTTCCTAGGAGTGAACATCACCAATAGCCCGTCCTGGTCCAACCACATAGATGCTGCGGCCAAGAAAGTTCACCAGCGCCCCTACTTCCTCAGGAGGCTAAAGAAATTTTAGCATGTTCCCTTTGACCCTCACCAATTTTTAAAATCGATACACCATAAAAAGCATCCTATCTGGATGCATCACAGTTTGGTAATGACAACTGCTCTGCCCAGGACCATAGGTAACTGCAGAAAGTTGTGGACACAGCTCAGCACATCATGGAAACCAGCCTCCTCTCCATGGACTCTATTACCTGTTGCCTCAGTGAAGCAGCCAGCATAATCAAACCGACCGACCCCAGACATTCTCTCTTTTCCCATCGGGCAGAAGATACAAAAACCTGAAAGCACGTACCACCAGGCTTAAGGACAGCTTCTATCCCAGTGTTACAAGACTATTGAATGGTTCCCTAGTACAGCAAAATGGACTCTTGACCTCACAATCTACCTCGTTATGACCTTGTTGTCTACCTGCACAGCACTCTCTCTGGAACTGTAACACTTTATTCTGCATTCTGTTATTGCTTTTCCCTTGTACTACCTCAATGCACAGTGTAATGAATTGATCTGTATGAACAGTATGCAAGACAAGTTTTCCACTGTACCTCAGTACATGAGAATAATAAACTAATTTACCAAGTACCTGTCTAAATGTCTTTTAAATACTGTAATTGTGCTCCCTCTATCAACTTGTTCCAAATACCCACTAGCCTCTGAAGAAAACTTGCCCCTCAGATCCTCTTTAACTCCCCCCTCATCTCAAACCTATGCCCACAAGATTTGGACTCCCCTACCCTAGGAAAAAGACTGCAACCATTTACCTTATCTATGCCCTCATGATTTTGTATACCCAAGGTCACCCCTCAGCCTCCCACACTCTAGGGGAAAAAAACCCCAGTCTATCCTTTAGCTCAAGCCTTCCAGTCCCAGTAACATCCTTGCAAATTCTTTTTCTGCACTCTTTCCATCTTAAGGGCACCCTACTTATAGCTAGGTGACCAGAATGGCACACAATACTTCAAGTGCAGTCTCACCAATATATTGTACAGCCATTGGAAACATGGTAGTAAATTTGCACACCACAATTTGATAAATGACTAAGGTAATCCATTTCACTGATGATGATGATTGGGGATAAATGTTGGCCAGGATATTGGGGAGAACAGGCCTGTTCTCCTTTAAGACAGTGCCTACAAAATCCAGCAGAGCTTCAACTTAACATCTCATCTAAAGATGGCATCTACTGTTGTGTGATATTTCCTTGGTACTGCACAGAAGGACTCTATGTATAGAGGCCTTTAGAGTGGAATTTGAGGTCACAACCCTCCGATTCAGAGGCAAGAATGTTACCAACTGATACTTGACATACAAAATGACACTGGACATGTTAGGAGGACCAAGAATAAATATCCTTGGGCCTGATGTCATGAACTTGTGCATATGGAAGACAACTAGGGAAGAGATTTAGTTCACTGATTGCCAACATATTTGTACAGTTAGCCATTTTGCACATTTTTAATTCCTTCATGGCCAACAAATCATATTGCACGGGACATTACTAATAAATTGTTATGCATTGGCAAGTTACCAAAGGATTAAAAGGAAACCCAATACCCAAATATTTAAATGAAGGCATTCTTATGCAACTGCAGACAAATTAATGCAACCCAAACATCTCAAAAATAGTAATGGAAATTTTAATCTAGACAGATGGAAGATCTATATGGCAACAATAAAGCAACAAATGTTGAGGCAAGAAGTGGTATCCCTAACCAGGCCCTCCATTTTAGGGAACAACAGATGATGAAATTATTTGAGTTTATTTAAACTTTCACACTTTTGACAAACGTTCAACAGGAAAGTCTCCTAAACCAGTACTGTTTATTTGATCTAGACAATCCTCCAATGTTTCTGCCCACCTCCTGCATTCAGAGCACCCAATTATCTTTTCGAATCGTGCTGGTTTTTGCCTCCAGTACCATGTGAAGGACTGTCGTTGGACATTATTTTCTTCAATCACTTTGTACCCAAACTTACAGCACAATTTGCTTTATAATGCCAGTTAATTCATATTACATTTCCTCCTTTCAGCCTTAGAAAGAGGAAAGGTTTCTATTAAAAAGTCCATCCTGATAATTCAATCTGACAGTTGGTCGTTTTAACAATTCTGTACTGCCGAATGTTTGCACATTTTGGAAGTCTGCTTTGACCAGAAAACTGCATGGTCAGGGTCAAGTACTGAAATAAGAGAAAACAGAAACATAACATTGCATAATGGAGAGGAGGGGGAACAGAAGGGCTTCCACCTTTATTGTTTGATTTTTCATGAATGACCTGGATAGCAAATAAAACTTAGTTTTCAATAGACAATAAGAATTTTTTATGCAAACGACCAAGCAAATCAGCAGTTTAAACAAACCAACCAGTAACTCTCCCATTGTATTACAAAACAGGGAAGCCAGACATAGAGTGAAATGTCTTCAAGTGAAGCAGAACTTGACAGCAGAGAATAATTGAGTAGAATAAGCAGACATGATTTAATCTCCATCTGATGATCCTGGTATTTGTTCTTATCTAGAATATTAAAATGTAATGTCTACAAGCATTTCATGTTGCAAATTTTGCACATACACATTCAATCTCACATGCTCATGTAAAATTGTCAACATTCTGGGTGTTCCCTCTGCCAGGACAGTACAATCATAACCTGACAGGTTTACATGCAGTTTTCATTATAGAAGAAACATGGAATAGGAAAGCTGATGAGAATAGTGTGCAAACACTAAGATTTTTCCCACATACTGCAGATAAAATATAACATACCAGACAGCGATTTACTTCAATATATAGAGAAATTAATACAGATGACATATTTAAGAACTTGATAGAATGATGTGCAAGTAGCAGTGACATTGGACAGGTCCTGTGCTTTATGGTCTTACAGGTTAGGCAAACAGTGTTTGATGTTGGTCACCAATTGCAAAGAGAATATGCTAACATTACAGTGGATTCCCTGCAACAAGAGTAAAAGAGTCAATGTCACAGCCACTGGTGCAGATCACATAATCACAGATTCCAGCTGCATAACACAAATACAACCACTCACGAGGATCTTCCACCTCTGTCTGCTCCCCTCCTGCATTGAATCATGCTGGTGTACATTGCCTTTGACATTCATAATTCCCCAAAACCTCAGTAGGTTCATCACTGATCCACAGATCCAGACTGTAAATCTGGCCATGGAAAGGCTTCATTAGTGTAGCTAATCCAGTTGACACTCCAGCAGGGAGACATTGGAAAGTAGTGGGCAACACTAACTTGGAGATTCTAGGACATGTTTCACATATCACTGCCTGTGCAGCACAGATACACTGGTTTATAAATTCCTGAACTACCAGTGGAACTCACTGATGGCAAATTTTCAACTAGGTTATTTAACTTTAATGGGTGAAGTCATGGCTTTCCAACTCTCAGAATTAGATTTGATACCAGTCTAAGCAAGGTAATATAACAATTTAGCCACCATGCAAAGGCTAATTGGGAGCCCAGGTTGATCACAATTGATATTTGTTAAGTAAAAAGTAATATACAGAGCTGAACATGTCTGTGCACACTCTCCCTGCATCCCCTTTATTTGCATTATTCATGCAGATTAATATTGGGAGATAAGTAACCAATCCTGTGGCAAATCAGAAATTTTACTCAACACTGGCTTCAGTGAATGATCTAAATGTTTCCTCATTAGCCCAAGTGGTCTCAAGCAAAAGAAGCTGAGTGAGTGATGCTTCAAGTTAAGCATGCAACCAAATTCTCAACCTGGCCTGTGCTACATGGAATAAATATGATACTGTAATAATTCCTGGAAGAAATTCCAAACTACTGGCTTCCTTCCCTAATAGTCTTAAAATTACTGTCACATTCCAGGTTGATGTCAAAGATCACACCATGAAAACAGCACAATGCTACCTTCTGTAGAATCACATGGCTAAATAAAAAAAAAATTTTAAAAAGATAATCAGTCCCTGAGACAACATGCCAATAATATCCATTCCTGTCACCTCAGTCCAGCCATCTCCTAGAATATTAAATAGTAATGTGTTATAATATTAATTCACATCTGATACCTAGCAATGTCAAAACATGGAATTTACAGCTAGAGTTTCAGAACAGAGTTTGCATATTCTCTGTGACTGCAATGGGTTTCCCCTGGGTGCTCCCGTTTCCTTCCACATCCCAAAGACACATAGGTTGGTAGGTTGATGTAGACTTGGTGGGTCAAAGAAAGACTACCAGAAACAGGCTCTATTTGTCTGTGACAAACCTTGCTCACTCACTCATAACACTTAGGAAAACCTCAGATTTGATCCCTAGTCTGTGGTGTTGATTGATCTTAATTGAAAGATCCTGCTGCAAATACATGTGTACATGTCCTGTGGCTTGAACCATGATTCACTGTTCCTCACTCCTTCGCACACATGCCAAAAGGACTTCTGAGTAAAGCCAAATCATACTCAAGGGCTACTTGCATACTCCCAAAATGCTGCTCCCCAAAGCAGCAAGCTAGGAAAAATAATTGAGCAAAATGTGGAACAAAAAGTCACACGCATCCTTCTGAGTACCAGCCACTGCTCAGTGGTAGCAAATTTACCCAACTCAAAGCTTTCATACAAGTGTTAGCTGGATCAAGTGAAACACTGAAGGTTTAAGGCGGCCACTATTCCAGCGAGACATTAGAACCAAGCACATTACATTCATCCCTCCCAGGCAGGTATAAAATATTTTATACCTAGATAAATTTCTCTCTAGCAACTGAAAGATGATCTAGTCACTCACTTCACTGCTGCACGGGGACCCACATTTCCTGCATTACCATTCCATTACATTTCAAAATTCAGAATGGGTCACTCACAAAATGTGCTCTGGAAGTACAAATTTGTCCTTGCTTGCCCTGACACTGCAACCTTGCAAAAAGTTACTCATGAAACCACATCATTGCACACCTCTTGAATATCAAAGTCCAATGAAGTAACTACCAACTTTTCTTTGCCAACATTACCTAACATTCAGCAAAATAGAAACCCAACAGACATGCATTTCAAAATATCCTGTCACATACGCAAGCACAGTATTTGATGGCAATACAAGGTGCATCTTGTACACTGAAGCAGAATCAAAAAATTATTACACCCAGTTTAAGCATTTAATAGCCACCATTATTAACCTTCATTCCCACTGAGCAATGACTTAAATTTTTTAAAACTTAACTGAAAGTTAACAGACAAATTCAAAAATAAGGGCATCAAAACAAAACCTCTTTTCTGTGCAAATTTTATCAAGATTTGTTTAGGCACAGGGAGAATCTTTGATGTTGGGGAGTGGCATATCTTTGTCAGGTCAGATAAAGCAAGTTGTGATGCAAAATGCAGACTCCTCAATTCCATCCTAAATATATCACTTAAGTTACAATTTAACAGTCAGCACATTTCCAAAGTCAATCCTCATGCGAAACGCTTGGTCATTTAGACCTTACTTTTAAAAAGACTACTACTCCAAAAATAATTATAACATGTTTATTTTCTTCATTTGTGAACTCAGATTGTTGGTTTTATGCCAAGATATTAGTTGTAGTCCATCACACAAAAGCTTTATATAAGTGTCAAGGTGTCCATCTGGACCAGACCTCAAGTCAACACCAATTCCTGTGACATGAAATTGAATCCTTCCACCCCTTCTAATAGAAAATTTACGAATATTCAAGATCAAAATGATTACCTTCACTCTCGAATTGGATTTCATCCCAAGAGTTATTAAATACTTTGTAAAGAAAAATTGTTAATTTTAAAATTGATGCATCTCACTTCCACAAATCAATACATTTTGGGTTAGTTAGAAAGATAGGAGTAACATTCTCTTCAGAGAACTGCTCCCTTTTTTAAAAAAAATCACAACTTCTCACCAGATTAACCCACCCCATCGCTCTCTTTACCCAAACCCATGCTCTGGCATTGTCATCATTTATGTAGTAATCCAATTTATTACTAAAGCCAGTTGGAGAAGTTAGATTAAAAGAAACCTTTTCCATTCACATTTCTGTCCTGTACTTCATTCATGAATTTTTGATCAAAAAATAAATCTGACATTTAATTAACACTTGCATATTTAGTCCAATAATATTTCACTACTCATTAAAAACTACCCAAAACATCCTAAATTCTACTAAGCAACTAATTTAAAAATCTATCACTTTTACTGCAGCAGATCTGTTGTTACGACAGCCTCAATGTGTATTGTGTCAGTGACTGGGATACTTCAAAATGGCACATTACAAAACCAATACTTTCCTCAGGGTTCCTTAATATCAACCTTGTGGAGTGGGTATTGTGCATACGCCTAATGCACACCTACAAATGCTGGATGCCCAACTCAATGGAGAAGGGAAATGGTGAAGATCAATAAAAACTTTAAGTAAAGGTACCACCGAGACAAACAAAAAGATGCAGCTTTGCTATCACACAGAAAAGAGGAGCCCAGAACAAGGTTCACTGGCAAAGTCAGAAGAGTGGATCACCTGCAAGGAAAAGCATCTCAACTTGGTCACAGATAACCGTGCCTCTTCTGGCATCAGTCTCATTGCAATTGTGACCCAAAGCAGCCTTCCAACACCACCTGCCAATGTACCTGCTACTCTAGAAATGGACTCCTGACTCACCCAAGGAACCATCAAAAAACCTGCAAAAGATATCATGCTCAACGCAAAGGGATCATCACTGTCAACGACTGCAATTGTTTTAAAGATCTACAAGTAAAATATTGAAAGCCAAAAGGAACCCCTACCATTCAGTGTGATCACCAGATGGCAATGTTTGTGTATGGGATAGAGACAGCAACTACTATTGTCCTGTTTCATCTTAGAAACCTTCCTGCAGTTCAAAAAACAAACATGTCAGCTGCACTCAAGTATAGAATGGAGGCCCACAGACACCTTACACAATGTTGCCCTTCAAGATTGTTAATTAGACAAAGTACTCCCAAAGCCCTTAGTTCCTATGCATCTTGGTTGATGTAGTCAGTTTTACAAACATCCTGGAGCTCCTCCAGTACAGCAGTAGATAAATGAAGCATCGTTCCTGATCCCAGCAGCAATATTCGAATCCAGCTAATGCAAGAACAGGTTCATTGCAACTGGCTCAGTGCCTCCTGGTAAAGGAGAGGTTTACAAAAATAAAACAGACAGCCAACCCTCCCTCATGACCACTACGCAGGAACTACTACTGCATACAAGAACTGGACATCTGGACATCACCAGCCCTACTGTGATGCCCTCTACATCAAAATGCCTGCTGTACACACTCCACAAAATCATATCCCAGTAAAGGTCAGCATTTTCAGGGAAAAACAGGGAACGGTGGCAAATGGAAAAGATCCAATCTGACTTCAGAAGAAAGATAATGTGAGCAGCGATTTAAAAGTTATGAACCTGCAGAATTGTGCATTTCCCTTCTGAAGTATTTTGGTGTTTGACTTTTGGAATCTTGAATTCCTCGATAAAAGATAATTCCCTCCAAAAATCTTTTCACAAAAGCGATTGAAAACTGCGGTAACTTGAACTTACTTAAATTATTTTAATGTGATGTAACCTTGATGAGGAAAAGAAATCTGAAAATACTTTTCAGGGAGGGGGAAGCATCAAAAATAGTTACTTGCAAATTATTAATTAATCTGTGAAAAAGACATTAAATTCTGCGATTCTCACTTCTCAAATGTCCTCAGTTTGCACTTACTAACGTGACTCACCTAGATTTATTAAGTCGGGAGGGTGGGGGTGGGGGGAAAAGCCCACCGATTCGGCAGCAACTGTAAACACAGATTCAAACCTACACTCCGAATGGGTGACGGTCGCATTAGTCGTGTTCAGTTCACCTGCTGTCTGGATAAACAATCTCTCCAACTCGACAGACATGTGATTCTCAAACAAACAGAAGAATTGGAAGCTCACACAGGCTCGCTTTCAGGGGAGGGCAGCAGACTGGCAAGGTCACCTTCTATCTCCCCAGTCTAGGGGCGGCGCCAACAGATCCGGCCTGACCAAGGCGACACTGCTGCTCACTTCCCAGCTAAAACACATTCATAACATCCCCAATAAAACAAGACAGCAGCAAACAGCTGGACGACGAAACACACACACACATCAAAAGACCACTAATCTGCATCGAGCAACTCAGCCCAAAAAATAAACTTCCCCCCACAAAGACCACCCTTACCCCATGGTAGGAACTTCAGGTAGCCCAGGGCAATATACCCTCCCTGTAAACTCTTCTTCATCACCCCCGCCCCCCAAGCCTTCTCCTTTCGTTTGAAATGGACTTGTCATTTCCTATGCTGCAAGACATCAATCATAGAGTGTTGGTATCTCGGAGTGCTGGGGTCTTTGATTTACAAAACATTAGGAACGGAATAAAATTACACAGCGAAGATGAACTATCCAATTCCGCAGATAGTTACATAGCAATACCAGAAGCAATAGAGGTAATTGTCTGCTGCCAAGTTGCGTTCACTGGAACCGGGACACTCGAGATCTCAAATTAGCCCGAAGACGTTTAAGACCGTGTCTTCAGCAAACATTACAACAAACACTAGTGACTGCGACATTAAAACGTTCCTAACTGCTCTTTTTAAAAAAGCTCAAATTGCAATTTCATCAATTTCCTCGTTTCCCTTGGCAACTGTAGCCCAGCCGGAAAAATAACCGTTTACTAAAGACAAAAGTTATCTAATTAATCCGCCACAGAAGTTACATACAAGCGAATAGCCATTGCGATGCTGCAGATGAACTATAAATAAAAGTGCATTCCAACATCAGGAGCTAACATGGCTAAATCTTAAATAGAGGCTATGGGGGAGAAAAAGTTAACAACGTTTAAGAAATATAGCTCAAACGATTATTTTTTCCGATCTTATGTTGAAATAAACCTAGCCAGAGCTGGTAGTCAGTAAAACACGACTGTACCGAGCAAACCAGACGGTGGCAAGGCTAATTTCCACAATCCAATGGAGAGCCATTGAATGATCAGCCTGCCCTATTTATTTAAAAGCCATTTCCCTAAACATAATAAACTGAAGACCCCGCGCAGATTGCACGGACCACTCGCACTGTGTGTATGTGTGGGGAAACGGTGAGCTTCTCGCTCAGTGGCCGACAGTAGCGGTGCACAGCCCGAGAGCAGCACCATGTTAGCGGCGCTGCTGATCGATGATTGAACTGAACAAAGGCAGAGATCAATTTCTAATACGTATCAATCGGAAGCCGTGAGTTTCTGCCCGCAAAGTGCCGCGCAAAAGCTTCGGGCCGCAGTCGGTGCAGCGGGCACTTGTCCCGTTCTTAGCCCGCGGAAAGCCGGTTCTCCCTCACTAACCTGCAACCGCCGCAGATCCAATTTCTTCCAATATTGAAACATCGATCCCACATTGGCGGCCATCTTGGGGGATATTGAAGCGATATTTTCTCTTTATTTTCCTTCGGCTCCACTAAATATCCGGGCTGGATTCCCGCTTCAACTGGCCACTTCATAGAAATGCAAGGAGAAAATACACAGTGACCAGCGCAGAGACTGAAGCGCCCAGCTCCCGGGCCATCTGTTTAAAGCAAACTCTTCCTGGCTTTTATCTTTGTTGAACTTCACTTTAATTTTCTCCCAGAGAATGCACTTGATTTTGATCAGATTATTACCCAGCAAAGTGAACAATTATCAGTGGGCGGGTCATGTAAAAAGTCTGAGCAAATTGCAGCACCTTCCCCAGTATTACACACGGGAGGGAGGCTATATAGAGTTTTTATCCATATGTCATATGCAATGTTTTGATGTTTAACTTATCAATCCGAGTTGCTGTGTAGAAAATACGTTCCGACTGCAGCGTCCCGCTTTACTCTCTTGCAATTGCAATGATACAACTTTTGGGATGAGTTCCCCCAATTTGTTCTCGCCGTCCTAGTTGCAGTTTGCAAAGAATTATTCATCAAAATAGAAAGCCCCAGTATTATTGCAATAAAATAATATTTCGATGAGATTTAAGCGTGAGTGCTTTAAACGGACCTGTAATCATTTACTCTAGTGGAGCGGGAAAGGATTTTTATTGGTAAGGGATAACTTTATCACAATGTCTAATCTGCCCACAAAGGGGCTGACGGGGTTACCCCCCCCCCCCCATGCAAAGTAACCCCTGGCTTTAGAATTTGTCGGCCCTCCTGGAAAGAGGGGTAGGGAGTGCTCGGCAAATTTTAAGTTTGTTTGCTGCTTTAATGCATCTTA
Source organism: Pristis pectinata (assembly GCF_009764475.1). Lineage (NCBI taxonomy): Eukaryota > Metazoa > Chordata > Chondrichthyes > Rhinopristiformes > Pristidae > Pristis > Pristis pectinata. Next base: position 25,434,732 of record NC_067421.1, on the reverse strand, counting down.
TAGGAGACACAACGCAGTGAAAACACAGTAGGTAAATCCAGAGACAGCCAACTCTCGCTGATTACTGATGTGTGCAATTTCTTTTGGGGCCACTTTAGTTCTGTAGCGGCGACATGAAAGGCTGCAAATTGCCTTCGGCTGCGCCACCGACATCGATCAGTCAGTCGGTGTTACATCACCGGACCACCCAGGCACTACCGCTCCCCCCAGTCTCGTCAGAGACTCGGTTTGACTCGTCGTGAATTTACGGAGCAATCCCGTTCCGTGCAGGAGGTTCCGATCTGCCTGTCCCGGCATTGGGAGCGGAACGGCACCAGCGTTGAGCCGATGACAACAGCGACAACGCTGCTTTCGCAGTTTGTCCACTTTTAAACAGAGGCACGTAATTCATACTTTAATAATCAACGATTTAACTTTCTGCGAGGCGATTAAATCTGTTGTGTAAGAAGCAGATCCAGGAAGGATACAGGCAGCACTTTAGAAGTTCACCCTCCCCCCCTTTAAATGGTGCTCTCCGGTCTCCTCCCCGCTCCCGCCCACATGCTACCAGAGGTTCTCGAGGGGAACAACACGTTTCCCTGGAACGTTTTTCAACAGATATTTGGTGTGCACTGCTTAATTCTGGAACACATTTCATTCACTTTCGAGATTATCCACTGTAGCAAAAAATGTTTTGATGCATTTCTGAAGCTCCTGCCTTGTGCCTTTAAAGAAGCCCCTTGAGAGGCTCCATAATTTTTTTCTGATGGTTTTAAACTCTGAATTTAATAAGCCATTCTATCAATATTGTATTGATATTCTAGGCGTAAATGTTTATTTTTGCAGCTAACTTCACTTCATACAATTTCAAATATGTAAAGTAAGCAAATTAAATTACCATCTTTTCCAAAGGCTGATAAACACCCTGCATTAAAATGTCCCTGCTGCACAGTTTTCTTCACGTGGCCAAATAATGAAAGTGACGTGTCCGCAGTTACAAGCGTGTAGTGGCTGATACATTGTGACTGCTGCTTGTGTTAGCAAATAAAGCCATAATATTAGTCACCCCACTATCAGATTTGGCCCAAGTGAATCCATTGAAGTGGTTGACCCTTCACCATCATTACAATTCATACTACCCTCCCCACCCCATCTCGCCAAAGTGAGCTCTCCATGTCTAAAATCTAAAATAAGATTTCTGTCCCAACTTGACACCCTAGATCCAGAAACAGATACTTACCAAGTCAGGCAGCACCTACCGAGAGAAACAGAGTAAGGCGACTGACCAGAAATAGTAACTCAGTTTCTCTCTCCACAGATGCTGCCTGACTTGCTGAATATTTCCAGCATTTTCTGTTTTTATTGGGGATTTCCAGCATCTGTAGTATTGCTTTTTGATTACTCTGGATTTAGCTATTAGGGCCTAAATGCCACACCCAAACTCTACAGTCAATCTCACTTGGATTTGCATTCTTGCTCAGTTTCAGAACTAACAGGACTGCTGCAATTTATGCAAATTCCTGATGTCTATACTCACACATAAATAGAACAAAATTCAGCTGAATGGACAACACTTTGAAAGGAAGTTCTTGGAGTATATTTTCCACTTGATGTGAGCATTGAGGATTAACCTTCCATTGTAGATTCAGTTCAATTTTCATCTCTGATGATTTCAAGCGAAATAGAATGGTTACACCCAAGGGGCAAATGGAAAACCCACCCCCTGTTAACTTCAGGGTGATTTCACTAATTTCTGACAAATACTGACAAAAGGCTTCCAGACATCTCAAATTGGAATGTTAATGTTGCCCACCCAAGTAATCCCAAGATAGATGTAACATTACATTTAACAGCAATGCCAATACCTCCACACTTTCCTCTTTGTTACACTCTGGGTTCCACTTTTCTTGCACCTTTTAACATCTGCCAGAAATTTTACTTGTGAAATTACGTGGTGCGTAACATGAACCATAAGGGATAGTATCACCAAGGGCCTTGGAGGTGAAACTTTTAATAGTATGATTAATCATGAGGGCCTTAAACCATGACCTTTCCCCATGGAGACTTTGCAACTAAGCTTCCCTGGGTCCCTCGGCAAGTAGTCCTAGACCATGAAATGTGCTGGTCTGCACTTTGCACTGGAAGACCAGTGAGTTTCAAGCAGACCAAAGGATTTCTTTCAACGCTGATAATCTTCTGGCAGCAGTAAACATTTGTCTTGGTCTGTGTCCCAGGGAACAAACTGTAGAGCATAGAATCCTTTGCTATTACCATTGTTTGGGATGAACCATTATATCTCCTTCCAGTCTTTCTTGGCAAATGCACATTCCAGAAGGAGATGGATAATGCTCTAACCTGACCCTGCCTGCTCTGCAAGTACAGCTTGAAAGAAGAAGGAAAGAAAGTACAGTCGCTGCTTTCTCTTCAGTCAGGGAAGGTGGGGCTGGAAATATTATCCTTCATTCACAACACAACGTGCAGGCAGAAACATGTGGAATCAGGTTGCCCACAGGCTTGCAGACATTAAAGAGGACTTTTATCACATTTCACCACTGGTGTAGCCACAATGTCTTTTGAAACTTCTGGGGCGGTGCATTTAACAATGGTTAAAATTCAAAAATTTATATCAGTAATCAAAAGGTTAAATACATTCCATGCGCAAACCGTGGGTGTCTGCTCTCATCTTGAAATACAGACTAGAAACGTGTCAATATTTGTCCTTTGCTGCAATGTTGATTTAATTACATTATTTGCGAGGGGTAATTCGGCTCCTTTTCTCCAACGGAAGATAATGTTATGAGATTTTTAAAAGGTGGGGTCCCATGAAGCTTATGAATCAAGCCAAAATGTTCATCCAAATTACAACGTAGATAATATGCTACATATCAGTAGTTTTGCACATTACTCCAATGTCTCCAGTTCTAACATCTTATTAACTCTCCCTCCTGAATTAATCTACTAAGATGTACTCATATATAATGAGCCACAAGCTGTTCCATGCTGCATTCTGTCATTAGGTACCAGTTTTGCATTTAAACATAACAGCAATAGGGATTGAGACAGGGTGATATGGTCCATGAAAATTCCTTCATGCAGTTCATTCCCCTTCCCATCATGGCCTGCATAATATAAAATTTACTTCAATCACTGTTTCTACTTTATTCACTACAGCTGTGCTATCACTTATGTCAGTACCATGCTTTTTACACATAGCTAATTAACTGCTTGAGAAACTTTGAAAGGTCAATATTGTATATGTGCTATGATTGGCTATTGTGTTTTGTTATCATAAATGAAATGACGTGTTGAAGAATCACACAAAACCACACATTCCCACAATTGTGTCTGCAGGCTGTAAATTATGGTTAAAAAATTGATATTCATCCAGTTTTCCCTCTGAGGAAAATTTGTCCAATTGTTACATCACTGGAGAAAGAATATTACAGTCAATTGAATATGTATGCATGGCCTGTTGAGTCTCAGCACTGGTTGCAAAACTTCTGAAGAAAATATCAATGGATACCCTCACATTTGTTACAAGAAAAAGTGTAAAAGAGACAACTGGTTCTAATCTCTTTTTTGGTGACTCCTGTATTAACTAAATTAATTCTACAAGACATGTTACTGGTTATATCTGTAGCACTAGGACAGTGGAATAAATTTAATTTATTTCCATCACTGCTGGTCTCAAAGTCATTGGTTTAATTTGTCTGTTAAGACCAAAGATGACAGATGTTCTTTTAACAAGGAGAATTATATCTGGATTTCCCAAGAAATGGCAATCATTAACAAATTCTGTAAATGGATGGAGGTAATTGCAAGATTCACCGCACTTGTACAACTTGCAGCTGTCTGAATTTTGACATATAATTTGTACCATGTTTCCAGATGCGAATGGCCGCCTGTACATTTCCCTATCTTAATCAGGTCATCAGTAAGAAGTGACAATGGTGCTTCAGAGTGAGGAAATTCTTTTCTGTTTGTAGATGTGCAAGTTAATGAGCTCATTGTCTCTCACATGTAGGATCCTAGTAACCATTTTCAAGGTTATACAAGGCAATAGGCTGCTCGTGTAAGATATGATGCTCAGAAAAGGTAGCATTCCAAAAAAAGCACGGTAGCGTAGCGGTTAGTGTAACGCTTCACAGCGCCAGCGAACTGGGTTCAAATCCGGCCACTGTCTGTAAGGAGTTTGTACATTCTCCCCATGTCTGCGTGGGTTTCCTCCGGGTGCTCCAGTTTCTTCCCACATTCCAAAAGACGTACAGGTTAGGAAGTTGTGGGCATGCTATGTTGGCGCCGGAAGCGTGGCGACACTTGAGGGCTGACACCAGAACACTCTACGCAAAAAGATGCATTTCACTGTGTTTCAATGTACATGTGACTAATAAAGATCTTATCTTAATTAGTCAGATAAGCTTGCACACAATTGTTTTGTCATTATGATATAAATATCAAATATATGCAATCTGCAAAGTTAAAGTGAAAACATAAAATAGGTACAAATCTGTCAAACACTGAGCAGTGGTCATAGCTTGTGATAGCATTTGAATGTGGAGGGAGGAAAACTCTTACTTAAATAATGATTAATGAATACATGGGGAAGGGTTGGGTTTCACTACATCAGAGGGGCAATGCATTGTGACACAATGTGGTGTAGTGGAACTCCAGAAGGTAGGAAGGATATGAGCTTGTACCAATGATTCTTCTCACAGCAAGATTCATCAATACTGACAGGAGTGGATGAAGTACAGAAAGCAAATGCCTCTAGCATAGTGGAAGAAACTGAAAACAAGAATCTCCCCAATGTACTCCTTGCAATTTCTAGCAGCTACATTCAGAATAATATCGGTCCTATGCTGTTTCCTTGAGAGGGTTTGGTGTAACAGAGAAGGAAATATAAAGACAAGAAAATGTAAAATAACTTACAGAAAACCCAGATTACGCTTCCAGGAAAGTGTGCTTGTTATGTTATTTTTAAACACTGATTGGTAGGAACATACATTTTTATCTCTCTCCTGTTATGTTGCAATGACATCATAGGCCATTGAATTGCTGGTCTATTACCTGTCAACATCATTAATGGTTGACTATTGCTCACTGTTGTCAATTAGTGAGCAATAAAACTATTCTCCCCACAGCATAATTCTTCACACAACCACCTGCGCTATTTCAGTCCATATGACACAGAGTAAAGTTTGGTAAAGTGTAGCACATCATCTTTTCCCTGAAAATTCCCCTTTTCTGTTACATTAGCTTGATATAAAGAAAGTACGTCCAATACAACAAGGGCTCTAATTTAAAAACAAATCTGTCACCAAGATACAAACGGAAACTGCAGAATGTATTTTTTGTATATAAATCTTAAAAGATCTCTTCAAAAAATACAGATTAAACAATAAGGAAAAAAATCACAATGCCAAAACCAAACATCTACATCTGAATAATTAAAGCACAAAACAAAAATAGATTGAATATTTCACTGAATAACAGACTCAAGCCCAGGAGGTCTTGGGCTTAGATGTCACCATAATTCACGTAGCCTTTGATCCTTACAATGTGGAGATATTGACTCACAAGCCTTGGAATGTGGGGAGAAAACAAGAGACTACAGGGCCCACTATTGGCATTTTCTTTTTTTTTCCAATCTTTTTATTAGTTTCCAAATTAATACAGATTAATATATAACATCGATGTTTGTACATGTAATATAAAGAGATAAGGAGAACAATCATGGCATAGATAATCATAAAGAATAGTAAAATATAAAAAAAATCTGTAGATCCCACGATCTCCTAGTAAATGAATATAATATAAAAGAAAGGAAAGAAAAAGATTTATTATGTATATAAAAGAAAAGAAGAAATCCCCAAATCAATAAAAATTATAAACAATATATCAAACCAAACTGAAAGAAAAAAAATGTTAAAAAATGACCAAAAAAAAGAAAACAAAAGACTGGACTGAAATTTCTCAGTAGAAACAGAGCAATATTATGTCGTCAACTCTGTTCCTCTAAATTGGAAAGTTATTGAAAAGGGATCTATATCACGTAAAAATATTGAATAAATGGACTCCAAATATCTTCAAATTTAAGCAAAGGATCGACAGTGCCAGGAACCTGGTGCAGACCACTCCTAATTTTTTCCAAGTTTAAACATGATATAGTTTGAGAGAACCATTGAAAAGTAGTAGGGGGTATTGGATCCTTCCATTTAAGCAAAATGGATCGTTTGGCCATTAATGTAACAAAGACATTGCTGGATGCCAGGAACCTGGGGCAAAACCCTGCCCTGTGTTGGTGCATCCCCAGCATTGAATTGTCCCACAGCTCTGTGTGGAGAAGCTGCGTTGGCTGAGCTGGAGAGAGCATTGTGGCCACTCACGTTAAGATGTGAGGCTCAGGGCTGCACCCTGTCTGACGTCGTGAGTGTGGCCATTGCTAGGCACTGTCAGCACCTGCCCCATGTGTTGACAATCCGCCCAAATCCTACTGTCTCTCTCATCACCCACTGTTGCATGTGATGGGAGCTGCTGTCTTCCCCCCTCTTGGTTTGGATACCTCATTCTCTCTCATTCTGCCAGTCCCCAGCAATGGCCCACATTCACCATGCTGGCCAACGTGTAGCCCTGAGCCCCACACCTTGGTGATGAGTGGCAGCATGGCTTGCTCCAGCCTGCCCAACACCAGCCCTCACAGTTACCCTCTCCACGATGAGTGTGGGGTGACTCATTGCTGGTTTTGCTCCAGATTCCTGGCACTGTCTGTAATGTATCTCTCTATACATAATGCAACAAAAGCCCATTTTACACTGACTCCATGGACACCCTCACTGCTGAGCTTGCATCCTGCCCTCTAAGTACCAGTGTAGTTTAATGCTTTAAAATTATTTCTTAAAGCAAAATGATTAAAAACATGCCTATTCTTATATGCAGGACTGGAATCCCCTGTGAAATCAATGGGGTCTGCAATCTTACAACAAGCCTGACCTGGCACTGAACCTGAATGTCAATGGGGAATTCCGGCAAGACTGAGCCCCAGCTCTGGACTCCATGTGGACAGATCGTGGCGATAGATTTGGTCTTTGGAAGGACTTCAGATCCGTGACTGACTGATTTGAATGATTTAACACCAGCAATTCCAAACATAACCTCCAACCCCAGCCTGGACAACTCAGCCTGGCAAGAAAATGGCCACTCTATCTCAGATCCATTTTCCTGAAACACACCCACATTTCTTGATTCCCTGATTGGCCAAAAATGTATTGATCCCAAAACTACTCAACATTTGAGAATACATGACCTTTTATCGTAATTAACTTCGAAGATTCACTCTTAATTTCCATGCAGAGAGAGACCTTACCCTAAGACAGGGTTCATGACTCACCATACAAAAATAGCCTCCGCATCCTTCCTATTGGTCCCTCTTAAGAAGTCTAGATCTTTGTCCAAGATCACAATTTATTCCTGTAAATTCTAGAGAACAAGTCCCATTCCCCTCAAATCTCTCCTTAAGTAGATAATCCTCACAACAGGAATTCATTTAATGAATCTGTGATACACCTCACAAAGTAAGTACAGCCTTCCTATATAAGGAGACCAAAATTATGCACAGTTCTCCAGGTGTGTTTTTACCAAAACCTTACATAATTGCAGCTTACGTCCTTGTACCTATATTCCCTGCTTTTCCTTTCTTCATACCAAAGTGGATAATTTTACAGATCCCATATTACATTCCATGTGTCACTTTCCTTCTAACTCATTTAACCTGTTTGTATCCCTTTGCTGTCACTTTGCACCCACCCCACAGTTTACTTTCCCACGAGATTTGAATCATCAGCAAACTTGGATACTTTACACCTAGTGCCCTCATTTGAGTCAATGATATAGATTATACATAGCTGGGGCCCAAGTATTGGTCCTTGCTTGCTTCACTATTTACAGCTACCTAGCCCATAAATGACCTGATTATTCCCACTCTGTTTTCTATTCATTAATCCAGGACAAAATTTAAACCGCACTGCCTCACACCTCCAACACACACACACACACACACACACACACACACACACACACACACACACACACAAGCATACACACACACACGCACACGCGCACAACACACACACACAACACACACACACGATTTAAGGGTCTTGTGTGTGTAACTATTATTTCTGTGGCATCTTTTAAAAAATGCAAATATTATCTGCCTTGTTTGTTATATATTCAAAAAACTAATAGATTTGTCAAATGCAATTTCCTTTCTTTAAACTGCATTCTATCATACTTGTGATTTCTAAGTGCCCTGTTATCACACCCTCTTAAAAATAGATTCCAGCGCTTACTTGGCTACTAAAAAAATATTATTCTCTGTGTAACCTCTCCCTCCTTTCTTGATCACCAGAGTTACATTTGCTATATAGGGAAATTGTGAAAGATCATAACCCATGCACCTGTAGTGTCTGCAGTCACCTCTTGAATCCCCATGATAATAGGCCATGAGGTTTAGGGGATTTGTCAGCCTTTAGTCCAATTAATTTCTTCTGCACTCTTTACTACTAATTGTAATTGCTTTGAGTTCCTCATTCTACTATCAGTGGTTTTGCTTTTCTTTTCTGTGAAAGCAGATACATTTTCTTTTCAAATGCCTCCATTAGTTGTGTTTTACCCACTAGAATTTTTTCAGTCTCCATCTCCACTATTGATATGCTGTTTCTTTTCGCTGGTAGAAGCTCTTCCAAACTGTCCTTATGCTTTTCACTGGTTTGTTTTCTTTTTTCCCATTCCTATTCTCCCTTTTTATCAGCTTCTTGCTCATCCTTCGCTGGATTTTAAGGCCTTCTCAACCCTCAGGCTTACTACTCTTTTGACAAAATTGTGAACATCACCTTTCATTCTAATATTTCCAGAAGAAACAAATTACATCTGATAATCTGCCATCCTATTATTTGGAAATCCCAATGGTTCGGTATCTGGCTCACCTGGTTTTGTTTCCTGCCCTCACTTTAAATTCACCAGGACCCCATTCCCAATCTTCTTTTAAACTAACTGGGGCCCTTTCCTCATTCTCTTTTTAAACTCACCAGGGCCCTGTCACAGGCACACTTTATAAATTCACTGGGGCCCCATTTCCACACTCCTTTTAAACTCCCCATACCCACACTCTTTTTGTACTCACTGGGGCCCCCTTATACTCCATTTAAACTCACCAGCGTCCCATTCCAATGCACCTTTTAAATTCACAGGAGCTCCAATTTCACTGCTCTCTTACAGCTCACCAGAAAATGTATTGTACTATGTAATAGCTAAAAAAACACAGATTTTAAAGTATGTTGGATTTGAATAGATGTAATATCCAATAGTTCAGAAAGTCTGCCCGTCCAGCACCATCAAAGTCCCAAGGGTGACGGATTATCGGAGTTTTGCTGTACAAACTTGTTGACATGGCAGTCAGCCAAGAACTAGAGCCATTGTTTGAAAAGCTGCTTTATGAAAGGAGTGGGTAGGGGATGAAGGTGTGGTTTTGAATAGAATGAGATTTTGAGAATGCAGTGTGATTACTCAGCATCAGTATGTACAAAGCAAGCAAAGATGAAAGAGGTAATTGTTTTCTGCACTTACCATCACTAATTCAGCAAATTAGATCTTGTGTATGAAACATTGGGCCAAATTCCTCTCAAAAGTTCCTTGAAATGATTTTCAATGCACTTTCTTTAAAAGATTTTGAAGTGGTAATGAGAGGGTGGTTGGATGGTGAGGGAAACAAAGGAGAAGTGGTAAAGTGATAGGACAGAGGCAATGTGATATCCACCTTGGTGGCGAGGGCAAATGATCCAATGGAATAAGTAATCAAGTGGGGCAGCATCTGTATGGTGGAGGGAGTCACTGTCTGTGAACTAAGTTTTAGTAGCAATAATTTGGTGAATGATGATGGATTGATTAGCAAAGGAGTAGATACTTGGACAGAGAAATTATCAAAGAAGATAGTCAGAGGGAGATGCAATCAACATCATCAACAGCAAAGGGATTGGTTTAGTTTATTTCCAGAGAAACAAATGGACAGATTTCATACAGGATCGTAGATAGAGAATCATAATTATTGGGTCAGTGGATGCCAAGAGCAGAGTTCAGCAAAACCATGAGCCTGTCAGAACTGATACAACAGGGAGTAGATGGTGGTGTAAAGCAGTACAGTGAAAAGTGGGGGAGAATTCACAGCACGATTCAAGAAAAGTGCTAATGTGACAAGTGGAGGTCAGAAGGAGAAGGAAAGTGGAAAAATGCCTGGTGGCAACGAACAACGTGACTGTGGATTAATTATGTAAATGAAGATTTTAAGCACAAGTGTATAAAATCCACTTTATGGACACTGAACAAGGTCAAATTGAAGTGAACAAGACATTCCAAACCCCATGGGACTGCTGGTGTGGTGATAGTTGAAGAGGTCTGTGAAAGGAGCATTGTCCTGATAGAAATCAAAAGGACATGGGGTCTGGTGACCCTGGGGAGCAGAAGCCTGGGTGTAACAGCTGCCATAATGTGGCACAAAGGCAGGGTGGTGTTTTCCTTTCTAAAGATACCTCACCTTCCAGCTTTGTCTGTGTTCAATGGAGAGTCTTCTGCAGAGGAATATAAATTAAAATGACAACAGAATCTGACAAATGTTCTCAATGAACCAAACATGGGTAGAAGTCACTACAAGAAGGCAATATAATTCCCCATACTGTATCAATATTCCACGGTGGAAAAGGTTATCAAGTAGACAAAGTTTTCTAGAAGTAGATGGTATGCTGGCAACCGTTTACCGATTGAGGAACTAAGTGAAGAGCCAAGGCCAATTGTTAGTTCAGAACACTACCTGAAAAAGAATAAGAAAAGATAATATAATGGGTAACGCCAACCTGGGATTTTGAAAGACGAGAAATGTTTGGAGTAAGATAATGAATTCCAAAGATTTTTTTGGAAAATGTTCCTGGTTCACTGATGCCCTTCAGTGAAGGAAATCTCCTGGTTAGTCTACCTGTGACTCCCGCTATACAAATGTGGTGACTCTTAACTATTCTTTGAAATGGCTGAAAAACAGCAGATTTTAAAGGGCAAAGAAGGATAGAAAATAAATACTGGCCTTGCCAGCAACACCCATATTTTGTGTACGAATAAAAATAGTCATGCCAGACACCAAAGCTGACATCTGCTGCACAAATGGTGCAGATATCATGGCGCCAGCAACACAGAAATAGTCTAGAAAACCATGCTGCAACCAAAAGTACATCTATTGAAAGCCTAAGAACACCAACCTTCTGCTTTAGTTACTTCTACAGTTCCAAGATTAGTTAGCAAGATTACTCTCAGTGGTGGAGCTACACTAACCACTGGACCAAACAAGAAGTATCTCATACTTGTAAAAAAAAATCACAGGATATTTACAAAAGAACGAGTCCATCTAGCCCCATTCTAATTAATCCATTCCAAGAGATTCAACCCTCTGCTTTGTGTAGCACCCAGTTGTTTGGCAAACAAGCCCACTGCTTGATATTGGAATTTATCCCACATATTGGTTGCTTTCCTTGTGAAAGATTTCTTGACATTGTAGAAGATTCTGTGTAACTTGTTTGTGTGTTATAAAATTATGTGTTACCACTTTGACTCTATGCTAACTGAAAACCTCAGCCCAACAGCATTGTCTAAGTACTTCCATTACAAGGACTTCAGTGGTTCAAGGCAATGGCAGTGGCTCATCACCAAGGAAAATTAGGGCTGGATAATATATGGTGGCCTTGCCAGTGATGCCAACATCCTACATATCCAATGATTAAGTTCTGCTCTTGTTTCCTGGAAGTCAGAAGTAGATTCAATATTGAAGTCCAGCATGACCAGAGCATGATAAAGTTCGATCACCACCATCACCCAGCATTGTATTGGCCTTTCAGATTGTTCCTTTGAATGAGCAGAATGCATTTATTCTTGAGTTTTCCAAGACACCTGTGTCTCTTTTGGGTTTATCGACACTATTCTGGGAGTACATTACCTGTTGTGCCTCATATTCCATCTGACTCATACTGTAATTTTTGAGCTGCCTTTTCCAATATTGTTGCCCTCTCCTAATCTGTATAATCTACAACTATAACCGCTGTTCATTGTGTTTGTGAATCCAGGTCCTCAAAGTAAATTAGAATCAGTGATGTTCTCAGTAAATCTTAAAGGAACCCATTGGATCCTTCCCCTTGCTATGTACTTGCCTTCTACTCTTTGGATATTTGCTTATCTATTCCCAAAGTTTTCTCTGATCCTCATAAATTTGTGTTGACTGAGAAATTTTGTTATAAGTTTTTTCAACGTCAAGATACACCAAGTAGCATCTTTCTCCTTTCTTCGTTCATTGTTTCGTTGTACACAATAAGGCTCAGAAGATTTTGTCAGGAAGCATAATGAGGTAGGGTACAGAGGGAAGAGAAGTGTAAGAGAGATTGCAAACACAAAAATCCCTAGAGGCTGTTTCTTTCTAAAAGGAGCTACGTCCAATTAGATTCCCTCTCCTAATTTAATTATGTTTAGTCATCATGGATTAATTTGTCAAATGCTCTCCTCACTGGCCACCCTACCTCTAGCTTTCATGAATTGGAATTAATCAGAAGTCTGCTATGTTATACAGTCCCATTGTGATTTATCTTGTGAAATTCCCATGAAACTTTTGAAACTAAGCCATGTTCCAGCCTATCAAGGTTCTGATCCTAAATTCAAAATCCTTCATTGTTTCATTCCACTTGTCACGACAACCTTTTCCAGCTGTATGAATTCACTAGTCAGGAGACCTTGGCTCTCAAGATTACTTTGCATCCTCCACTCCCCCTCTCTGAGGAGACCACCTTTATTTATCATAGAATCATAGAAAAATATAGCATAGAATGGGCCTTTCAGCCCAACTTGTCCAGACTGACCATGATGCCTATCTATATTAATCCCATTTGCCCACATTGGGCTGGTACCCTTCTATGCCTTTCCTATCCAAGTACATGGTCCAACTGCCTTTTAAATGTAATTGCATCCACCTCCACTACCTCCTCTGGCAGCTTGTTCCAGATATTTGCCAGTGAGGATGAACCCAACCTATTCAATCTCTCCTTTTAACCACAGCCGTCCATTCCAGGTAATGTCCTGGTGAACCTCTTCTACACTCTCTGTATTGCTACCACATCCTTTCTGTAGTGTGGCGATCAGAACTGTACTCACAACTCTAAATGAGGTCTAACTAATGTTCTCTACAACTGCAACATGACATTCCAACTCTTGTACTCAATGTGTCAGCCTATGAAAGCAAACATACCAAATGACTTTTACACTACCCTATCCACCTGTATTGACACTTTCAGAGAGATATCGACTTGCGCCACAAGGTCTTTCATATATTCATGGTCCTAAGTTCCTTGCCATCTACTCTATAAGTCCTGTCAGAATTTGATCTCCTAAAGTGCATTACCTCACACTTGTCTGAATTAAATTCCATCCACCACCACTTCACCCAACTTTCCAGCTGATCTATGTCCTGCTGTATTCTTAGACAACATTCTTCGTTATCTACAACTCCACCATTTTTTGCGTTGTCTGCAGACTTACTCATCGTTACCCCTACATTCCGATCTAAGTCATTTATATATTTTACAGCCAATAAAGATCCTAGCACCGATCCCTGTGGTACACCACTTGTTACAGATTTCCAGTCAGAAAAGTACCATCCAACACTACCCTCTGCTTCCTATCACCCAGCCAATTTTGGATACAGTTTGCCAACACCCCTCAGATTCCTCAGGCCTTAATCTTTTGGACCAGTTGTCAAAAGCCTCACTAAAATCCATTACACCATGTCTACTGCTCTGCCCTCATCAAATTAACCAGTCATTTCCTCAAAAAACTATCAGATTTGTGATACATGATCTCCCCTGCACAAAACCACATTGCTTCCTAAACAGTCCCTACCTTTCCAAATGAACATAACTTCTGTCCCTCAGAATCCTCTCCAACAACTTCCTGCTATTGATGCAAGGCTCACTGGCATGTAACTTCCAGGCTTATCCCTCTGCCCTTTCTCGAACAAGGGACAACATTAGCTATCGTCCAGCCTTCCAGTCCTTTTCTGCTACTTTATTCCACAACTTTTCCAAAGCCATCTAGCCCATCTCTTTTTTGCCCCCAAAGTGTCATTAAAACAGTTTCCTTTGACTCTACTTACCAGCTCTTTCCCATTCATCCTTCTCTGGTACCATCTTTCCTCCTTCCCTCATTAGATTTTCCTGTACCTCGGTGCATGGGACAATAATAAACCAATTCCAATCCCAGTTAGAGGCATCATTCCAAACAATGGTGGTATTTATTATCCATTCCTTAATGCCCTTGGTGTTGAGCCATTGTCACTCTGTGATCTTGAAGTAAATACTTACAAGCACAATCTCTTTGCCATGGTGAGGAGTCACTAATAAATAGCAACCACCGGAAATGTCCCTGAGCAGAAATTGCAGTTACCTCCTACCACGATGTATTAGTGCTCCAAGGCACTGTACCACCACGTGACTCCTGATATTTTTAAGGTCAAGAAGATACTTACAGATGCGAGTCTTTGGCACATATTGTGATATGAAAAATATTCGTATGTGGTGCACCAGAAATTTGGGATTATATCTCAATTATAGGCAAGGTTTGTATGTGTTGTGGAGTCTGTGCCTTGTATTCTCCCCCAGTCAATCCAAGGAACTTGTATTATTTTCTTTTTATTTCCCTTTAGCCTTGCAGTATAAATTATACATGACCAACATGCCTTTCGTGTGCTTCCTTTTTCATTCAAAGGGGTCAATATAAAAGGAGAGAGATTATTCATTACCTACGCTCACCACTTTTCAGTCAGCTTTACATACTACTCTGCTTTGGAGTTTTTTTTAAAAAAAAGGCTTAATGAGTTTTTCTGAAAAATATATTACATTTTGTAAACGTTACCTCTGTGAAATGACGTAGTCGTAAGTGAATACATCAGTCACAGTTCCCACCCCACACATTCCAGCAAACAACTAAACTCTGCAGCTGATTCTATGCACCAAGAAGGATTGTTTCCGCTAATACAAGTTGAAGGCTGGGAATTTATGCTTAAGGCAACATCCATTCCTTTTAATAATTTAATGGCACAGTGCTACCTCAAATAAAACTGACATCCGCAGCTCTTGTGTCAGATTCTAATTTATTTTATGTTTCTTTTTTTACCTATTTTGTTTTCCTTCATTTCTATTTTGAAAGGGGCATGGTTCAGTTCCACAGGTTCCTGCAGCTCTGCACACTTCAACCTTCGCCCTGACTCAGTTTTTATGTGCTAGCCAAGTGTTGGCGAATTATCCTTGTGTAAAAAACATAGCTTGCCCAGTGTTCCTCTCCAACCTTCTTGGTCGAGGGAAGATTCCTGATTGATGCTCCCCTCTTTTGCTCAGAGACAGTGGGAGCACCTTTCTTATTAAACTGCTTGATTGTTGAAATCAGCGGAGGATCAAAACTGGAACCTCTTTGTTTTCCTAACTCAGTACAATTTCCGTTTCTTCTTTGTCGTCTTCTTTCTCTCTTCAACTTTTTCTTGCCTCAGTTTTTTGGGAATAGTCCACCTTATGATGAAGTTCTGACAAAGGGTCTGCGACCTGAAACATTAACTCTGTTTTTCTCCCCACAGATGCAGCCTGACCTGCTGAGTATTTCCAGCACTTTCTGTTTTTACTTTAGACTTCCAGCATGTACAGATTTTTTTGATTTTCACCATCTTATGGCCCCTCCATTATTTAATTCCCAAGCTGTCCTATCAGAATATAGGCCCAAAATGGGCAACTTAATCCTCATCCAACAACTTTAAGAAACAACCTCTTGGAAGTGTCAATGTTAGACAAGAACACAATTTAAATTCAACTCTCCAAGCCAAGAACCATTAATTGTTGAATGATGTTGCAGTGACTGGATCACCAGAATACCTGACTGTGGAGAAAAGTCCTTCAGGCTAATTTAAACTCTGACATAATTTCCAAGCTCATTTTGTAGGTTTTTCACAATCACAAATATTTCTCCAGCTGAGAAAACGTATTAACCCAAGGTCAGGCTACACGGTTTTCTTGAGAGTTGACAATACAATACTCTGACCAGGCAGTGGTAAGGACTATTTAAGGAGGGTGGTCATCTTGTCTTACATGTTTCCTTCCTTATGATTCAGAATAATCTTCACCTGGTGGCATATGTTACAAGTATTTGGAACTGGGAAAATAATGGCCATTTGAATGTATATACCCAAGTGACAGGCAAATGTGGCCAAAAATTTTACTTCTTCTGGTAGAAGGGAAACAAGGTGTTGAGGTACTAATGGTAGAAGAGATAGAAAGTTATATTAAAAAAATCAGGGCAATGAGAATTCAGTCTGGAACTTTGACTAATGTATAAATCTTGGCTCCAGTTTCCATTACATAAAAGCTGCCTGTTAGCTACAGATTTTCCTAGTAGCTGTATCTACAGACTGTGCACAGCCCATTAGAATGAACATTCTTTATCATTGACAGTTTATTACATTAATCAGTTCTGCCACTTAACAAAGCATCAAGTATAAATGCAACATCCTCAGGACAGCACAATGCACAACTCAGAAGGGAAAAGAAGAGCAAAATAAAAAAACCAAAATATTACCAGAGAAAAATCAATACCGGAATCACAAGTCAGAGAACAACAAACATTGGAAATTTGAACATAAATGGAGAACTTACACTTCCTTGTTTTGCAATATAATTATTGAGGTTTTGGAGTTCTAAATAAGAATACTTCAGGTTTCAAATAAAAAATGAAACCTTGAATGCTTCCAAAGATTTCTGCAGTGCAAAATAAAACTTAAATTTATTTTTATCATATTCTTTGCAAGGACCACAATCCAGTTAGTTTCCTGCTGCACTCCAGAAATGTAGTTAAAATTGTGATTTTTGAAAATCATAAAACAGAGGGGTTTATGAATACAATTGTTGGATGGAAACTGTTCTCCTCCTTACAGCAGTCAACCATCAAACTCCAGCTTGGCTATAATGAGTCATTATAAAATGTCAAATTACACAATTGCATGAACACAATGTTCAACTCAGCTTGAGGTGGAAAACCGTGGCTAAGGAGCTACGGTTAGATAATACTGATGGGCAAGGATATAGGAACGTTGCATAGTAAGATTGAAGAAAGTGAAAATTACCCTGGTGAAGGTCTAAAGTGGTGGATGTGTGATTAAGTGGCTTGTCTGGTTTTCCTTCCCATAACATCAATAGTAAGGAAGTGGACAAGGGACAGGACAAGCACCCTACTTGTTGTCTCATCAATGCTGATTTTCTCCTTCAGAAAAATGTTGTTACTGTTTAACAATATTAAATTCAGAGATGTGGATTGGCTGCATTTATTCAGCCAATAAATGCCATAAAAGATGGTTAGCAAGGTATTAGTCATTGCTTATTGAAGATATTTAGGGCATATCAATAATGAATAAGAAAATACATGATATTGTCACAAAAGCCAAATATAGTGCATGTTAGAAATCTGAAATAAAAATAGAAAATGCTGTAAATACTCAGTAGGTCAGTCAACATCTCACTTCAGACAGAAGGTCATTGACCTGAAGTGTTAACTGTTGCTCTCTCCACAGATATTGCCTGACCTGCTGAGTATTTACAGCATTTCCTAGTTTTATTATCACAGGGTCAGCTTGGCTTCATTGGCAACAATTTTTCTTCTGACCTAGAAGAGTATGACCTCACTCCAGAGACTAGGTGTATAATCAAGATGGGCACCTGGCCACAGTCCTGAAGGAAAGCTTACTCTTGCTTGGTTTCGCATCAGCCAAGGTACTCATTTTTCTTCTCTTCTGCAGGCAAGAATGCAGTTTTACTTTCCAGTCCTCTGGCTACATTCTTTTCTAATCCAAGTTATACAGAAACAAACATTCTGCAATGAGTTTGTGGAGTGGCATTCACTATGATTGTTCAGATACCAACTTCAACGTCTCAATACTTTATTCTACAAGCATTGGGATGAAAGCATGCCATTGTCAAGCTTCAGGATTCCACCCTCAAATGGTGACAAGATATAGTAATGGTCCTGCCTATGTCTCCCCCATTCACACACACAGAAAGTTTATTGTCTTTGTGCCGATATCTATTTTGCAACAAGTGATACAGCCGAGCTTCTGAAATTTCAGGCTGTTCTCAAGGTCTGGTGATATCCCAAGACAACTGGTTAATTACCAATCAAACTAGAAAAACCTCAACCAAACCGCGATAGTGGTGAATGAAGGCTTTCGGGTGACAAAAAATAAATTCAAGCAAATCCAGAGGAAAAGACATTTTCCAATTGCCTATCTCTCAAAAGCTCAAAGGAGGGAGGAAATACTTAGGTCATGAAGTATCTCTGGTTTTGATTAGCAGCAGCAAATGTAAGGAGGACTTCTGATTGTTGGATTGCTTTAGACAAAGTATCTCAGGAGAAGCACTCCACTCTCTTTATTGGGATAATATTTTGCTATCTTTATACTCTTCCCTTAAAGAATGGAATGAAGCACTGGAAGGATTCATGGGATGATTAATTAGTCTGACTGCCAGAGACAAGAACACTCTTTCTACGGATGTTACCAGCTGACAGGATGATGAGCTCTAAGTGACGACAGAGCTTTAGGGGCTCCCACAGCCCATGGGACGAGAGAGGACGGGCCAGCCAAATGTACCAGGCAAGGGTATTCTGTAGGATGGAGGAGATCAAACAGATTTATGGACACAATTCTCGTCTCCACTTACTGCATCCATTTGGAGCAGGGTTCAAACCTGTCAATTTCTGATTCAGAGGCAGGAATGTTACCACTGCCATGGGAAAATCTTGCATCCCATCTTTATGGGCTATTACAGATGTATTGAAAATGTTTGTGGTCTCTAGTACCACAATTATGTTCAGTTTTTTTTGATGTCTCTGATCTGTAGCTAAACTTATTTTCCATGGATACAGAAAGCCAAGCCTACAATCTCCATTGTTCAGTACAGAGATGGATTAAAGGAAAACATACGTTTACCAAATGCACAGCATCAGGCTTTGACCTCTGTGTTCTCCTCAGATTACATTGTGTCCAGTTGTCCAATATTGGAATCTGAATAATGTTTAGGCAATGCTACACTTCAGAGCAAAGTCAGATCTCAGATTAATTGCCGCTGCTTTGGATTGGAATGGGTCACTGCAAATACAACTGACCAAAGAGGAACAGCACCAATTTCCTTATTTGGTCAGGTTGTTTTGTAGTTAACCAGAAATATAAACTGACAGTAAGTTTCTATTTACTGAAAGTGACACACATACACACAAGAACTTTTGAACTTTTGTAGTCACTCTCTTGCACAGATACTGTGAAACTTAGAGGGGACAACTGTTCTGCAAAAGTGTCCCAATGCAATAAACCACCATCACTTAACAAAGCTGGATTGGCACCTTATATATTACCTTAAACATTCCCTACCTTCCTCACTGGTGCACCAAACTGCAATGCATACCATCTACAAGATCCAGTCCAACAACTTGCCATGCCTCCTTCAGCAGCACCTACCAAAGAGGTGACCACTACCATGTAGAAGGACCAGGACATCTGGTGCATAAATATGCCATGAGATGCTACTTCCTGTCCAAGCCGCACGCTTATCACTTAGGAGGATATCACTGTTCCTTCAGCATTGTCAAACCTAAATCAACAAACTGCCTACTCAACAGTACCACGGGAGTACATTCACCCCGTCAACTGTGGTAGCCCAATGCCATTTTCACAAAGGCAGTTGGGGGATGGGTAATCCAGAGAATGGATTTTTCTTCTAAAAAATGAGACTAGATTTCAAGCTGGGTTTGGTTGCCAGTATCTTTGTGGTAGATGTAGCAAGTGGCCCATACTATTACATGGTCTCTTCATTGTTACAATGCTGTCTAGGTATTTATTGGTGTGAACCTTAATTAACTGGGCAATGAAGAGTGATTGCTAACAATGCTGATTGGTTTATTTCAAGGTAAAGGCTCAATAATAAGTTGTTTCTTCAAAAGAAAATGTGACTAAAGTGGCAAAATTTTACCTGTAATACTGACTAAACCTGATCTCACCTTCCCAGCACTGCAGGATGGTTGAAAATCTTGTTCCAAATGCCATCTAGTGGTGGTGATATTATAATACATTTCCACAAGAGCAAAGAGATTTTAAAAATATTTAGAATACTAGATGTTAGGCAATTATGGAATAAGAACCTGAAAGAGATTTTCTCCTCTTCAAACAGTGAGTTCAGTGCAGCATGAGTCATGGCTGCCTGCTGATGCACATACTCAATAGCTATTCTTCACATGTTATTAATATGGGAGTATCACCAGGCTATTCACCCATGGGCTGAGGGAGGGGAGAGAAAGGGATGGGTAACAAAGCAGCCACTTTCTCACCCTAGCCCCAGCCAAATTTCCAAACATATGTTTTTTTTCTATTGGAAGTCACTGTACAATAGTCAGAAACACAAGCCCTGCCTGTGTTCTCCTCCTCTCTAACTCAGGTCAGGTGTTGCTTTTAGAGATTGTCACCAGCCAAGATTTGAAATCAAATCTTCTGGGTCTCAGGAATTTATAAAGCTTCATCTGGGAAGCTCACTCTTAGATCTTTAAAGGGTGGCACAGTGACACAGCAATTAGTGCTGCGGCCTCAAATCTCCAGGGACCTGGGTTCAATCCTGATCCTGGGTATTGTCTGTGTGGAGTTTGCATGTTCTCCCTGGAACCAGATGGATTTCTGCTGGGTGCTTAAGTTTCCTCCCACATCCCAAAGGTGTGCTGGTAAGTGAGTTGGCTGCTGTAACTTACCTCCACCTTTTACGTGGTAAAGAGAATCAACATAAAATGGATGAGCATGTGAGAGAGGAAAAGTTACAGGGCTACAGGAGCATGAGGAGAGATGGAATAGGACTGATGGGATTGATCTGCTGGGAGCTGGCATGATCCTGATGGCTGAGAGTCCTTCTGTGTTGATGCCTGCTGGTAAGGATGAGACACTAAGCAGTATCATTTGCACCAATTGCACACGATGCTGGCAGAAAAGGCTCACTGCTCTTCCAGAATGGGCCAACTTAAATCCTTTCCCTAAAATAACTGTAATCTACCTTTGCTTATTATCTAGATATTCAGTGAGGAAATTATTAAAAATAGTGATGGTCTAAGCTCTCCATCAGCCTCCTTCCAATTGCCAGTAAAGTGATGAACAAACTAACTGTAATTCAAGCCAGTGGTAATCTGCTTTCTGGCTCTCAGCTCGGTTCAGTGCTGCCCAGGACTACTTAGCTTTAGACCTTATTACTACCCTGATCTAGACAGTAACCTGATATTAATGGAGATCTGGGAGATGCTCTTCTGTAGCTGGGGTAACATCTGACACAAAGAAAGAAGCTTATATTCATTGGAGACTGATTACCTCAACCCAGAACATTGCTGGAGAAGTTTCTTGGTCAGTGTCCTGGGCTGAGCTGTTTTCAGCTGAGTGGCTTGCACACTTCCCATAAAAAGAGAATATGTTCCCTGATAAGTGTGCAGTGTTCAGTTAAATTCTCTATTCATTGGGTAACAAAATTGTCCATAGCAGTTAACATGATCTGAACAAGATGCAAGTAACAGCTCTGTGGCATGAGAAGATAATCAAAATCAAAAACTGCAAATGCTGGAAATCTGAACAAAACAGAAAATGCTAGAGAAACTCAGCAGGTCAGGCAAAATTCATGGAAAGAAAAACCGTAAATGCTTCAGGTCTGTGACCTTTCATCAGAACTCCATGGAAATATAGTCACCCTTCATTTCAGAACATCAGCAGCTGAGGTGAGATGTATTTGACCAAATGTGGCATCATGGAGCCTAGTAAAACTGAAATCAAAAGTTAGAGGAGCGGATTTGACGACATAATAATGCTCTTTGTTCATCGAGAAATATCAGTCTAGTTTTTTGTTCTTTTGAAATTTTTTTTTAGTTTGTTTCGATTTATTACTTATAATTTTTTTTGATTTGGGTTTTTTTCATACAATAAATCTTTTTCTTTCCCTTTTTGATTTTTTTTGTAATATATTTGCTTACTAAGAGACCGTGGGGCCTAGAGTATATTTTTTATTCTTTATGATTACATATGTCATGACTGTCCTCCCGATTTCTTTGTATCACGTGTATAATCACCGATGTTATATGTATTAATCTGTATTAATTTGAAAATTAATAAAAGATTGAAAAAGAAAGAAAGAAAAGAAAGGTTGAAGCCAAACATTGCACAGCAGGGATGTTGTGGATATCACAGCAGGAGTTCCTCAAAGCAATGTCCTAGGCCCAACCATTTCAGTTGCTTCACTAACAAATCCTTGGGTCCAATTATTCCCTTTTCCTCACAATCACATGCTGTCTCTAATTAATGATATTCAATGCAAAGTAGCTAAAGTGGTAGTCCGTGGGCAAATTACACCTAAACCTGATCGCATATTCAACTTGCATCTCATATTCACGCATTTCACTTTGAGCTTCTGGAACTCTTCCTTGGCCAGTTTCAACCACAGAGAATTGACCAGCCCTGACCTGAGATGAACTAGCTCATCAGGTTTATGTTTACACCCCCATCGACACATTCCCTTCCAAGTCTTGGAAATATATCACCATTCCTTCATCATTGCTTGGTCTAAATCATGCCACTCCATACCAAACAACACTTTGGGAGTACTTTCTCCAGAAGGTGGCTCACCATCATCTTCTCAAGAATAGTTTGGGGTGGACAATAAATGTTGACCTTACCAGTGATGCCAAAGAATGAATAATTTAAAAATATATATCGCCTCCAGATACCCCAGCATTAACGTTCTGTGCATCTAAATTACGCATGGCTCCTTGTGCAGGTCAAACACTGTCCACCACCCACAAGGTTGGATTCTTCCTGGTTTGCTCAGGGTGCTATTGCCTTAAGTAACTTGGCACTTTTCTTATCCCAAGTTGATCATCTCTTCTGTTTATAAAAAGGAAGAGTCCCCATCAGATTTCCTATTATTTAGCTGCAGGAGATTATCCTATTATTCAGCTGTCAGTGCCAGCTGAAAGCAGTGTTATATGTGCCCTTATACATATCGTTGTCTTTCAGTCCCTCCCTGAAGCCTTCTCTAGATTGGTGGCTCACAGTGTGTTCAATCAGGAGGAAGTGCATTATTACACCAGTCCTGCTGGGTAGGAAAGTCACCTTTGATAACTGATGTCATTAGAAACTTTCCAAAAACATCACCTATGAGTTTTTGGATGGTATGTATTTGAAAGCAGAAAAAAAAGTTATGCAGTAAACAAATGGTTAATTTAAAGTTAAAGGTCAGTGAGTCATTTGAAAAATAGTCTCTGATGATAAAGTGTCCTTTATGGACAAAAGCAAATTCTGTTCTGCAGTTGTTCCAGTCCAATAACAGCGCCAGCAGAAACTTTATCTGGAGCAGGTATTTCATTGTCAGCTCTCTAAATGTCTGTAGGGGAACTATTAACAGCAGTGCAAATTTCTGCAGGATAAAACAGGAGCTGGATACACCACATCAATGCGCCTTAAATTTCTTTGAAACAGTGCCAAGAGCATGCAGTCTCTGCACAAGTACTTTATCTATTTTGGTGGCCCCCTGTTTGAGCAGATGGCTTAAAATTTATAGTAATATCTGTATGTGAATTTCAAATAGTGCCTTCAAGGTTACTTTGTAAATGACCATCAGAGTCTGCTTTCAATTATGGAAATGTATCCTCCTCATAATTGTTTCTAAGAAAGTACAAATACTGGGAAAGTATAGTCGACATAAATTGGAAAACCTCGATTAGGACACTTATTTCTTTAAAGATAGTTATCGCCCTATCTCACCTCTTGTTTTGAAAAGGGAATTGATTTTATCCACTTACCTTGACCCCCTCCTTGCGTTTAGTACGGTTGGTCACCTACGGTGATAAACAGCCTCTGGCTGCGTCGGGCTGTTACTGTGATGATGCCACATGTTAGGAGGTGTGAAAATTGCCAGCAGTGGACCAGGAGAAAGGTGAAGGTGCCCTAGGATTGGGGCAAAGGCTGTGATAGTGAAGGCTGGAACTGGAAGTCTCTTGAGGATGTCCCTGAAATAATTCCCCTCCAATTTTATATCATTTCTGTCATCTCTTATTCATGTCCCTCCAATGCAGCATGCCTAACTTGGTAGGGTTCCTTGTGGGTTTGAACCGGAGTCTTACTACTCTGGAGCACAACCTGCTGAAACCCCAGTCATACTGGACGTGGTGCCATTCCCACTTAGCTATTTATTTCACTGTCACAGAAATGATAATCACTGGCAATACTACGGCAGCATTTCTCTAATGTTCACAAACGAGGAGGCTTTGATCTCATGCTGAGCATCACTACAGCTGATCTGGTCAGCATTCCTTTCCCTCTCAGCCACCTGGCAGATGAAGGCATCCCTCACCAGTATGTGTAGTCAGGCGTGACAAATTCTCAGTACGTAGATCCAACATGAAGCTCACAATAGTTCTAGAGAGATACGAGGTGAACAACTGTACCTGGTCCATGGATCAGCATACAGATCTGTGTTATGAGGCCTTGAGCTATAGCTTACTTTACTATGTTGAGAATTGTACTACAAGAACAATCATAAAGAGTTTCACTGCCTCAGGCACCATTTAAATTGAGTGCCCAGCAGCAGGACCATGGCATGAAAAGAAACATAATGATTCTGCCTCTGAGTAGTAGCACCCTATAAATAACAGAAGAGGCAGCAGGAAGGAATAGGACATGGATCAACAATACTGACGGTAATGCTTGGAAGATACTTTGTTCGTTGGATGGTGCAGATGTGGGGAAGACCATTCCTACCCTGGATAAATAGGGTAACTGGTTGAAGATTTATTCACTGACGGCAAAGACTCATGCTCTAACTGAATGCAAAGTTGGTCTCATGTAAATCTTTTTGTGATTGGTATCTTCATTTTATTCGACGCATGGCTGCAAATGCTTAATTTCTGTCTCCAACTGCACTCTAGTTATGAATATTTTTGGATGGTAAGGGTGTGCGACAACACAACAATGATTCAGCATATCTTGTGATTAATGTGTTTAAGGATACCCCTAGGCTGATGTAGCAGTCTGAAATACTGCTCTGAGATCCAAAACAAGTAATGTTTTTCTCTGGAAGGAACCTGCATGAATCTCCTTATATCTCCAGTCTGTTGTCAATCATTACTGTGTTAGGTATGTAATTACCAATGCTTAAAGAGGTTAACCTTGAGACAACCTTTAGGCTTTTGTTTATGGATGAAGTAATCCTATTAGTGTGGACTGAATTAGACTGAAATAGCATGACTGACCAGGAAATGGGTATTCTTTTCCAGGATCCTAAGTTGATAGCCTTGCATTTTGAAGAAGAAGAAATCCTCATGGATCGTAAAGTTTAAGGTACTGCAGCCTGTAGCCTACAATCAGCAATGGCCTGGGCCACAGGGGATCCTACAAGTGCAAAGAAAGGATAAGTATGGTTGAGACACAGGAGAGAATTCATTTTTAAACAGTCCCATGGAGGCTTTAACATTCACCTGCAATCATCTGGAGAGGGACTCATAGCCACAATCTTTTCACTTGGTCAAGAATGCTACCATTGGCCCAAGGCCAATATTAATCAGGAATTTTTATCCTCTGGATCAATCCATGCTTTTACAAGGGTCGCAAGTAATAGAAGCCAACTGCAGTTTGTAAGTGACTGAGCAGCTGTCAAAGATTTTTTCAGCTGCTTCGTGGGTGGAACTTGTTCTGCCTTTCTCCCCTACCCCCCACTCCCCTCCCTCCCCTCTCACAGTCAGCATTATGTCTCCATGCAAGACTTCAACACTGAGATTCAGGCTGTGTTGAGAGCCAAGTTAACCATGGTGGATCTACAGAAAACAAGCACTTACCATGGAAAGCTCAGACAGCTTGCCGCAGGCAACAGTTCTGGTCCAATAGCTTCATGTAATCTGTACTAACGGTGTCCTTCTCTAGATTGAATCTACAAACTCTGCTCTCAACTTCAAATAATCCAAGTTGACTTTTTTTCCAGTTAATTTACTTCTTCAGAATCACTGTTGCCTCCTGTCCAAGCTGATCACCTGGCCTCTCCTGGCTTTCACTCTCCTGACTTTTGGCTTTAATCTGGTTCTCGCCAGTATTGCCTCCAGCAGTTGAATGTCTTTCTTGCTTCCTGGCAATGCCAACTGAGGCAATATTCAACCTGCAATTTGATTGCTTATCAGGATCCATGAAAATGGTTGGTCTAGGCTGTTCAACTAGAATACAGTTTTACAGCTCTGGCTTCATTCCGTTCCTCTTCCCGCCACCACCACCCCCCCCACCCCCACCCCCTTCCCTCTCCCCACCTTCTCCATAAAACACAAAGGAATTCTGGAGATGCGTCAAATAACAATTTATTATTGTGCAACTAACAAACAAGATTACTGTAGCCCTTGGATGAAAAAATAGCAGAAAAGCTGTTGAAATAATTTGAGCAAAAATTGTCTCTAAACGTATGGAATCAGTTTACAGCAATTTTAAAACCCTGGTCTTACTTTAAATATTGACTCTGTCTGGGCAGGTGGACCTTACCTGCAACATCCAGTTGAAGAGAATCATTCTGAATTTATTTTAGTGTTACAAAGAGACTTTACCAGTTACGAGCAAGTACGTCATCTGTTATCACCTATGTGTTACATTATGGTTGGACATTCATCAAATAGCAAATATGTTTTTATATATGCATTATATACATTTTGCATTGTAATAGATTAAATGCTAGACCAGTTTCACAAAAGTTAAAACAATAACATACACAAAAAATATACTCTTAATTGTTTCACCTTTATCAGAAATTCAAGACATATTTATTTGATTTATGAAGGATGGAAAACTCCAATAATGAAATAGCCATCAGTTTCCAGTGGGTACCTTGGTTTGTCAAACCAGGTATTGTGATAATGATCAAGCAAACTGTGTGCAACGGTATCACAATATGCACATTACCACATAACCTCCTGTTGGTTCGGATTGAGGTCAGCTGCAAAAGGACAGTTCCCATTGCTAACCTTAAGAAATCTGCCCACAAATATCTGGCCATCTTTGTGGTGTTCCTTTTTCCAACCCAATTCTTGATCGCTTCAACTGGTTACCCTCGATTCAGATGGAAAAGGTTGTAAACCAGGCAGCATATAGAAGACAGTTCAATTTCTGGCAGCTGGTTTGAGACTTCAATGTTGAACTATGCATATGTGAAAACCCCAAAGATCTTGAAAGGTTCATAACGTAATGACAGCAAATGCCATTAGTTTTGGTGACACCACACCCGCAAAATCTGTGCCTAAGCAGCACCCAACGCTGTTGTTATGTGCAGAATTGGGGCACACGAATATTCAAAGAGTGGCAGGACTTTTAGCCCATTTTGTCTGTCCCATCCTTTATTAATCCACGGTGGTTTCATATTTTTTAATCGAAGTTCTCTTCTTTTCTCAATTCCTTTTTACTTTTTACTGGGAACACCTGGCACAAAATGTGAATGCATACAACCGGTCAACCAGTCTGTTAGCTGCACTTTCATACAGAGTCATGAAGTTGTACAGCAGTGAAACAGGCCTTTCGGCCCACAGCGTCTATGCCAACCATCATGCCTATCTATACTAATCCCACTATTTAATTCCATATCCCTCTAATGCCCTGCTCATTCAGGTACCTGCCAAGATGTTTCTTAAATGTTGTTCCTGTTCCTGCCTCCACCACCTCCTCTGGCAGCTCTTTCCAGATACCAGACACTGTGTGAAAAATTTAGCCCTGGGATCTCCTTTCAGCCTCCCCCTTCTCACCTTAAACCTATGTCCTCTAGTTTTAGACATCCCTACTACGGGAAACAGACGCTGACTATCTACCCTCACTATCCTCTCATAATTTTCTCTACCTCTATCATGTCATGTTGGTTAATGTTTACTGCATGAGCTAATATCCTGGTGAGAAGGCTCCTAGTGAGTGATTTTAGCCATTAAACTCAGACTGTGCTCTTTTATAACACCAGCAAATATTCCATGATACTTTTCATAGTAAATCATAAGCTGTGCTATAACACAGAAGGAGGCCACATTGCTCAGTGGGTCCATGCTGCCTCCATCAGTAATCCAATCAGTCCAATTCCCCTCAACCTATGCCCAACAATTGCCCTTTGATTCTTTTGACACTTACTTACACTAAGGAGTAACCTACCAATCAATTAATCTTCCAACAGGTGTTTGGAAACTCAAGCACCCATGGAAACCCATGCAGTCACAGGTAGAATGTGTAAAATCCATACAGTGGAAAGGTTACGCTGCCTTTAAGCTCTGAGGTTTTCAAACTAATAACCCACAAATCAATACTTTAACAGATAAATTGCTTATAGCAGGACAATTTGCATGAAATGAAGGACATGCTCTTTGATGGCAATTTGATTATTTTTATTGAATTGATTTCAAGAGTCCCTAACGTACTGGCTGTTCCAAAATCTGTGTCTTTATTTACTCATCTTGGGTTTATATACAGGGAAGGAGTGTACACTTAGCATTAGGAACAAAAAACAGAATGCTGGAAGAACTCAGCGGGTCAAGCAGCACCTGTGGCGGTGAAAGGTGTATGTTGACATTTTGGGTTGAGACCTTACATCAGGACTGTCCTGATGCAGGGTCTTGACCTGAAATGTTGACATACACCTTTCACCTCCACAGATGTTGACCGGTTGAGTTCCTCCAGCATTCTTTTTTTTTCCAGATTCAGCATCTGCAGTCTCTTGTCTTCCATACACTCAGCATTAAGTTGGATTTCTTGGTGGGTAGACAACAAATCTGCAGATGCTGCAACCTGAAGCAAAACAGGAAATGCTGGAAGAACTCAACCAGTCAAGCAGCATCTGTGGAAAGAGAAACCAGTTAACATTTCAAGACAAAGACCTTTCACCAGAACTGAGAAAGTTTTAAGAGATTAAAATATAACATATATGCTGGTGGAGGGGTACACAAGCAGCTGATGAATCCAACAGGGACTGGCAATAAAAAAAGTTGAGGACTTCTAGCCCAGTTCATGCTCTCCTAATCCCCTGTCTAGCTCCCTCCCTCCCTGTTTTCTGAAACCTTCTCCAAACCATCTATAATTGTGAAAATCAAATTGTGAAACACCTTTATTTGGACCTGCAGTTCCCATTCTCACCTTCATGTTTACTCCTCCATCTTCAGAGTTTACCGTATTAATCACCCTGTTTATGGTGAAGTTCTAAGAGATGTGTTTCCACTTGTCAGGGTATTATGTAAATGTAGTCTGTTGTTTGAAAAGGACCCAGTTGACAGATTATTTTCTACAAACTGATTCTAATCTGTTCTTCCACTGATGATTTTATCCAGTCTTCCCATCAGATATCAACTCCCCTAATTTATAATTCTGTTAGAATAGCTTTAGATTTCACAAGTAAAATGAATATTGGAGATAATCCTGGTAATATGTACTATATCACCAAATCAGAAGAAATATGCACTTTCCATTGCTCTAATGAAACTCATGTATATTACAAACAGAAAGCACATGCAATCTCTTTTAATTACTCTCTACATTGCATTACCAAAGAAATAAACATGACCTTTATTTTAATAAGCAATTTAAATGACAAGGATGCATTTTGATGATAGATCTAAAGCAACAGAGCTGGGATTTCGGAGCTTCTGAGAAATTCCAATGCTTTGCATTCTTGCATTGTTCTCTCAATTTAGCAAGTGCACATGTCATGGTAAAAGACAAAGAGTAAGTGAGGGCTAAGGTCAAAATCTTAAAAGTAGAATCAGCTGTGACGCATAACATTTCTTTAACCTTGAGTGCACACAAACACACATTCAAACACATCATACCAGGGATCATAGCTTGAAACCAAATAGTTTCAAAAATGGTAGGGGTGGTGTTCGGAGGAACAGATTACTAGACAATGCCCAAAGTAGGAATATATTTATTTTTATACTTAACGAATGGTATATATTCCACTGTGAACATTGTCTAGAGCATTGTGTTTCTCCTGAAAGCGACATCACACAGGCTGCAGCAATGGTAAGCATCTGTGTTAATGCCATATTGTGTTACATTAGAAACAGCTACCACAATGGAAAAGATGAGCTAAGACAGAGTTAAGAAAAGCAACAGTTTTTGATGCTTCTAGTATTGCATTTCTATCTACTTCCTTGAGTTCTGTAGTCTTTTTTTAATTTGGAAGCAAGATTTATTATGAGGTTAACTAATAGGTGACATTTACTTTTTAGAACATGGTAGCATGTTAATAGTTCAGGGCAAATTCCTGAGGCAAATGATAAAAAGAGTTAAGTTTCCCCATGCTTCTGCGATTAATGCAGAAAGTGATTGAGAAATACAGGCAGGTTTGATCACTAGTTCATCGTGACTTAGTGGCCTTCAGCTAACTTAGTGTGGAACAGGGATTCCCCTAGTTCGCAACAACATGCTGAAGTTTTCAAGAAGAAAACCAGCCTCGTTCAATGATTTTAAGTGGCCCCTGCTGGAGATGTGGGTGGTTGGACAGACTAGGTCTAGGCTGCTGATGTTCACTGTTCACATTCACATGTCAAACGTCAAAAGTCTTGATTACTTTAGAACTGTATGTTTATCTGCAGGCATCAACCCTTCCACCAAATGAAGAGAGGATTATTAGGTAAGAAAGGGAAGGAAAGTGAGTGAGGTTACATGCTGTTTTAATAGGATTTTTCAGCAGGCTTTATAAGATTCTACATGGTAAACAGTAAAACCAACCCATTTTCCATTTCTTAAAATGGATTTAATAAGCTCCTATTAAACAAGTGATAAAATGTGTAAGGTTGTGGAGTGTGCTATAAAATATAAAGACCTGCCTTGTAAAAGACCATAACAGTATAAAGAGACTGCTGTTTGCTCTACATTCTGTGCACATACAGTACATCTCAGAGAATGCCGAACTTATTTCTTTGTCGTGGGTAAGGAGAAGGTATATTATGGTATATTCAAAGGTCAACCAAGACTTACAACCAAGGTAGCAAGTTCAATTCTGAATAAGAAGGATGTGAATTCACACCTAGAACACATAATCCAGCACAATAATGAAGGACTACTGTCCTGACAGATGCACAAGATGTTAAAGCAAGTTCCCATCTGACTGACTCAGATAGACTTTATGATTCCAATGGCAGTTTTCAAAGAGCAGGGAAGTCTTCCTCTGACCTAACCAACACTTATCCAGCAACCATCACCACCCAAAAACAGACTATCTGCTAACTTTGTTCTTTTCTGTTTGTGTAGTATTGCTGTTTGCAAATTTGCTGCCACAATTCCCTGTGTTACTACAGTGACTAAAGTAATTTGGGATGTCCTGAGGATATAAAAGGCAGTATATAAATGCAAGTTCTTTCTATATTAACAACAACACATCCTAATGGAATAAGCAACACCATTGATTTCAATTTCTTTGTGGCCAAATAAAGCTTATGACTTCTATGAAATATACAATAATGGAACCATTGAGTCTTCTAGGCTTCCTCCCTCCAGGCCATAAGAAAATAATTGCTTCATATTATTCAGCTGAAATGATCCAAAAGAAGTAAAAGCACTATTTCCCTTTCAAGAGCAGGATATTTCTGTGGCACTACTTACTTTAAGATGTTTGCCCTGTGGAAGTCATTGTGGTAAGGACTTATACCCATCTATTGCAGAATCCGGACACATTCTTAGAAATGCAGCAACTGTTTGCTCTCTTATTCATTCTCTAGGAGCTAATGGCAATATTATTGATCATCAGGTTGGTAATAAATACCAGGGAGAGGAAAAGAGAATCAAGAATAATTCACACACATAATCTAACATTTCCTAAGCCGGGGCTAAAGTTGTCAAGACCTGGAGTGTGAAATGAGGTAACAAACTGAAACTCAGGCTCAGATTAGAACCATCCAGGGAATCAGGACTAGCGTGTAACTCTGAGAACGAGTTTAAAGTTGTATCCATTCCCTGGAATTTTTATGGCATATTTATATCAGTCTATAAAATAAATCTCTGTGACAGATGTCAGTAGGAGTTCTCAATGCCTCTGCATACCAGTACCTCCACTGTGGTGGGGCTTACACCCACAATGAAGATATCCTTTCGATCCCTTCTGAATCCCTGACCATGAGCCATATCTTTTCTGCTTATAGTCCTGCTATCAGAGGGGACTAGACTACTGTTGGTCTTGTGTCAGGCCATGCCTTGCCACGTTGTCCTTACTTCGTATTAGTGTCCTCTGTTCTTGATCAACATTTGGTGTTTCATTGTAAAACAGATCCATAGCATGATTGAGATGTTATGCTTACAGCAGTAGTTGGGTCAGATCAGCTGTGGTAAGGTTAGGTTCTGTATGACTACTCTGTGTCTGATCCATACACAATGCTCTAAGAATGTTTCTACGTGGTCCTCAAGTCGAGGAATC